>NC_139696.1:855160-1300160 GCF_964106915.1 Podarcis gaigeae | reverse complement strand
GTAAATTAATTTCTCTTAATCTCACTTTACATCCTATTCCGATCCGTTTTTGTGGTGGCCAATTATTTATGATCAAACATCCTACTTAACTTTCCACCAAGAAAACCATCATTTTATAGTTCGAATCGGGGGAAATAAATACATTAAATGGACAAAAGTACAAAGATTCACAAAATGCTTAGGGGAATGTGTACCCCTGCGTACCCCCAGAAAAAAGTACTGAATCTCTCTATCATCTTGTCTGACTATCTATCTATCATCTATCTATCTATCTATCTATCTATCTATCTATCTAATCTATCATATCTATCTATATCTATCTATCATCTATCTATCTATCTATCTATCTATCTATCATCTATCTATCATCTATCTATCTATCATCTATCTATCATCTATCTATATCTCTCTGTCTGTCTATCTATCTATCTCATTTTTCTCTATATCTATCTATCTATGATTTATCATCTATCTATCTATCTATCTATCTATCTATCTATCTATCATCTATCATCTATCTATCATCTATCTATCTCTATATCTATCTATCTATCTATCTATCTATCTATCTATCTATCTATCTATCTATATCTATCTATCTATCTATATCTATCTATCTATCTATCTATCTATCTATCTATCTATCATCTATCTATCTATCTATCTATCTATCAATCATCTATCTATCTATCTATCTATCTATCTATCATCTATCTATCATCTATCTATATCTCATTTTTCTCTATCTATCCATCATCTATCTGTCTATCTATCTGTCTATCTATCTATCTATCTATCTATCTATCTATCTATTTATCTATCATCCATCTATCATGTATTTATCTTTGTGTACAGGTGATCTTTTCAGGGATCATCCACCCATCGCCTCCATTCTTCCGTAAACACGTCGTCATTCAGCTTCCTTAGTTTGGTAGTGGATTTCGCCATTTTAGCGGGGTCCGTCGATTCACAGGTTGGGGCGACGGGTGCAAATTCCGCACCCATCGCCTCCACTCTTCCGTAAAGGTTCCCCACCCACGACCTCTAACATCTTGCCTTTTCGTTTCCTGTCCCTAGAAACATTGGAAGAAAAACGCATCTGTGCTGGAAGATGCCATCAAAGCGCTCAAACATCTGGAGGGTGAGATAACCGAACAGCGGGGGTCTCAGAGGCCCTGTGGGGCTTGGCAGTTGGGATGGGGAGACCCAGGAGGAAAGCAGAGCCCCTCTTGCCCAGGAGTGGGGGGAGACCAGATTCACTGAAAGGGGCCCCCAGGGGTCATCCATCCCAACCCCGTGCAATGCAGGAATCTCGGCTCAAGCACCCAGGACAGCTGGCCACCCAAACTCTGCTTAGATACGTCCGAAGAAGGAGAATCCGCCCCCATCCGTCCCACGGTCGAACAGCTCTGTCTGTCAGAAAGCTTTCCCAGATGTTGAGTCGGAATCTCCTTCCTTGTTCCTTGAAGCCACGGGTTCGAGTCCTGCCCTCCCGAGCAGGAGGAAAGAAGCTTTCTCTCTCTTCCATAAGAGACATTTGAAGGTGGCTCCCCTATCTCCTCTCAGCCTCCTCTTTTCCAGGCTAGACATACCCAGCTCCTTCGACCGTTCCTCGGTTTCCTGATGTAGCAGGGAGTTCCACAGGTCTTAAGGCCCTGTTGTGAGTAAAAGCCAGTCGATCCTCAGGAGATGGGAGGGGGAGCCCCAGAAATGCCCCATTTGAGGGCTTCCAAGACCGAGGAGTGGAATTTGTGAAAATAATAATAATAATAATAATAATAATAATAATAATAATAATAATAGTAGTAGTAGTAGATTGTCCGCTGCTGGCTTGGCAAGAGGGGGGGGGGATGAGCAATGGGGAATCTAAAAAGCCCTCATTTTCCATTTCCCAGGGGAAAAAACCCATCTCCAGAATCAGCTCTCCCAGTTGAACAACAGCCTGGAAAATTGCAAGCAAGACCGGTAAGAACAGCCGATTAAAATTCTACAGTGTTCAGCTCCGAAATCCTTGCAGTCCTTGCAGTGTTCAGCTCCGAAATCCCAAAGTTTTGGCAACCCCAAAGGGCCGAGCGAGGCGAAAAGTCGATCACACCTTCCTGGTTTTCTGCTTTTAGCCCCAGAGGTAGACTGTCTCTGGCTGGAGAGGTTGATCACCAAGCCTAAATGCCCTTCTGCCCCCACCAAGTTAGTGGACTATCGCCACACGAGGGCCTGGAGGCGGTGGGAGGATGGATGGCGGCTAACAGACTGAGGTTGAATACTGACAAGACAGAAGGACTGTTTTGGGGGGACAGGGGGCGGGCAAGTGTGGGGGACTCCCTGGTCCTGAATGGGGCGACTGTTCCCCCGAAGGACCAGGTGTGCAGCCTGGGTGTCATTTTGGACTCACAGCTGCCCATGGAGGCGCAGGTCAGTTCTGTTTCCAGGGCAGCTCCATCTGGGATGCAGGATGAGACCCTCCCTGCCCGCAGACTGTCTGCCCAGAGTGGTGCATGCTCTGGTTATCTCCCGCTTGGACTACTGCCATGCGCTCTCCGTGGGGCTGCCTTTGAAGGTGACCCAGGAACTGCAACTAATCCAGAATGCGGCAGCCAGACTGGGGACTGGGAGCAGCCGCTGAGACCAGATAACACCGGTCCTGAAAGACCTACATTGGCTCCCAGGACGTTTCCAGGCACAATTCAAAGTGTTGGTGCTGAACTTTAAAGCCCTAAACGGCCCAGTAGACCTGAAGGAGCGTCTCCACCCCGGACACCGGGGTCCATCTCCCGAGGGCCTTCTGGCGGTTCCCTCCCTGCGAGAAGCGAGGTTACAGGGAACCAGGCAGAGGGCCTTCTCGGTGGTGGCGCCCGCCCTGTGGAACGCCCTCCCACCAGATGTCAAGGAAATAAAGAACTATCTGACTTTTAGAAGACATCTGAAGGCAGCTCTGTTTAGGGAAGTTTTTAATGTTTGACGTTTTGTTGTGTTTTTAATATCCTGTTGGGAGCTGCTCAGAGTGACTGGGGAAACCCGACCAGATGGGCAGGGTATAAATATTATTATTATTATTGCCTGAGCTCAGAAGAAGAGCCCTGCAGGGTGTGCCCCCCCCCTCCGGTGGCTCCATCTCTGGCCCAGTTCCCTGCTTCCAGGAGAGGGAAGCAGTGGCCTGGCCTTTGCTGTTCCTCTCATTTAGGGAGGAGACGCCGACTGACGAACCATTTCTTTGTTTCCGCAGAAACAAAAAGGATAAAACAATCCAGCGCTTGAAGGATCAACTGAACACACGACAGACATCTTCCGGCATGGTCTTTTTCCCTTCCTTCCTTATCCCTTCCCTCCTCCTTTTCATAGCACCTGGAGTCCTCTGCAGTCTCCTGTAGTTCCTCTGGCCTTTGCACTTGCAAGCACCCGAAGAAAACTTCCCTTTTTCCGGGCTATATTTTTTCTCCTTTAAAAAACCTTCTTCCTGCTTCGTCGGCCGAACCGCCGCTCCCCCATCTGCAAAGCTGCTTGCGAGATACCACAGGGCGTCCGTACCCACCCACACCCACCAGTCTTGAGTGCGAATCCAGAGGTTGCGAGGTTTACCTGTTGCGTCCGAATCCAACCCCGAGGCTGAAACGCAGACAGCGCTGCAGCCTAACATATTGTTGCAAAAATGGGGGGGCGCCTTCCCCTCTCTCTGACCAAGATTTTGGGGAGGGGGGGTCCCCAGCTCTCACCCCAAGTCTCAGTCCCTTTGAAGAACTGAGGCACGGCGGAGACTGTCATGGCTTTAAAAAATACAGCTTATTAGGGGGAGGCAAGCCACTACTCTGTTATCATGTTTGTATTCTAAGTTTGACTTGGCAAAATCCCCCCTGGAAAGCCTAATTTATGATGCAAGCTGTCTGGGAAAATTAACGAGCAAACGCCTCGATTTTATTTCATCGGAACTGAGACTTTTGGATCAGTGTGTGAGAATTTATTGCAAACAAAGGACTTACCAGCTTTAAAAAAAAAGGGGAGAGCCTTACAAAGTTCACACAGAAGCATAATATTGTTTACCTTAACTCGTCTGTGGAAACAACTCAGAGGCTATTAAGAAGAAAAAGGATAACAACAAGAAGATTGAAAGATGGGACTGGTGAACACTAAAAGCAGCAAAAATATGAGATGACTGACCTCGAAGCATGGGAACCCCCAACAAAAATATATAATTTGGCAAAATATTTGGACTTTATGATTTGTCTTGGTATACGGTAATTTGGAATAATTAATGTGATATAATTGGATTGTTAAATGGAAAACTTAATAAAAATTATTTGTAAAAAAAAGAAATACAGTTTATTCGCCTCTTTACGCCTCCAGTCTGCATGCAGGGAGTCCAAATTTTGCAGCACGGCCGTTTCAAGAGGGGCTTGGCCCCCCACAACTGTGCAGTCCTGCAGTCCAAATATTGCTCTTCCTAAAAACTCCTTTATTCAGCATCCCAAACGGTCACTTCTATGGATGCTTGGAAGTATGGTTAATCCCCCCCGGTAGGGTTGCCATGTTTCAAAAACTAAAAAACTAGGACACCCCTAAAGTTCTTGAGTGTCTTTTTTAGGAAGACCCCAAAATTGTGGAGATTCTTTTAGGTGAAGCCCAATATTGTCAAACTTCATTTTTTAGGAAGACCCCAAAATTGTTGAATTTCTTTTAGGTGAACCCCAACATTGCTGAGCTTCATTTTTTAGGAAGACCCTAAAATTGTTGAGATTGTTTTAGGCGAACCCCAACATAATTGAGCTTCTGTTTTTAGGAAGACCCCAAAGTTGTTGAACTTCTTTTAGGCGAACCCCAACATCATTGATCTTCATTTCCTAGGAAGACCCCAAAACTGTTGGGCTTTTTAAAGGCAAACCCCAACATTTTTGAGCTTTTTTTCCTTACAAAAACACTACTCCCCCCCCCCCCACGTCAATTCCGCCTTTGAAATCCCAGCAACGTCTAGGAAAATCCGGATTTGCAGCAATCCTATGCCCCAGCTGTCAACTAAGAAAGGAGTCGATTGACTAGGATCGGAGACCTGGACACACTTCGGACGGTCACTTGGTTAAGGAACTCTTCCCATGCTCAGAAGTACGTCCACACATTCCAGTACGCAGGGATCTCGACCGTATGCAGAGACACGGGACGGACACGCACAACGACAACATCAAAATATGGGTGCCCTTTGGTGTCACTGGCCAGGAGAAAAGCTGTGCTCTCAAATTTCTGCTGGAGACCACCTCCTTCGGCAATGCATTTTGGTTAAGGTTTTGGTTAAGCTGGGGGGGGGGATTTTGACAGTCTTTAAAGGGTTTTGCCCTTTGTTGTTCTGGGCCTCTCTTAACTCCCTGCACGGAGTGAGAAACACTTGTTTGCAACAGAAAATAAAGATCTTCTTTGCTTTCACGGGATCCCGCCTCCATCCAATTTCTCTATTTTATTTTATTTTATTTTATTTGGTTTGGTTTTACAAATACCAGAATATTAGACAAGATCCTTTTAAATCCTAAAACTCCCTTCCGTGGGTTTTTTAAGTAACCTTTTCAGCGAAACCCCCACCTTTTGCAGAGCCCCCATAAACTGATCAAACGATACTACAAAGACGGGGTTCGTTCTCGATATTAACGGTGAACCCAAAATTTGGGATCCCCTACAAACCCGGGCCAAATATTTTCAGGGGGTTTTTGGGGGAGGGGTTGCAGCATTTCCCAGCGAAACCCCCATGTTTTGCAGAGCCCCCACAAAGCTGAGCAAACGAGACTTACAAACACGGGGTTCATTCTTGACATTAACTACAACCCCCCCCAAAAAAATTTGGAACCCCCTGCAAACCGGTCAGTAGGACATGCCTGTTTTAAGAGGAGAAATTCAGGAGGGTGTGCAATAACCTGGTTTGCAGGGCGCTCCAAAACTCTGCAAAATACCCCTAAAAAACCCTGAAAGACTTTGGCATAGATTTGCACGGGATCCTGAATTTTGGGGTTCATAGTGAATGGGCCCATTCAGAATCATTGCCCTCTCTGGAGACAGATCATAGCCACCCTGGCAAGTAGCCAGAAAGACAGAGAGAGGTTTGTGGCTGAGCTCAGGATTTGAACCCTGCTCTCCCACCTCCTTAGGACGCGGGTGGCGCTGTGGGTTAACCCACAGAGCCTCTTGGACTTGCCAATCAGAAGATCGGCGGTTCGAATCCCCGCAATGACGGGGTGAGCTCCCGTTGCTCGGTCCCTGCTCCTGCCAACCTAGCAGTTTGAAAGCACGTCAAAGTGCAAGTAGATAAATAGGTACCACTCCGGCGGGAAGGTCACCGGCGTTTCCGTGCGCTGCTCTGGTTCGCCAGAAGCGGCTTAGTCCTGCTGGCCACATGACCCGGAAGCTGTACGCCGGCTCCCTCAGCCAGTAAAGCGAGATGAGCGCCGCAACCCCTGAGTCGTCCGCGACTGGACCTAATGGTCAGGGGTCCCTTTACCTTTACACCCAGCTCCTTGCAGGGTACTCTAACCACTGTACCACACTGCCTCCGGGCGATTCCCCCCCCTGCTGCTACTGAAGGTGAGAAATGGTCCAAGACCAGTGGTAAGGCAAACCAGAGCCAAACAATGCCATTCCCTTATTATGATAGAATCACAGAACTGTAGAGGTGGGTGGGACCTTTGGAGGTCATCCAGCCCAACCCCGCTGCAATGCAGGAATCTCAGCTAAAACAACCTCTGCTTAAAAACCTCCGAGGAAGGCAAATCCACCACCTTTTACCCTACACAGTCGAACGGCTCCATCTGTCAGAAAGCTCTTCCTGACATCAAGCCGGAATCTCCTTCCTTGTAACTTGAAGCCATGGGTTCGAGTCCTGATTTGGAAACACCCTCTCTTGGAATTTGGCATGGGGTGGGTGTGTCCCCCTTTGCAGTCACCACAAGCACACACCTTTCTCAGAACCGCTTCATTTCCCAGCAACAGAAACTCCCTCGCTCTCCATGGCAGCCTTCCCCAAACTGGTGCCCAGTCCAACTCCCATCACCATACTGGTCAGGACTGGTGGTTTCAGGGAGCCTGGCCCGCTTCAGAGGTCACCCCTGTTGGAAATAAGGCTGCTCTACGGATGCGGGTGGCGCTGTGGGTTAAACCACAGAGCCTAGGACTTGCTGATCAGAAGGTCGGCGGTTCGAATCCCCATGACGGGGTGAGCTCCCGTTTCTCGGTCCCTGTTCCTGCCAACCTAGCAGTTTGAAAGCACGTCAAAGTCAAGTAGATAAATAGGTACCGCTCCGGCGGGAAGGTAAACGGCATTTCCGTGCACTGCTCTGGTTCGCCAGAAGCGGCTTAGTCCTGCTGGCCACATGACCCGGAAGCTGTACGCCGGCTCCCTCGGCCAGTAAAGCAAGATGAGCGCCGCAACTCCAGAGTCAGTCACGACTGGACCTAATGGTCAGGGGTCCCTTTACCTTTACGGAGAGGAGGGGACCCCTTTCCTATCTCCCAGCGGCAGAGTTTCTTTTCATGCTGTTATAGGAATTCTAAGTTATATACAGTGGTACCTCGGGTTACATACGCTTCAGGTTACAGACTCAGCTAACTCAGAAATAGTGCTTCAGGTTAAGAACTTTGCTTCAGGATGAGAACAGAAATCGTGCTCCAGTGGTGCAGCGGCAGCAGGAGGCCCCATTAGCTAAAGTGGTGCTTCAGGTTAAGAAATATTTCAGGTTAAGAACAGACCTCCGGAACGATATACAATATCCGATATCTTTATTGTCATTGTCCCATGCAGAACAATGAAATTGAAAAACTACATAAAACTACATAAACTACAAAACTACATAAAACGTTCAAAAACCCCTAAAAACTCTGAAACCCCATTTTAAAATACACTATACTATAGAGACCCCTTATGCTGCATTTAGAACCAGAATTGTTTTTGCGTAGAAACTGTTTCTCAGGCGGCTAGTCCTGGCCTTTATAACCCTGTCCCTTCTTCCAGAAGGCAGAAGCTGAAAGAGATAATTTCCGGGGTGCGCACTGTGCTGCGCTATCTCTGCCGCTTTCTTATGGCACCTGGAAGCACAGATTTGATCCAAGGTGGGAAGAGGGCACCCAATTATTCTCTCCGCAGTCTTTACAAACCTGGACAGCATTGTTTTTTCCCTGGCCGTGCAGCTCCCAAACCACACACACAGACCATAAGTTAATACACTAATACACTTAATACGACCATGTCGACCATGGCAAACTATGGCAAGTTCTTAAAGAAATGGGAGTGCCTGATCACCTCATCTGTCTCCTGAGAAATCTCTATGTGGGACAAGAAGCTACAGTTAGAACTGGATATGGAACAACTGATTGGTTCAAAATTGGGAAAGGAGTGCGCCAAGGTTGTATATTGTCTCCCTGCTTATTTAACTTATATGCAGAATTCATCATGCGAAAGGCTGGGCTGGATGAATCCCAAGCTGGAATTAAGATTGCTGGAAGAAATCTCAACAACCTCAGATATGCAGATGACACAACCTTGATGGCAGAAAGTGAGGAGGAATTAAAGAACCTTTTAATGAGGGTGAAAGAGGAGAGCGCAAAATATGGTCTGAAGCTCAACATCCAAAAAACAAAGATCATGGCCACTGGTCCCATCACCTCCTGGCAAATAGAAGGGGAAGAAATGGAGGCAGTGAGAGATTTGACTTTCTTGGGCTCCATGATCACTGCAGATGGTGACAGCAGCCACAAAATTAAAAGACGCCTGCTTCTTGGGAGAAGGGCAATGACAGGCCTAGACAGCATCTTGAGAAGTAGAGACATCACCTTGCCAACAAAGGTTCGTATAGTTAAAGCTATGGTTTAAGTGTTGCAGGGGGGGGGGGGGACCCAATCATTCAGTTTGTACAACACACATTCATAAGGACTCAATACTGGCTCTTGGATAAGGGGAAAGGGAACAGTTTTTTCTTATAACAGTGCTTTCCAAATAAATAAATAAATGCAGTGGCCTGGTTCAGTTTCGATTCCTCTCGGCTGCTGGATTTCACAAATTCCCGGAAATGGAGGGAGGAGGGAGGCCCAAATCTTGTTGCCGGAGAGAGCCAGGAGGAATCACTCTTTGAGATTTGAAAGCTCGTGTTTCGAAAGCTGGAGTCGAAAGTTGGTGTTTCCCAACTTGCCTTCGCCATGGATGAACTGCAGCGGGGTGTGCGCAGATCCCTAGAATATCTAAAGATCAAGTGGCTCTCTTTTACCAAGCCATGGAGCAAGACCCATTTCTGGTGTGCAGCTGTCATCGTCCTCCAATTCCTTCTATGGATCACTATGCTCCTTTCGGATCAACCGCGGGCAGTTTTGGAACCAGAATGTGACCGAACCCAACTGCTGGGCAAGGTGGCATCTCTCAAGGAACAACTGGCAGCTGTGAAAAAGGAGATGGAGAAAGGGAAAATGGAGAGCGACAGGCAACTGGCCGCTACAAACCGGACCCTCAGGAAGACCAAGATGGCTTTGGAGAAAGCGATTAAGGGCAGCAGTGATCTGCAGACCCAGCTGGCAGCTGCCAACCAGAGCCTGGGCGAGACGCAACAGCACTGGGAGTCCTGCCAAGCTCAACTGGTAAAAATAAGGGATCTTCGAAGCTGGGAGGGGCTCCTATAATGATAATAATAACAATAATTTATTATTTATCTGGGATGCGGGTGGCGCTGTGGGTTAAACCACAGAGCCTAGGACTTGCCGACCAGAAGATCGGCGGTTCGAATCCCTGCAATGACGGGGTGAGCTCCCGTTGCTCGGTCCCTGCTCCTGCCAACCTAGCAGTTCAAAAGCACGAAGTGCAAGTAGATAAATAGGTACCACTCCGGCGGGAAGGTAAACAGCGTTTCCGTGTGCTGCTCTGGTTCGCCAGAAGCGGCTTAGTCCTGCTGGCCACATGACCCGGAAGCTGTATGCCAGCTCCCTCGGCTAGTAAAGCGAGATGAGCGCCACAACCCCAGAGTCGGCCATGACTGGACCTAAGGGCCAGGGGTCCCTTTACCTTTATTATTTATACCCCGCCCACCTGGCTGGGCTTTTCCAGCCATTCTGGGCAGCTCCCAAGAGAATATTAAAAACACAATAAAACATCAAAAATTAAAAGCTTCCATAAACAGGGCTGCCTTCGGATGTCTTCTAAAAGTCAAGTAGTTCTTTATTTCCTTGACATCTGGTGGGAGGGAGTTCCACAGGGTGGGCGCCACCACCAAGAAGGCCCTCTGGCTGGTTCCCTGCAACCTCGCTTCTTGCAATGAGGGAACCACCAGAAGGCCCTCGGGAGATGGACCCCGGTGTCCGAGGTGGACAATGGGGGTGGAGACGTTCCTTCAGGTCTACTGGGCCATTTAGGGCTTTCAAGGTCAGCACCAACCCTTTGAATTGTGCCCAGAAACGTCCTGGGAGCCAATGTAGGTCTTTCAGGACTGGTGTTATATGGTCTCCACTCCCAGACCCCAGTCTGGCTGCCGCATTCTGGATTGGTTGCAGTTTCTGGGTCACCTTCAAAGGCAGCCCCACGGAGAGCGCATGGCAGTAGTCCAAGCAGGAGATAACCAGAGCATGCACCACTCTGGCCAGACAGTCTGTAGGCAGGGAGGGTCTCATCCTGCATACCAGATGGAGCTGGGAGACAGCCATCCTGGACACAGAATTGCCCTGCGCATCCATGGACAGCTCCTTCAGTTCTATTGGGCTTTTGAGGCCGTTTAGGGCTTTCAAGGTCAGCACCAACACTTTGAATTGTGCTCAGAAACCTCCTGGGAGCCAATGTAGGTCTTTCAGGACTGGGTTATATGGTTGACGTGAACCAGAAATCCCCCCCCAGGCACGATTTTCAAGGTATTTTTTTTTCTCCTGCTATAGGACAGCACGAAAGGAAAAACCGCGTCTCTGGAGAAGGAAAGGAACAATCTACAGCAGGAGAACCAGAAGCTCCGAGGTGAGAAACCAGCAGAGATGGCATCGTGGTGACGGCTGAGCAGCACGATGCTTTGGGTTGTCCCTAACCCAAAATAAGTCCAGTTTCCTCCCTCCCACTGAATGGGCTGATCCAATGCTTCACTGCGAAGCCCACCCTAAGAGTGTGAAGGCAAAGATGCGCGTGTTTCCGCCAGGCAAAAACCAGAGGTTTCCACATCTGTCCCAGTTCATTATATTTACTTACTTTAAATAATAATAATAATAATTTATACGATGCTAATTCATAAAGAAAATATCATATATGTATGTATGTATGTATATATATATATATATACATATATATATATATACATATATATTTGCTTTCGTAGATTTTCACGGGTACAGGAATGCAGGTTTTGGTGTCCTCGGGTGTCTTCCCGTGTAAAAGTTGGGGTGTCTAGGCGACGTTTCGACGAGGTCTCACTCGTCATCTTCAGGCTGGTGCTTTCGGCTTCTTGTTACTGGAACAGAGCGGGATCTCAATGTTTGAGTTCCTATAAATACTGTAGAGGGGGTGTGGTGTCTAGCCTCCAATGTTCTGGGCAGAGAGGAAGTTCCCAGGCTAGTGTGCCTTTTCTTCTTTTGTTCCTTAATTACTTGAGAGATACCTTGAGTGATTTCTTGAGTGATATCCTGAGTACCACTTAGGTGGGTCATTAGGTGTGGATTAGTTGCTAAAGTCTTTGTGTCTTGACCTCTTGAACTTTGTGAAGAGTTTTCCTGAGAAGATGGCTGTATTGCACTTAGTTGTGCTTTGGCTTGGCTTCGTGTATAGGGGCGAGCTGTGGTTTTGTGGCTTGTGTCAGCCAGATCTGTGTAGGGATTGCAGGGGGGTGCAGCATCCGGAGGTGCCACCATGGACTGGCTACTGGATGGTGTCAGTAATTCATCTGTGGAGAGGGTCTGGGTTTGGGTCTGGTGTGGTTGATTGGTGTTGGCGTTCTGTGTGCCTCTGGATCTGGTGTCAGTTTTTGTGGGGAGGGCTAATTTCCAGATGTCTGGCAAGCGGGATGTGTCGTCACGCTTGTTCATGTTGTGAGGGTGTTTCTCTATCTCGATGGCTTCCATGATTATTCTCTTGTGGTGATGTTCCGTGTTAAAGAGCAATTTGGAATCTGCAAAATTAATTTCGTGTCCTGTTTCTTTCATGTGTTGGAAAAGAGAGGAAGTTTTTTCTTCTTTTTTGACGGCATTCTTGTGTTCTGCGATACGTGCATTTATTCGTCTGTTTGTTTGTCCAATGTACGTGGCTGGGCAGACTTTGCAGGGTATTTCATAGATCCCTTGGTTTTCCAACTGGATTTTATCCTTGGGGTTTCTGAGGATATTGGCTATTTTTTGGTTGGTGCAAAAGGCTGTTTTGATATTGTGTTTATGGAGGATTTTGCTAATTTTATCTGTAGTGCCCTTGATATAAGGAAGGAGGGCCATGCCATTGTTTTCTTCTGTGTCTTGGTTTTTGGGGGGTGTTTCCTTTTGGATTAGCTTCGTAATCCTGTTTTGCTGGTATCCATTGGCAATTAACACATTTGAGAGATTCTGTAACTCAGTTGTCAAGTGGTCTTTGTCAGCCAGGCGTTTGGTTCTGGAGATGAGAGTCTTGGCTACGGAGTTTATTTGTGCAGGGTGGTGGTGTGATTGTGCATGTAAGTAGCGGTTGGTGTGTGTTTTTTTCTGGTAGATAGTGTGTCCTAGGGAGCCATCAGGTTTTTTGTAGATTAGGACGTCAAGGAAGGGAAGTTGGTTGTTGGCTTCTATTTCCATAGTGAATTGTATTTTGGGGTGTAAGTTGTTGAGATGTGTGAGGAAGCTATCCAGTTTTTCCTTCCCGTGTGGCCAAATTACAAAGGTGTCGTCAACATATCTGAGCCAAAGTTTGGGTTTGTGTTCTGACTTGTCTAAAGCATTGGTTTCAAAGTGTTCCATGTACAGGTTTGCGATGACCGGTGAGAGGGGTGATCCCATAGGTGCTCCTTCTATCTGTTTGTATCTTTGTCCATTGTGGATGAAGTACGTGTTGGTTAGGCAGTGGTTGGTCAGGTCCAAGATGTATTCGGGGGGATTGTATTTGTTTTGAATAGCTGTCAAGGCTTCATTAATGGGCACTTGTGTGAAGAGAGATACAACATCGAAGCTCACAAGTAGGTCATTAGGATGTAGGTTTTGCTTCTTTATTGTTTCTATGAACTGGAAGGAGTTTGGTACGTGTGAAGAGATGGATTCTGTATAGGGCTGAAGTTGCTTGGCGAGAAATTTAGCGAGATTTTGTAGAGGTGAGCCTATGGAGCTGACTATTGGTCTGAGTGGTGTTCCTTCTTTGTGTATCTTGGGGAGGCCGTAGAGTTTGGGGCATCTGGATGATTTTTCTCTGGGGATGATTCTTAGCTGGATTTCTTCACTGATAGGAGAGGCTTTTATTTTGGATTTGGTGGTTTTTTCCAGATAGGTGGTGGGATCTGTTTTTATAGGTTTGTAGGCAGGATCTTGGAGTAGCTTTGATAGTTTTGCTTGGTAGTCCGATGTGTTCATCACCACTGTGGCATTACCTTTGTCTGCTGGGAGAATGATTATGTTGTTGTCTTTCCTCAGGTTGGTGAGTGCTTTCTGTTCTTCTTTGTGTAAATTGCTTCTGGGTGGTTTGCTGGAGCAGAGGATGTTGGTGACTTCAAGTCTGATTTTATTGGCTTCATCTGGGTTGAATTTGGTTAGGCTAGCTTCGACTCCGCATATGATGTTTTCCGTGGGGATGCGTCTCGGGGCGACTGCAAAGTTGAAACCTTTGGAGAGTACTTTGGTTTCAGTTGTGGTGAGGATCCTGTCTGATATGTTATGTACTGTTTGTTTCATGGGTTGCTGTGGAGGGTGCCAATGGATACCAGCAAAACAGGATTACGAAGCTAATCCAAAAGGAAACACCCCCCAAAAACCAAGACACAGAAGAAAACAATGGCATGGCCCTCCTTCCTTATATCAAGGGCACTACAGATAAAATTAGCAAAATCCTCCATAAACACAATATCAAAACAGCCTTTTGCACCAACCAAAAAATAGCCAATATCCTCAGAAACCCCAAGGATAAAATCCAGTTGGAAAACCAAGGGATCTATGAAATACCCTGCAAAGTCTGCCCAGCCACGTACATTGGACAAACAAACAGACGAATAAATGCACGTATCGCAGAACACAAGAATGCCGTCAAAAAAGAAGAAAAAACTTCCTCTCTTTTCCAACACATGAAAGAAACAGGACACGAAATTAATTTTGCAGATTCCAAATTGCTCTTTAACACGGAACATCACCACAAGAGAATAATCATGGAAGCCATCGAGATAGAGAAACACCCTCACAACATGAACAAGCGTGACGACACATCCCGCTTGCCAGACATCTGGAAATTAGCCCTCCCCACAAAAACTGACACCAGATCCAGAGGCACACAGAACGCCAACACCAATCAACCACACCAGACCCAAACCCAGACCCTCTCCACAGATGAATTACTGACACCATCCAGTAGCCAGTCCATGGTGGCACCTCCGGATGCTGCACCCCCCTGCAATCCCTACACAGATCTGGCTGACACAAGCCACAAAACCACAGCTCGCCCCTATACACGAAGCCAAGCCAAAGCACAACTAAGTGCAATACAGCCATCTTCTCAGGAAAACTCTTCACAAAGTTCAAGAGGTCAAGACACAAAGACTTTAGCAACTAATCCACACCTAATGACCCACCTAAGTGGTACTCAGGATATCACTCAAGAAATCACTCAAGGTATCTCTCAAGTAATTAAGGAACAAAAGAAGAAAAGGCACACTAGCCTGGGAACTTCCTCTCTGCCCAGAACATTGGAGGCTAGACACCACACCCCCTCTACAGTATTTATAGGAACTCAAACATTGAGATCCCGCTCTGTTCCAGTAACAAGAAGCCGAAAGCACCAGCCTGAAGATGACGAGTGAGACCTCGTCGAAACGTCGCCTAGACACCCCAACTTTTACACGGGAAGACACCCGAGGACACCAAAACCTGCATACATATATATATATATACATATATATATATATATATACATATATATATATTTCTCTTTTTCTTTCTTTCTTTCTTTCCTTCTTTTTCTTTCTTAATTTCTCTTTTTTCTCTCCCTCCCACCCTCTCTTTTCTCTTTCTCTCTCTTTCTCTTTTCTCTCTCTGCCCCTTTCTCTTCTTTCTTTCTTTCTTTCTTTCTTTCTTTCTTTCTTTCTCTCTTTCTCTCTTTCTCTCTTTCTCTCTCTTTTCTCCCTCTCTCTCTCTCTCTCTCTCTCTCTCTCTCCCTTCCTTCCTCTCTTTTCTCTCTCTCTCCCCTCTCTTTCTCTTTTCCTTCCTTCTTTCCCTTCCTTCCTTCCTTCCTCTTTTTTCTCTCTCTCCCCCTCTCGTTCTCTTTTCCTTCTTTCTTTCTCTTTCTTTCTTTCTTTCTTTCTTTCTTTCTTTCTTTCTTTCTTTCTTTCTTTCTTTCTTTTTCTTTCCCTCTTCCGTCCCTCCCTCCCTCTCTTTCTCTTTCTCTATATACATAAGATGACATGGAATCAGCTAACAATCACAGGAAAACATATTCTTCATGGGCTTCACCCTGAAGACCACGTTTGGCTCCTTTGCAAATGGCGGACAGTCTGGAAATTTTGATAAATAAACCCCTTTTTGCAACGGAGTGGCGTTGAACAATTTCGGTTGCAGCTGCGCTCCCTTGGGCCTCAGGTGTTCTGGGCTCTGTCAACTCATACAAGGCCCTTGAAGCAAAAGCAGTGTGTGCATCGTGGAATTGTAGAGTACGAATGGGCACCCCAGCGGTCATCTAGCCCAACCCGTTGCAATGCAGGGATCTCGGCCAAAGGAGCCGCGGCCGATGGCCTGGGGAGATTTCCGGGGGCCAGACAGAGAGTCCATGGGGGCCGCATTTCTCCCACAGGCCTGGTATCCCCCATTCCTGGTCATGCGGGGGGAGAGAGGGAGATTTCCGAAAGGTGGTGGAATCGGCGGTGGAAAATCTGAAGGACGTTTCCTTTCTTTTTCAAAGGGAAAATTGACGGCCTTGTGCAGCAGCTGTCCAGTAAAGAAAGAGAATTGGAGAGCTGGAGGAATAACCAGCAATGGTAAGAGTGTCTAGGGTGAGTTCATATTTGTTTTTGCATTTCCTGCTGGGTGGGTCGAAGTTTCGTACAATCCCCCAGGGCCGGATTTAGGTTTGATGAGGCCCTCAGCTCCTGAAGGTAATGGGGCCCTTACTATGTCCAGCTGTCCTTTGTCCACAACAAATTGTCACTGCTGAATATATGCTATATGGTAATTTACGGACCTCAAAGGTATCTCAAGCCATTTGCCCATGTTGCTGTGCAACCAGTCCATGCAGAATGTAGGCACCCTATATATAGAAAGGAGCAAAGCAGGGATATTTTAGGGAGCAGGCGGGGCCCATGACTTACATCCTTGGAGCCCACACAAAACACGGCTGCTATATGTAGGTTCTATTTTATAAGTTTTTTATCTTATATTTTGGAAATGTACATCCAGGTTTTTTTCCTTTTAACTTTTTTGGGGGCCCCCAATCCAGCACTGAATCCAGCATCCCAAAACCCTAAAAAGAGTACAGCGGTCCCTTGGTTCTCAAACACCTTGGTGCCAAAACAACTTGCAACCCAAACACTGCAAACCCGGAAGGAAGTGTTCTAGGTTGCAAACTTTTTTCAGAAGCCGAACGTGCTCCGTTTTGAGTGTTACGCTGAGGTCTGTCTGCTTTTTTGCTATTTACTTTGCGTTTTTGTTTTCGCTGCTCTTTTTCATTTTGTTTTCGTGACTGTATGGAACTGATAGATTGATTCTTGCTTTCATTTTATGGGTCGGTGGTCTCGTTAGATAGTAAAAATCCATGTTCAATTGCTGTTTTGGGGGTTGTTTTTAAAAGTCTGGAACGGATTAATCCGTTTTGCATGACCGTCTATGGAAAAGCACGCCTTGGTTTTGGAACACTTTAGTTTGGAACGGATTTCCGGAACGTATTAAGCTTGGCAACCAAGGTACCTAGCAAGCTTGTTAAAATGTATTTAAAAATTATGCAGGAATTGTGTCAAGGGGGAGAGGGAACATTAATGCACATGTGGTGACCCATGGAAACAAGCCAAAGATTATTGGGAAATGATCTATCAGCCAACCAATAACAGCAATTGATATTTATTTATTATACCATCTATACATCATTTTCATATAGTTTTCTTTCAGCAGAGAACAGTCAGTAAATTTCAAATCTACCTTCCACAGCTTTCCCCTGTCCTCAAATTGTATATTGTGTCTTATAGTAAAGGTAAAGGGACCCCTGACCATTAGGTCCAGTTGTGGACGACTCAGGGGTTGCGGCGCTCATCTCGCTTTATTGGCCGAGGGAGCCGGCGTACAGCTTCCGGGTCATGTGGCCAGCAGGACTAAGCCGCTTCTGGCAAACCAGAGCAGCGCACGGAAACGCCGTTTACCTTCCCGCCAGAGTGGTACCTATTGATCTACTTGCGCTTTGACGTGCTTTCGAACTGCTAGGTGGGCAGGAGCAGGGACCGAGAAATGGGAGCTCACCCCGTCATTGCAGGGATTTGAACCGCCAACCTTCTGATCAGCAAGTCCTAGGCTCTGTGGTTTAACCCACAGCACCACCCACGTCCCTTATTGTGTCTTATAAGGAGGACCCAATTCAATGGACCGCATTCTCTTAGATTTCCCTTTGCACAGCAGACGTCGCCTGCTGATGCTGAGCAAAATGTTGGAACTCCGGCCCATAACTACGAGAAGAAGCCAAACGAGGTTTCTCCTGGCAGACCGGGACAAAGATATCCCTGCCTTAGTAGCTTCCTCTTTAGCCACAATTCTACCCAAAAGGGTTATCCTTTCGGAAAATAGACAGGGTGTAGCAGAACATTCATATGCACACGACCATGTTGTTGTTGTTGTTGAGTCGTTTAGTCGTGTCCGCCTCTTCGTGACCCCCTGGACCAGAGCACGCCAGGCCCTCCTGTCTTCCACTGCCTCCCGCAGTTTGGTCAAACTCATGCTGGTAGCTTTGAGAACACAGTCCCACCATCTCGTCCTCCATCGTCCCCTTCTCCTTGTGCCCTCCATCTTTCCCAACATCAGGGTCTTTTTCCAGGGAGTCTTCTCTTCTCCTGAGGTGGCCAAAGTCTTGGAGCCTCAGCTTCAGGATCTGTCCTTCCAGTGAGCACTCAGGGCTGATTTCCTTCAGAATGGAGAGGTTTGATCTTTTTCCATGCGACCATATTGTGTCCTTATAATCCTTGATAGCTTCACCCTTGTCCTTTTAATGATCCCAGTGACTTGAAATGTGTTATATTGTGATGCCAATAAAGGTTCTTGATATTTGATTTGATTTGATTTGATTTGGGACTGCATCGCCCCAGAGGTAGCCCGAGTGACCCCATATTTCCTCAACCGCTTTGTCTTTCCAGGTTTCAAAACCAGATGCCAGAGAAACGGCAGAATTACCACCAGCAGAATGTCGCCGTTGACATAACCGAGAGCCCCTGGTTGATGGCTGTTGTGTCTTTCCTCCTCCTCCTCCTCTTCCTCTTCTCCTCATAGTCTGTGTTTTCTGCCTATGCCAGTGAAGTGAAGTTGCTATGGCAGATATGGACATTCGAAGCGTAAAAAGCGACTTCTTTGGGAAAAGAAGCATGATCCTTACACCCGCCCCGAAAAAAACACCTTTAACTCGTCTTATATCATTTCCCAGAAAGCCTTCGCCTCTTTACAAGGCCCCCACGTGTGGTAGAATAAACCTTCCCTTTCTTTACATTTCCAACACTCACTGGTTCTTGTCTTGTACATTTTAGCAAGCTTAGCTGGTGTTAGTGAGAGCTGGACCATCAAGAAGGCCGATCGCCAAAGAATGGATGCTTTTGAATTCTGGTGCTGGAGGAGACTCTTGAGAGTCCCATGGACTGCAAGAAGATCCAACCTCTCCATTGGGAAGGAAATCAGCCCTGAGTGCTCACTGGAAGGACAGATCCTGAAGCTGAGGCTCCAAGACTTTGGCCACCTCAGGAGAAGAGAAGAGAAGACTCCCTGGAAAAGACCCTGGTGTTGGGAAAGATGGAGGGCGCAAGGAGAAGGGGATGACAGAGGACGAGATGGTGGGACAGTGTTCTCGAAGAGACCAGCATGAGGGAGGCAGTGGAAGACAGGAGGGCCTGGCGTGCTCTGGTCCAGGGGGCCACGAAGAGGCGGACACCACTAAACAACAGCTGGTGTTAAATACCATCTGCGCATCATTTTCAGGCTAGGGCTTAATACGTTGGCGATCTGTCGATTTGAACGATGGCGGGCATCTCTGCCTCTCTGGCTCCTCAAACCAGGAGTACCACGGCCATTGTGAGCCACAGAGATGCCAGGTCACCATAAAGAGCGATTCCACTGCTGGCTGGAAGCCTCCTTTGCTGCTGCTGCCGAAGATGGGCGATGATTTCTTCCTGATGTTTGCTGTGATGGAGAGAGGCAGAAAGCAAGAAATCAGCTCATGATGAAAATGCTGCCGCAAGGCCTTTCCAAACAGTGTGTCAAATCAGTGCATCGACTGTGTCGCACGATACGTGCCCGATTCTCTCACAAGGGGTCCATCTAACCTACGGTTCGCTAGTACAGTGTTACCTTGGTTTTCAAACGCCTTGGTTTCCAAACACTGAGAACCCGGAAGTAAGTGTGTTCCAGTTTGCCAATGTTTTTCGGAAGCCGAACGTCCAACGTGGCTGTCGGCTATTGTTTCTAGGGTGCCTGAGCCAATCAGAAGCCGCGCCTTGGTTTTTGAACATTTCGGAAGTCGAACGGACTTCCAGAATGGATCAAGTCTGGCGCTTTTGTCTTTGCTCTTTGTTTTGCGTTTTTTGTTTTTGAGGCCTTTTCGGTTCATTTGTTTTTGTGACTGTGTGGAACCCAGTTCAGCAACTGATTGATTGATTGATTGATTGATTGATTCTGCCCTGAAAATAGGGACATCCTAATCTGTCCCCTTCAATGTTTCTCCAATGAAAATAGGGACGTCCTAATCCGTCCCCTCCAACGTTTCTCCCCTGAAAATAGGGACGTCCTAAATAAAAGCAGGACATTCTGGGATCAAATCAGAAACCGAGACGGCTTCTGTGAATCCGGCGCTGTCCCTGGAAAATGGGGACACTGTCCCTGACCTCACCAGAACAGAACCAGGTGCCTCATTGCTCACCAACCCACCCCCAACAGCACCTTCCTCATAAGTCGGACGTGGGTCTCACTTACGTTACACCTTGAAGCATCTGTGTCCAGTTTTTCAGGAGCGTGACCTCGTCTGGGAAATGGGAAAAAATAGGGCCATTTTAATCCCCCCAAAACACAAAGGCCTGGGTGGCAAAACACCTGTTTTTCATGCCAAAGGCTCCGCCATTTGAATGGCGATGCCCATCAACTTTCAAATAACCTTCAAATATTTTATTGGTGTATAACTTTTATGTAAAACTGATAGAGATAGATAGATGATAGATAGATAGATAGATAGATAGATAGATAGATAGATAGATAGATATAGATAGATGATGGATAAAAAAATTAAAAAAATGTTCAGCAGCACCTTAGAGACCAACTATGTTTGTTCTTGGTATAAGCTTTCATGTGCATGCACACTTCTTCAGATAGATAGATGACAGATAGATAGATAGATAGATAGATAAACTAGTTCAAATATATGTTGGAAGTGTAAGGTAAAGGAGGGGACATTTTATCATATGTGGTGGGACTGTAAGGTAATTTTAAAAATTTGGGAAATGATATACAACAAATTGAAGAAAATGTTCTATTTAACATTTGTTTAAAAACCTGAAGCATTTCTGTAAGGGATTGTAGGGAAAGATCTGCCCAAAAAGCTGAAAAACTGTGGGAGGAGGGAGGAAAAATGGGGGGGGGGGAATAAGGATGATATGTTTCTGGATAATATGTTTTGTTTTAATTTTGAATAAAAAAGCTATTTTTTAAAAAAGATGACAGATATAGATAGATAGATAGATAGATAGATAGATAGATAGATAGATAGATAGCCAGCCCTTGGGGAGGTTGCTAGGTAGAGCAGGTGAGGGGTGTGGCTTAGGAAAGGGGTGTGGCCTAGGGAGAGGCCCCCGAGGGCCACATGGAGAGGTCTGGGGGGCCACCGAGGCTGAGGTCCCAGTTCTGCACTCCGCTCCTCGCCCCCCTCCAGCCCCAAACCACCTCTTCCTAGGATCTTCCCAAACCTTTTGGACATCCCAGAATCTCACCTTCCAAGCCTTTAATTTCGAATTCCTTCAGGCCCAAGTGGGTCTTGATCCGGGTCATTTCAGAGCTCAGGCTGGAGGCGTTGGCTTCTAGAGCTCTCTGCTCCAAGGCAAGACATCAACAATGAGAAAAAAAAATGAGAAAAATATTACAAGGCACAAGAAAATCAATAGAAAACGAGAGATAAAACCGGTGGGAACCAGGAGGAGAATCAGCTTCCCAAAATAAATTTACCTCGCCCCTTTACTGCAAACGTCTTTAGAAAATAAATAAAATTAAGACCATTTTATTTAAGTAAACATTTTCAGGATTTTATGTTTTCTGCTGCTGTTTTAAATTGCTGTGGGTTGTTTGTTTTGTACTGAATTTTATCTTTATCCTTTCTCGTTTTGTATTACTCGTTTTTATTATTGCTTGTTAGCTGCCCTGAGCCCGGCCTTGGCTGGGGAGGACGGGGTATAAATAAAAATTATTATTATTATTATTATTATTATTATTATTATTATTATTATTACTGTACTTTGTTTTAAAAAGAAGTAGTGGGGGATGTGTAAGAGAAATAAATAAAGCTAGGCGCTTTGGAGTCCCACTTATATCCGCACCCTTCCCAAAAAAGGAAAACAATGCCAAAGATCGACCACGCCGTAATGATCGAAGACGAAAAAGCCACAATAGCTTTAAAAGAAACAGCTTATATCGAATAAGGCAATATTCAACGATCCATTGGAATGGTAAACAGTCAAATTAGGTAAAGGTAAAGGGACCCCTGGCCATTAGGTCCAGTCGTGGCCGACTCTGGGGTTGCGGCGCTCATCTCGCTTTATTGGCCGAGGGAGCCGGCGTACAGCTTCCAGGTCATGTGACCAGCAGGACTAAGCCGCTTCTGGTGAACCAGAGCAGCGCACGGAAACGCCGTTTACCTTCCTGCCGGAGCGGTACCTATTGATCTACTTGCACTTTGACGTGCTTTCGAACTGCTAGGCTGGCAGGAGCAGGGACCGAGCAACGGGAGCTCATCCCATCATTGCGGGGATTCGAACCGCTGACCTTCTGATCGGCAAGTCCTGGGCTCTATGGTTTAACCCACAGCACCACCTGCGTTCCTCAACAGTCAAATTAAATATCAGCAAAGAAGGATGACGATGAAGAATTAGCAAAAGGATAAAAGACAGGGAGGGGAGAGGAAAAAATTGGTTAGTGCTGGTTCTTGAAGACAAAAATCTCGAAGACTTTTGCGGTGGAAGCAAAGGCACAGAGCTCTGGTTTTGTCTTGCAAAGGGTTTGGCCACAATTCTGCGCTTGGTTACCCAGGGATGCTTTGGTTCAGGAGGGCTTACTCCTGGGAAAGCGAAACTGGGACCGCAGCCACGAAGCTCAACCCTTTGCATGTTTGCATGGAAACACATTTTGTTGTTGAACAATAGGGCATCGATCGACGATTTTGACATATTGGCTCACCCCGGATGTGCATTGACAACCGAGGTTAACACTGTCCCCCAACACTCTACAGTGGTACCTTGGTTCCCAAACGCCTTGGTTCTCAAACGCCTTGGTTCTCATACACCTTGGTTCTCAAATGCCTTGGTTCTCATACACCTTGGTTCTCAAACTCCAAAAACCCAGAAGTGAGTGTCCCGGTTTCCTAACATTTTCCGGAAGCCAATCGTCTGACGCAGCTGTCGGCTATTGTTTCCGGGGCGCCTGCGCCAATCAGAAGCCGCACCTCGGTTTCTGAACATTTTGGAAGTCAAACAGACTCATGGCGGCTAACAGCAGTAAAATTACAATAATGAAGAAGAACTGAAGGAAGCCCTGTTTAGGGATGTTTTTAAAGTTTAATGCTGTATTGTGTTTTTAATATTCGGCAAGAAGCCGCCCGGAGTGGCTGGGGAAACCCAGACAGATGGGCGGGGTACAAAAATAATAATAATAATAATAATAATTATTATTATTATTATTATTAGATTGATTGGCATTAGTAATTGTATTATAATTTGGCATTGTTATAGGCAAAGGCACAGGACCCCTGGATGGCTAAGTCCAGTCAAAGGCAACTATGGGGTTGTTGTTATTATTACAGGTAGGTAGTCGTGTTGGTCTGCCGTGGTCGAAACAAAATAAAATAAATAAATGAAATGAGAAATTTTTTTAAAAAATCCTTCCAGTAGCACCTTAGAGGCCAACTAAGTTAGTTATTGGTATGAGCTTTTGTGTGCATGCACACTTCTTCAGAAATTGTTGTTGTTGTTGTTATTATTATTATTATTATTATTATTATTATTATTATTATTATTATTATTATTCCTTATAGTTGCTCCTTGCAAACACCCGGAACCCTTCAAATTTAGAGAATCAGCCAGATTTGCAAGTTGGGGTTGGATAATTCCGATTGCAACCGCCTATATTTTCCGGTTTCGCAGATATTTTAGCAACAAAGACTTTACGCATAACAAATGGACGTTTCCTTTGGCTTCACTCTGCCCGCCCCTCTCTTATTTTGCCTCTTCTTGCGACCGAGTATCCAATTCCAACCAGTTTACAAACTTATCCGTTACATTTTCTTCCGATTCCCTTTCCCTTTCTTTTTTTCCATCCCACCCTGCGATTTTATTTGCGGCTTACCGTGCGGTTCTGGCACGACTCCCAGCGCTTCGCGGCGGCTTGCAGGGTCCGGTTCACGGTTCCCAGGGAGGCCAGGCTGCTGGTGGCGTTGCTGCCCTCTCCCCAGTACCCTGTCTCCGTTGCCCTTTCGGGGTGCGCAGCAAAATGCGCCAGCCCGGCCACCAAGATGAGGATGGCAGCGAACTCCAGCGCCGCCACGGCGACCCAGAGTTTGCGCTTCCCCCAGCGGAGACTGGGAGAGCTTTCCTTCTCTTCCATGGTTTGGAGTGGGTGCAAAGTGGGGGGGGGTACCCCAAAACCCAAAAAGCGGTCCGGAGGGTCTTCCCCACCCCCTTCTCCGAGCCTCCCGGGGAGTTGGAACGGAGGGCACCCAAAAGGCCGGGAAAGAGAGCTCACCCGTTCCCAAAGTTGCGCACGGATAAACAGGTCATTCTCCGGAGAGGAGCTGCGTATCCGACTGAATTGGGAAGTGATCCTGCTTCCCGCTGAGCAAATCTGAAAGGAAGAGGAAGAGCAGGAGGGGGGAGACCAGGAGGCAGGGCTACGGAATTGCAGCCTTCCTGGTGTTGCTTCGTGTAACGCATTATTATTATTATTATTATTATTATTATTATTATTATTATTATTATTAGCTGCCACGTGGGGATTCTTGAATGAAAATAGGGATGTCCTCTTCCATCCCCTCCAACGCTTCTCCCCTGAAAATAGGGACGTCCTATTCCATCCCCTCCAACGTTTCTCCCCTGAAAATAGAGACGTCCTATTCCATCCCCTCCAACGCTTCTCCCCTGAAAATAGAGACGTCCTATTCCATCCCCTCCAACGTTTCTCCCCTGAAAATAGGGACGTCCTATTCCATCCCCTCCAACGTTTCTCCCCTGAAAATAGGGACGTCCTATTCCATCCCCTCCAATGTTTCTCCCCTGAAAATAGGGACGTCCTATTCCATCCCCTCCAATGTTTCTCCCCTGAAAATAGGGACGTCCTATTCCATCCCCTCCAATGTTTCTCCCCTGAAAATAGGGGCGTCCTATTCCATCCCCTCCAACGTTTCTCCCCTGAAAATAGGGACGTCCTATTCCATCCCCTCCAACGTTTCTCCCCTGAAAATAGGGACGTCCTCTTCCATCCCCTCCAATGTTTCTCCCCTGAAAATAGGGGCGTCCTCTTCCATCCCCTCCAACGCTTCTCCCCTGAAAATAGGGACGTCCTATTCCATCCCCTCCAACGTTTCTCCCCTGAAAATAGGGACGTCCTCTTCCATCCCCTCCAACGTTTCTCCCCTGAAAATAGGGGCGTCCTATTCCATCCCCTCCAACGTTTCTCCCCTGAAAATAGGGACATTCTGCGGGACATTCTGCAATCAAATCAGAA
The DNA here is from genome assembly GCF_964106915.1 of Podarcis gaigeae. Lineage (NCBI taxonomy): Eukaryota > Metazoa > Chordata > Lepidosauria > Squamata > Lacertidae > Podarcis > Podarcis gaigeae. The sequence goes on along the minus strand of NC_139696.1, from coordinate 1,274,888 downwards.
ACCGGGACGGCTTCTGCCAATCCCTGGAAAACAGGGACACTTGGAGGTTCTGATATCGGTATATCACAATATTTAGCTGCTGATACATCCCAGTGTTGAAAACAATATATCGGCCCAGCCCTAGCACTTAGCAGAGGTCGAATTACTTGGTGATTTTTTTAAAAAGGGCTGGATATAATTTAAGGGCACAGAGGCGAACCCATCAACTCCTGGCGGGGAAAAAGGCCACAAATAACTCCCTTGTGGTTTTCTTCCCTGCGGCCTGTGGTGAGCCCCAAATGAAGGCTTTGTGTGATCGTAAGGAAACCCACGCAGGGCGATTATAGCGAGAGGAGTACGACCAGCGGCACAGTCTCTCTCCTGTCAGGAAGAAGAAGAAGGAGAAGAATGGATCCCTCGGCCCTCAAAGCCACCCTGAAGGTCCTGGGCTTGTGTGCGGTCCTCCTTCTGGTCTTGGCCGCCGTGACTATATCTGTGGCCGTCATGGCGTGGCACTCGGAAGCGGCTCGGCAGCTCAGGAGGTGCCGGGAGCAGGTGGCGAACGAGACTGCGGCTCTTGGGGACAAGGTGGCCGAGCTGGAACGGGAACGGGCCGGGCGCAAGAAGCAGCTGGAGAAGCTGGCCCAGCGAGAGAAGGACCTGCAGAAGCAGCTTGGCCAAGCTAAGGAGAGCAGGAAGAGGCTCAACGCCACCTTGATGGGCTGCTTGGAGAACGTGGTATCTTGGGCTCGGGTGGGAGGGGAACGTTATAGGCCCTATTTTCACGGGAGAAATGTTGGAGGGGATGGAATAGGACGTCCCTATTTTCAAGGGAGAAATGTTGGAGGGGGTGGAATAGGACGTCCCTATTTTCAGGGGAGAAATGTTGGAGGGGATGGAATAGGACGTCCCTATTTTCACGGGTGGAATGTTGGAGGGGGTGGAATCGGATGTCCCTATTTTCAGGGGAGAAACATTGGAGGGGGTGGAATAGAATGTCCCTATTTTCACGGGAGAAACATTGGAGGGGATGGAATAGGTAAAGGTAAAGGTAAAGGTACCCCTGCCCGTACGGGCCAGTCTTGACAGACTCTAGGGTTGTGCGCCCATCTCACTTAAGAGGCCGGGGGCCAGCACTGTCCGGAGACACTTCCGGGTCACGTGGCCAGCGTGACAAAGCTGCATCTGGCGAGCCAGTGCAGCACACGGAAACGCCATTTACCTTCCCACCAGTAAGCAGTCCCTATTTATCTACTTGCACCCAGGGGTGCTTTCGAACTGCTAGGTTGGCAGGCGCTGGGACCGAGCAGCGGGAGCGCACCCCGCCGCGGGGATTCGAACCACCGACCATTCGATCGGCAAGCCCTAGTTAGGGCATCCCTATTTTCAGGGGAGAAACGTTGGGTGTTATGTGCTGGCTCTGCACAGATCTGGCCTCCAGCTGGCCTAAAGAACCCTAAACCCTTTTTTTGGAAACTCTATTTTGAGACAGTCCGGTGCAGAGACAGCTTATTCCGAGTCTCCGCCACGCCTATCCAAAGTTCTTTTTTCAGGCAGACGTATAATTTTTATCCGCCTCCAGGTACGCTCTGCAAGGCCACTCAGCCCCAGCTTCTCAAAAAAACACATCCTACCACACAGTCACTGGCCCGGCTGGACGAAGGCCAAGATTCAGGGACCTTGAGAGCCTTTGTGGTCCTCCTGGAGAAATATAAACAGACACAATAGCTGCCTTTTCCTGGGAAAAGCCCAACTCTGGAAAAGGAATCGCTCACCTCCATTGTTCTCCTTCAAGCAATTTCCTTTTCAGCTGGTGGAGGTTGTAGGGCAGGAAAAGGGGGCTTGGGGAGGTTTTTGTGGGGCCTGAGTCCATTTCCTCTGCCTGCGATTGTCCCCATTTCTTGAGGTTTTGCAGAAGCGTCCAAATTTTGTCCGTTTTTAGTTTTGTGCCGACTTTCCCGTGCTCTCCTGGGCATCGGCAAACCGTCAGTCGCGTCCTAGTCAAGAGCTCATCACGACAGACAGAGCCTCTTTCACAGAATGGCAGAATTGGAAGTTTCATCCAGTCCAACCCCCTGCCCAAAGGGTGAATTTACAGCTTTGCTTTGCCATTGTTGCAAGCATTCGTGGTTTGCATTCAGTTTTTCCTTCGGGTGGCGCTGTGGGTTAAATCACAGAGCCTAGGACTTGATGATCAGAAGGTCAGCGGTTCGAATCCCTGCAATGATGGGATGAGCTCCCGTCGCTCGGTCCCTGCTCCTGCCAACCTAGCAGTTCGAAAGCAAAGTGCAAGTAGATAAATAAGTACTGCTCTGGCGGGAAGGTAAACGGCGTTTCCGTGCGCTGCTCTGGTTCGCCAGAAGCGGCTTAGTCCTGCTGGCCACATGACCCGGAAGCTGTACGCCGGCTCCCTCGGCCACTAAAGTGAGATGAGTGCCGCAACCCCAGAGTCGGTCACGACTGGACCTAATGGTCAGGGGTCCCTTTACCTTACCATCAGGTTCTCTGGAGATGTCAACAACTTTGGTTGGACCAATCCTAAGAAAAGATGAGCAACTTTGGGGTAAAGGTAAAGGGACCCCTGACCATTAGGTCCAGTCGTGGACGACTCTGGGGTTGCGGCACTCATCTCGCTTTACTGGCCGAGGGAGCCGGCATACAGCTTCCGGGTCATGTGGCCAGCAGGACTGAGCCGCTTCTGGCGAACCAGAGCAGCGCACGGAAACGCCGTTTACCTTCCCGCCGGAGCGGTACCTATTTATCTACCTGCACTTTGACGTGCTTTCGAACTGCTAGGTTGGCAGGAGCAGGGACCGAGCAACGGGAGCTTACCCCGTCATTGCAGGGATTCGAACCGCCGACCTTCCGATCGGCAAGCCCTAGGCTCTGTGGTTTAACCCATAGCACCACCCTCATTCCCAGGGGTCCCTTTACCTTTACCTAATTTTTTGGGTGGCCCCAAGAGAGTCCGGCTCTAAGCTAGAGCTTGTTTAGCTTATATGTAAATCCGGCACTGGCGACGGCAGACCCTCCCCCCCTTGCCTGTTTCTTCAAAGGTGGGGCGTGGCCACAGGTGGGAGGGTGCTGTGTGGGCGTGGTCTATACAAGGGGTTGGGCTACAAGTCCAGGACCCACATCGTAAGAGATGCTGCCCCACTCTGTCTCTCTTGCAGACCCTTTTGGATGCCAACCTGACAGAGCTGCACGGCGAGATGTTCACACTCCAGGCTGAAGGGGTGGAGATGGACGGTCGAAACAGCGCCCTGCTGGGTAATAACAATAATAAGTGCAATAATAATGATTTATCACTTGTACCCCACCCATCCGAGTTGCGGATGTTACGAGGGCAGAACAAACGAAAGGTCATCTGCAATGATTTCTTTATAGGTCTTGTAGTAAGGGCAAAGCTTACTGGGAAACGATCTATAATGAATTGAAAAAGATGTTAATAATGAATTGAAAAAGATGTTAATAAGTCAATGGTAATTCCCATTGTGAGCTTTTATAACGGTTGTTTTCCCATAGCATTTTTTAATATCTGTGTAGATCCAGCCTGGACCTCTCTCCCCGGAGAAGCTAATAATAATAATAATAATAATAATAATAATAATAATAATAATAATGGCCAAAATGGGAAGTCAATGGTAATTTCCATTGTGAGTTTTTATAGCGGTTTTCTTCCCATAGGGGTTTTTTTATAGCTATGTAGACCCAGCCTGGAACTCTCTCCCCGGAGAAGCTAATAATAATAATAATAATAATAATAATAATAATAATAATAATAGGAAGTCAATGGTAATTTCCACTGTGAACTTTTATAACGGTTTTTTTCCAGTGTTTTTTTATATCTGTGTAGATCCAGCCTGGAACTTTCTCCCCGGAGAAGCTAATAAGCCAATAATAATAATAATATAATAATAATAATACTTTCCCCCTACCTTGTTGGAGAAGGGGTGGGCTTGGAGGAAGCCTGGAAAGCTTTTTCTGCATTGTGCCGTTGTTCTCAAGCCCGTCTCTCGGCCCTTTCCCGCTTGCAGCAGAGATGTCCCGGTGGCGGCAGCAGGCGGCCAGCTTGGAAGAGCGGCTGGAGGCAGCGGCGGGAGAAAAGGCCGCAGCCGAGGCGGAGAGGGAGTACTGTGAGGCGCGGCAGGCAGCGCTGCAGGAAAGTGTGTAAGTCGAGTCTCCATGGCACTTTCGACTGTTGCAGAGAAACAAATCACAGAATCTAACACAAAGGTCAGCACCCTAAGGCCCATGGGCCGGAAGCAGCCCATGGGGGTTGCTTAACCGGCCCATGAGCTGCTCCCAAACCTAGCTGGCAGCTCGGCAAGTCCCCGTTCAATGCGCTAAACCAGCGCAGAGCAGGGACTCTCTTCCGCAGCTCCGGAAATCGCTTCTGCGCATGCACAGACGCCGGAAATCGCTTCTGCGCAGGCACGGTTTGGGGCGTCTGGGCATGCGCAGAAGCGATTTATGGCGTTGCACTGCCCCTGATCTAGCAGAGCAGTCCTAGCTAAAAGCTGGTGAAACGAAGAAGGAAGTCAAAAAGTGAGAAGTGTGCTGTGTAACTCGTCCTTTTGTTACCTGGACAGGTGAGGCCACGCCCATCTTCGATCCCATGCAAAAGGAAGGATGCTCCAGCCAGGAGGAACAGGAAGTTTTGACCGGCTGGACTAAACATTCCCTCGCATGTCTTCTCTAGCATTGCAAGGAATGTTGTACTTGACTGCCTCTCATGGATCACGTCCCATACAGTAGCTCCTCAAATCTTTCTAAATATATATATCTTGTGGGAACGTTCAGGGTGGCAGGAGAGGATATATTGTTTATTCATATCCTTCCTAATCTTGCACTAGCAAGTTCCTTTACTTAGCAGAGTTTACACCCCCTTTTTACTTGCACAGCAGATGGCTGGTTGCAGGCTCGTGTGAGCCTCTCACTATTATACAATTCAGTCTGTCTTCAGATTCAATTGTATGTTCCTGGTAAGTTCCTTTGAGTCCCTCTTAAAAGAATAAAGACCCCACAATCTTATTCATCTTATTCAAACCCCATTTGCACCAACCCTAAAAAACACGCACTGAGGTCGGAAGACAAAAGCGAGCGGACCTGAAAACAAAAAACAAACCTCAAGCGTACCTGAAACCGGCAGTTCGAGATTTTTAAAAGGGAAATTGCCTGTTAAAATCTTATTTTTCATGCAAAAGGAAGGATGCTCCAGCCAGGAGGAACAGGAGGTTTCGACCGGCTGGACCAAACATTCCCTCGCATGTCTTCTCTAGCATCGCAAGGAATGTTGTACTTGACTGCCTCTCATGGATCACATCCCACATATATTGGTGATAATTTGATGTAGAGATAATCTGTCGGGGGGGGTGTCTCGTCAGTCTGCCTCCCCCTTCCTGACGTCTCTTTTTCACCTTTTATCTCCCCAGGCACGGCTACCTGTCCGAAATCGCCTCCCTCCACCGTCGCCTTCAGGGGCGTCCGTCCTCCTCCGGCCGCAGGTGCCCCCCGTTCCGGTACTTATTGTGGGGGCTGGCGATCTTTTTCATTCTTGACCCTCTCGTAAGTTTTCAGAGCCGAGAGGGTTCCCCTGGGGCGATCCCTTGCTCAGAAGGGTGGCGATCACCCTGCCGCGAGAGAAAGATTTGGCATCCATCACTCCGGCTTGACTTAACCCGGCGCAGTCAAAAGTATTCTGCCCCCCATTGCGAATCAGGTTTATTTATCGAAATTTGCAGGGTTTGAGCTGTATGCAAGGAGCAAATTGAAAAACGGAAGCTGTAGCTCAACGCAAGGGATGCTTCAAGGTAAAGGTAAAGGACCCCTGACTGTTAAGTCCAGTCGTGGCCGACTCTGGGGTTGCGGCGCTCATCTCGCTTTATTGGCCGAGGGAGCCGGCGTACAGCCTCCGGGTCGTGTGGCCAGCAGGACTAAGCCGCTTCTGGCGAACCAGAGCAGTGCACGGAAATGCCGTTTACCTTCCCGCCGGAGTGGTACCTATTGATCTACTTGCACTTTGATGTGCTTTCAAACTCCTAGGTTGGCAGGAGCAGGGACCGAGAAACGGGAGCTCACCCCGTCATTGCGGGGATTCGAACCGCCGACCTTCTGATCGGCAAGTCCTAGGCTCTGTGGTTTAACCCACAGCGCCACCCAACCCACAGCGCCACGGAAGCCGTAGCTCAACTCAAGGGATGCTTCAAGAGCTTCCCCCAAATTCAACTGGAAAAGCAACTTCGCTTCATGCAAACAGCTCAGAGTCTGAACATTTTGATAATCAACCTGATTTCCAATGGAGGTTGAATAATTCCGATTGCGACTGCAGAACATCATGGATGGTGGATGGGAAGTCAATGGAATGTCTATGGGGAAACGTGTGAAATTTAACAATTAAATAGATGAATTTTTTTTAAGGGAACCTACATATTCCATGTTGCTAGTTGCTGCTGGTTAATATAAAATTGAATTGCTTCTTCTGTGTTTTTGTTTTAACTCGCTTTCATTCATTTTGTTGTTGTCGTTTCAGGAAAGGCTGATCTTTCTCCTCTAGAGCAACTTACCCACTGCCTTCGACATGATGAGAGCTTTTGCGGACCCCTTCCTCCTCTCCCCCAACCCGTTCAAAGTCACAGATAAATGCCAAATTCAGATGCAGCTTTGGGGAAATTGGCAGTGGGGAGACACAGATTATTAAACCAGATTGGAATTATAGAACTGTAGAGTTGGAAAGGACCATGTAGAAATGCAGGAATATTCTGGGGTGATTCAGATCTGTCAGATCACAATTTAAATAACTTTAAATAAAAAAAATTAATTTAAATTTAATGTTCAAATAAAACGCTGTTCTCTGGCCCAACCAAGTAAGTCTGCATTGTTGTGGTTTTTCCTCTCGATGTTTCCTTCTCCCTTGCAGAAACAAGGAGCACAACATTAAAAAGATTCCTGGTGGATCGCGATTCTCTGCTGCAGGCCTGCTTTGTTGTTGTTGAGTCGTTTAGTCATGTCCAACTCTTTGTGACCCCCTGGACCAGAGCATGCCAAGCCCTCCTGTCTTCCACTGCCTCCCGCAGTTTGGTCAAACTCATGCTGGTTGCTTCGAGAACACTGTCCCACCATCTCGTCCTCTGTCGTCCCCTTCTCCTTGTGCCCTCCATCTTTCCTAACATCAGGGTCTTTTCCAGGGAGTCTTCTCTTCTCCTGAGGTGGCCAAAGTCTTGGAGCCTCAGCTTCACGATCTGGCCTGCTTAGATCTGAGTAAAAGGCGCTAGGATTTTTCCCCTGGGTTACTGGAAACAAAAACACCGAAAGAAAAAACCTGGATGTTTTGTCAAATGCCCGGACAGAAATTTTAATTCTGGAAAAGAAGTTGCGTCCGGGGAAAATAGGATATATCGCAACCCAACGCCCTATCTTCTTCTTCCTCTCTGGCGATCCCTCGTAGCTGAGTAAGATTGTCTTCCAGGAACACGGTCTTAACAGTGAGTCCGTAAGTGACTGGGGAGGCCAATTCTGGATCCACACATCCTTCCATGGTGGGGACATTGGTTTCCGGACGGGAGTTGATCCCGGTGAGGGTTTGCCAAGCCTGCCTTCCTCTTAGCACGTTTCTCCCTTGTGTCCTGAGTTCGAGTGTCTTCAAAGCCCAGGACACCTTTGGGAAAGGCTGTTCTCCAACTGGAGCGTTCGCAGGCCAGTGTTCCCCAGTTGCCGGTGTTTACACTACATTTTAAAAGATTTGCCTTGAGAGAGTCTTTGAACCTCTTTTGTTGACCACCAGCATTACGCTTTCCATTTTTAAGTTCGGAATAGAGGAGTTGCTTTGGAAGGCGACCATCAGGCATCCACACAACATGACCAGTCCAACAAAGTTGATGTTGAAGAATCATCACTTCGACACTGGGGATCTTTGCTTCTTCCAGTCCACTGGCATTAGTTCGCCTGTCTTCCCAGGTGATGTGTACAAATTTTCAGAGATACTGTTGATGGAATCTTTCAAGGAGTTGGAGATGGCGTTTATAAGTGGTCCATGTTTCAAAAGCGTACAGTAAGGTTGGTAGTACAAAAAGGGAACATCTGGCAACCCCATGCCCTATAGCCTGATCTAGCAGGGGTCGTGTGTTGGATGCTGGTGGCGCAGTGGTCTAAACCACAGAGCCTCTTGGGCTTGCCGATCAGAAGCTCGGCGGCTTGAATCCCCGGGACGGGGTGAGCCCCGTTGCTCAGTCCCTGCTCCTGACAACCTAGCAGTTCAAAAGCATGTCAAAGTGCAAGTAGATAAATAGGTACCACTCCAGCGGGAAGGTAAACGCCGTTTCCGTGCGCTGCTCCTGCTTCCGTCATGCGCCAGAAGCGGTTTAGTCCTGCTGGCCACACGACCCGGAAAGCTGTCTGAGGACAAAGGCTGGCTCCCTCGGCCTGAAAGCGAGATGAGCACCACAACCCCAGAGTCGCCTTTTGCTGGACTCATCCAGGAGTCCTTTGCCTCGTGAGTGCAGTTTATGAGTTGACCACGAGGGAGCAGCATACAATCACTTCATCTTTAGGGATGAAGGAAATGTGTCTTTCTCTCTCCATTTCTGCTTTGCAAACCCCGAGTGTGCATTTCTCCTTTTCATACGTAATTGCACCAAGCACATTTCCCCAAGCTTGCACACATTGTCAGCACCCATGTCTCTTGAGAGATGATGGAGTGCTCCTCCGGGGGGGGGGAGCCAAAAAACTGTGAAAGCAGAACCAAAGTGACCTTCCCAGGGTGCAATCCTGGGCCATGCGTCTGGGGGTCAAGGGCTGCCCAGATGACAAAACCCCCCTCTCAGCCGCTTTAGGGAAACTAGAAGGGGAAGAAATGGAGGCAGTGAGAGATTTTACTTTCTTGGGCTCCATGATCACTGCAGATGGTGACAGCAGCCACGAGATTAAAAGATCCCTGCTTCTTGGGAGAAAAGCAATGACCAACCTAGACAGCATCTTAAAAAGCAGAGACATCACCTTGCCAACAAAGGTCCATATAGTTAAAGCTATAGTTTTCCCAGTAGTGATGTATGGAAGTGAGAGCTGGACCATAAAGAAGGCTGATGGCCGAAGAAGACGGATGCTTTTGAATTCTGGTGCTGGAGGAGACTCTTGAGAGTCCCATGGACTGCAAGAAGATCCAACCTCTCCATTCGGAAGGAAATCAGCCCTGAGTGCTCACTGGAAGGACAGATCCTGAAGCTGAGGCTCCAATACTCTGGCCACCTCATGAGAAGAGAAGACTTCCTAGAAAAGACCCTGATGCTGGGAAAGATGGAGGGCACAAGGAGAAGGGGACGACGGAGGACGAGATGGTGGGACAGTGTTCTCGAAGAGGCCAGCGTGAGGGAGGCAGTGGAAGACAGGAGGGCCTGGCGTGCTCTGGTCCAGGGGGTCACGAAGAGGCGGACACGACTAAACGACTAAACAACAACACATTGGAATCAAGACATTAAATGAGCACCATTATCTATTCCTTTTTCCTTTTTCCTTTTTCCTTCGGGGATAGAGGCCCGCAGGGAATGTGTCTCTCCTCCTCAATAGCTTTGAATGCTGTCCCCCTCCCTTTCCCCCAAAGCAATAGACGTCTGGTCACCTTTGAGCTACTCCCGAACTACCGGATTTCGCTCTCGGCTCCTGAGGCTTCCTTTTCAGAGCTAGAAATAGCGCCAGCCGGCCACCACCCTTCCAGGCTCAGAGGAAAACCCAGAGTCAGTTCCTGTGGCAATTTGGGCTCTCTGGCCGAATGCGGGACCTTCTTCGTCTCCCTGAATCTCATGCTACAAAGAGAAATAGCCCACTCTGTTTCTTTACCTATATAATCAGCAACCCCTTCTTTCCTCTACCCTCCCCATCCCCTTTTCCTTTCGTGCTGCGCCTTTGATTTATGGCGGCTCAAGAGTGGAGATGAAAACCCTCTGAATAAATCAATAAATTGTGTTGTGCCTTGTCTAAAGCTAGGTTAGGGAAAATGTTGGTCACTTCTCCTACCTGGGCAGTTATCTTTCTACAAGGGCCAACACTGATGCTGAAATCCAGCATCGCCTAATCTCTGCGAGTGCAGCTTTCTCCCAACTGAAGTGCAGAGAGTTTAGGACTGGGACATTTGCAGGGAAACCAAAATGCTCGTTTACAAAGCTATTGTACTACCAAGCTTACTGTACGCTTGGGAAACATGAGCCACTTATAAATGCCACCTCCAGCTCCTCGAAAAATTCCATCAACGGTGTCTCTGAAATATTTTACACACCACTTGGGAAGACAGGCGAACTAATACCAGTGTACTGGAAGAAGCAAAGATCACCAGTGTCGAAGCGATGATTCTTCAACATCAACCTCGTTGGACTGGTCATGTTGTTCAGATGCCTGATGATCGTCTTCCAAAGCAACTGCTCTATTCCGAACTTAAAAATAGAAAGCGTAATGCTGGTGGTCAACAAAAGAGGTTCAAAGACTCTCTCAAGACAAATCTTTTTTTTAAAAAAGTATAAACACTGACAATTGGGAAACACTGGCCTGCGAGCACTCCAGTTGGAGTACAGCCTTTTGCAAAGGTGTCGTGGGCTTTGGAGAAACTTGAACTCAATGTGCAAGGGAGAAACATGCTAAGAGGAAGGGACGCTTGGCAAATCCACACCTTGATCAACTCCCGCCCGGAAACCAATGTCCCCACTGTGGAAGGATGTGTGGATCCAGAATTGGCCTCCACAGTCCCTTATGGACTCTCTGTTAAAACCGTATTTATGGAAGACAATTTTACTCGCTACGAGGGATCGCCAAAGAAGAAAGAAGGAGTTGCTGGGTGGGTTGGACTGCATGACCTCTGGCGTCCCTTCCAACAGTTCTATGATTCTAGGGATTAAAGTTAGTTGGAGCGGAGCCAGACTTTAAAGGACGGCGATGGCAATAATGGGTTTGTTTTGGTATGCAAGCGTTTGACGTGTTTGGGGGGAAACACTTAGGGCAGGCGCCAAGAACAACTCAGAAAGACAAAAGGACCTGAACAGATGAACCGAGCAAAGCAGCCAGATATCTGTCCCAAATCGCAAGATGATGGGGTTAGAGCTGGTTAATTGTTTAGATGATTTATAGACTTCCCTTTGCAAAAAGCCGCAGGGCGTTTTGCAAACAAAAGAAGACGGAGGCAAAAAAAAACAAAAGCCAACAACCCCCAAACAGGGAGAAATCCAGGCAACTGCCAATTATTGCCCAAATCCTGGGATGTCTGGCTTGTTAAAGGTGCTGTTAGGAGTTGTTAAGAGATCCCCCTCGCTAAGCTATTGGTATAAGAAAAAAACTTGCTCCTTTTCCCTTATGGGGTACCCAAGAGCCCATATAGAGTCCTTAAGTAGGTTCTCTATTGTAGGAGAAAATAGCAGAAGCCAAGCAGAGAATAGTGAGAAGCAAAGCAGCTAGTAAGCCTGATCTTTATTAAACTGTTGCAACAGGGTCCCCCGCTCAGCACACAAAGGAGGGAGGAGGAACCCAGAACATTGGTAAAGGTAAAGGTAAAGGGACCCCTGACCATTAGGTCCAGTCGTGGCCGACTCTGGGGCTGCGGCGCTCATCTTGCTTTATTGGCCGAGGGAGCTGGCGTACAGCTTCCGGGTCATGTGACCAGCAGGACTAAGCCGCTTCTGGCGAACCAGAGCAGCGCATGCAAACACCGTTTACCTTCCCGCCGGAGCAGTACCTATTTATCTACTTGCACTTTGACGTGCTTTCGAACTGCTAGGTTGGCAGGAGCAGGGACCAATAAACGGGAGCTCACCCCGTCACGGGGATTCGAACCGCCGACCTTCTGATCAGCAAGTCCTAGGCTCTGTGGTTTAACCCACAGCGCCACCTTGTAGCTCAAGACCACCCCCCCAAATATCATGCATACATCACAGAAAGAGGTGGTCCCCAGCAGAAATGGGAGTGTGTTGCTTCTCTCCTGTCTGCCAGGAGACCTGATCAATCATGCCTTATCAATCGCCTTTTCTGGGTAGCCTGGCCATTCCTTGGAGATGGTAAATACTAAGTTCCTGAATCTCTTATGCATATTGATAAGTGTGCTCAGCTGAACAGGTACTTGCCAGACTGTGTTTGAAAAGGGAGGTGTGAGCCCCTACAGTCCAAAGACCATTGGAAAGCTTTCCCCATTTCCTTCCTCCTTGCAGAGAAATATTCTGCCTTGGTCAGACCACACCTGGGATACTGTGTCCAGTTCTGGGCACCACAATTTAAGAAGGATGTGGACAAGGTGGAAGGTGAGCAGAGGAAGGAGACCAAGATGATCAAAGGTCTGGAAACCGAGCCTGATGAGGAACGGTTGAAGGAGCTGGCGATGTTTAGCCTGGAAAAGAGGAGACTGAGAGGAGATAGGAGAGCCATCGTCCAATATCTTGAGGGCCGTCCCATGGAAGAAGGAACATGCTTCCCTCTGATTTCCTCATTTTATTTCAACAGAAGGTGGGAAAAATTGGGGGGGGGGCAGCAGAAGGAATGGGGAGATTAAGCAAGTCTATTGAAGTTCTGATTTTCCCCATGATAAAGGCTTGGAAGCTTTAAAACCCACAAACAATTCTATATATTTTTAAATTGCATTTTAACCTGTATTTTAAATTGGTTCCCCCCCCATTATTATTATTATTATTATTATTATTATTATTATATAATCAAATGTCTTTAAAAACAACAACAACAACAAAGTCCCTTTTTGTATGTGCCCCTGCTTTAGGGGCTAAGGACATTCTGGGTGATAAGGCCTGGGGCTGGGGGGGATGCAGGCCGAAGTTAGTGGGTTATTGCCCCCACTTTGCCCTCCATGCCAAGGAAACTCCGGGGCTCCTGGGACAGAGCTCAGCCAGTCGGCCATCTCAGGGTTGTGGGTTGGAGCCCCACAACCGGCAAAAGATTCCTGCACCTCAGAGGGGTGGACCAGAGGATCTCTGGGGGGCCCTTGTCCCTCTGAAATTCGACGATGCTCCGGTTCCTTCTATGCCTTTGCCCCGGCTGACGTCTTTCGGGGCACCCTGGGGACCAGACTGGCAGAGGCGAAGCCGCCTTGGCCTTGTTCCCGTCGGCCGAAAAAACAAAAACAAGGGGGAAGGATCTGCGAGAGGCCGCCCCCCGAGAAATCTCCCGGTGACAAGGGGGCCCCTTTTGATAACCAGGAACCAGCAGCTTTTTCCGGCTAGGCAGGATGGAGTCAGGCGAGAGGAAGGAGGCAATATAAACACTCGTGGAATTGGAGTCCCCGCCCGGCTGACCCAAAAGCAGCTCCTTCGAGGTTGGCAGAGGCAGTTGTTGGCGAGATGGAGAAGAACCCCTACACGATGGCCAAGCTGGGCTTGGAGTTGAAGGAGAACCCCAATAAAAGGGATTGCGGCTTCTACATGAAATATTTCTTCCTCTTCCTCTCGCTCATCCAGTTCCTCATCATCTTGGGGCTGGTGCTTTTCATGGTGTACGGAAACTCGGAGGAGAGCACCAAGCAACACCAGAAACTCTTGCAGGAGCAGCTCCAGGAATGCAACAAGAAGGGCCAGGAGCACAGCGGAGAAATCGCAGACTTCAAGAAACGCCTCAACGCCAGCCAGGTGGAGGCCAACCTGAACAAGAACAAGGCCGGCAGCTGCAACAAGACCCTGGTGGCCTGCAACAACGAGAAGGTCAGCAGAGAGACCGTCTCTAACGGGGTTGGGCTGGATGATCTCTGGGGGGCCCCGCCATCACCAGAAGCTCGCATACATGCAGAGATGAGCCTGTGTGCCACACATTGGGGTGTTTATTTCAGACCCTACAAACGTCCCTGTTTTCCAAGGACAGTCTTGGACAGCCGTCCCGGTTTGGATGGAATAGGACGTCCCTCTTTTCAGGGGAGAAACGTTGGAGGGGATGGAAGAGGACGTCCCTATTTTCAGGGGAGAAACGTTGGAGGGGATGGAATAGGACGTCCCTGTTTTCAGGGGAGAAACGTTGGAGGGGATGGAATAGGACGTCCCTATTTTCAGGGGAGAAACGTTGGAGGGGATGGAATAGGACGTCCCTGTTTCACTGGATGTTATGTGCTGCCGCTGTCATTTCCCAATCCTCTTTTACCCTTTTGCAAGCACTATTTACAATCATTATAGCAATAGCTGAACATTCAGCCCCTTTTTCCTTTTAGCAACAAGATGGAGGCAGACAATCTTTCGACCGTCATGACACAGCTGTTTGCAGACAGCATCTGTTGTCCTCTGCAAAATAAGCAATAACCTTCAGGAGCTGAGGGTCTCATCAAAACTAAATCTGGTCCTGGGGGTTGGGCTGGATGACCCTTGAGTGTCCCTTCCAATTCTAGGGTTTTATGAGTCTATGGTACGCAATGTTGTTGGATATTGAATTAATGGGGTGTGGATGGACACACAAACTGAGAATGCTTTGAGGCCCGTGTAAAAGTGACAAGTTTATTTCGAATTGTTATGTTTTTGTGATGTGCTTTCATATCCAGGACCGTCGAGCGCCCACAATCAGCTCCTAAAGGGATAAGGTTGATATGAATAATTGGTATTGTTAAAATTTTCTTCCTGTCGGTGTTTCTTCTTTATAGGGAATGCCTGTTTGCCATAACGGCTGCTGCATATTATATATCGCATTGCCTGCTAAATAATAATGATAATGATGATAAGAATGATTGTATTACCCAACTGTATGACCTGGGTTATGAAGGCGCCCAAAAGATGTTAAAGCAAAGATTATGGGATAATGCACACAGTGACTTGCGCTCTCGATCACACGCAGTCTGTAGTCTGCTGGCAGTAGGAGTACAATATGGGCATGTCTTTAAGTTAACATCTTACATTAAAACCCTGACAGTACCAAACTATCGAAGGCTTTTCACCAAAGCCAGACTCAACGTCTTTCCTTCTGCAGTGTTGAGAGGAGTTCCCTGCCAGGACAGACTTTGCTCGTGTGCTCAAGACATCGATTCCATAAAACATATTTGTTGCACTGTGCAAAATACGAGCAAGCCAGGGCTCAACTGATACTACCCTTGCTGGTACCTTTCCCGGGAAAATCAGAGGCTCACTATGTCAGGTTCCTACTGGAAGAACGGACAAATGCTAGAACGTTAGCCGTGGCAAAGTTTTTATCGGTGGTTGCAAGAACCAATGATCCCTATATTCTGAACAAAATGCTTGTTTAACCTGGAGGTAGGCTGTATGAATTGTGTATTGCTTTGTAACAATTTGTTGGGTCTCTGGACCGTAATGAAGATTGATGATGAATAATAGCAATAATAATAGAGAAAAAGTAAACTAGCCGGAACACAGCCATCTTTTCAAATCCACCCTTTTCTGAAATTTTCAGTGCAGTTCTCCTGACAGAGTAATGTGTCCCCAAATTCCTGAGCTAGGCCGATGTTTGCATCAAATGCTGGAGAATAACGTTCAAGGAAGCATTGTGGCGGGGGTGGGGTGGGAATTGCTTTGCAAATAAAGAACGAGGAGGAAAATGAATCTTAGGCAAAACACACACACAAAAATGTGTTTGCCGGGAGAAATTTACGCTGAGATGCAGATGAAGTTCCACGAGAGGTTTAAAAGGGTGGCATGGATATGTCGAAATCCGAGCTCAAGATTGGGGGTGGGGAAAATGAGACGAAAGGACCAGTTTCTGCCCGCAGGAACCACCTGCCTGGAAACAGGTAAAATGTATAAGGACCTGGGGCATTCCATCAAATCCAACTCAATGATGTTGGAAAGTGTTGATCACTTCCCCTACCTGGAAAGTTACCATATTTTTTGCTCTATAAGACTCACTTTTTCCCTCCTAAAACGTAAGGGGAAATGTGTGTGCGTCTTATGGAGCGAATGCAGGCTGCGCAGCTATCCCAGAAGCCAGAACAGCAAGAGGGATTGCTGCTTTCGCTGCGCAGCGATCCCTCTTCCTGTTCTGGCTTCTGAGATTCAGAATATTTTTTCTCTTGTTTCCCTCCTCCAAAAACTAGGTGCGTCTTGTGGTCTAGTGCATCTTATAGAGCGAAAAATAGGGGGTCTCTTTCCACAAGGGCCAACATTGATGCTGAAATCCAGCATCACCTGAGCTCTGCGAGTGCAGCTTTCTCCCGATCAAAGTGCAGAGTGTTAAAGAACCGGGACATTTGCAGGGAAACCAAAATGCTTGTTTGCAAAGCTCTTGTACTACCAACCTTACTGTATGCTTGGGAAACATGAGCCACTTATAAACCCCATCTCCAACTCCTCGAAAGATTCCATCAACGGCGTCTCCGAAATATTTTACACATCACTTGGGAAGACAGGCGAACTAATGCCAGTGGACTGGAAGAAGCAAAGATCACCAGTGTCGATGCGATGATTCTTCAACATCAACTTAGTTGGACTGGTCATGTTGTGCGGATGCCTGACGATCGTCTTCCAAAGCAACTCCTCTATTCAGAACTTAAAAATGGAAAGCGTAATGCTGGTGGTCAACAAAAGAGGTTCAAAGACTCTCTCAAGGCATCTAAAAAAATGTAGTATAAACACCAACAACTGGGAAACACTGACCTGTGAGCGCACCAGTTGGAGAACAGCCTTTCCCAAAGGCTTTGAAGACACTCGAACTCAGGACGCGAGGGAGAAACATGCTAAGAGGAAGGCGCGCTTGGCAAACCCTCACCAGTATCAACTCCCACACGGAAACCTGTGTCCCCACTGTGGAAGGACCTCCACTGTCACTTATGGACTCACTGTTAAAACTGTGTATACGGAAGACAATCTTTCTCAGCTACTAGGGATTGCCAAGGAAGACCTGCAATCAATTCATGTTGATAAACTGTGTATATGGAAGACAATCTTACTCGGCTATGAGGGATCACCAAAGAAGAAGAAGAGCAATAGCAATAAGCAATAAGCAATACTAATTAACACTTCTTGTTGTTTAGTCGTTTCCGACTCTTCGTGACCCCCTGGACCAGAACACGCCAGGCACTCCTGTCTTCCACTGCCTCCCGCAGTTTGATTTAACACTAATTAATAGTGATCAATAATAAAAAATAATTATTAATAATATTTGAAGCTGCTTTCTCCAGTCAGTGTCAGCTCTGCTTATTTTCCTCAACCACCCCAAATCGTTGGATCCTAACCCACCCCTCTCTCCATCTTCCCCCAGTTAAAATGCCATGAGCAGCGAAGACAGGACGCAATTGCCCAACAGATGAGCCGGGAATGCGCTTACAACTTGTACCTTCTGAATATGACGACTCAGGGTAAGAGCAGCCTGGCCCAGGGCACACTGTGGTAATCGAAAACTGTGCTATTTTTACTATTGTTAGCCGCTCTGAGCCCGGCTTTGGCTGGAGAGGGTGGGATATAAATAAAATTTTATTATTATTATTATTAATCTAGCCTTGAGGCTACGGCTGCTGGAAGTTCGGCCGAAGACAGCTGGTGCCCGCTGGTTCTCTGAATGAGTCCCTGAAGGCTGATCAGCCGCAGGTGTACGGTTGGCCATGCCAGGAACATAGCTGTCAACGTTTCCCGTTTTTTAAGGGAAATTCCCTTATTCCAAATAGGATTCCTCGCAAGAAAAGAGAAACGTTGACAGCTATGGCCAGGAAAGGCTGCCCTTAGAGATCCGTGCAAAGCCCAGCTGCTGCCGGAAATCCTGCCGCCCCCCCCAATAAGAAATAATAATAATAATAATAATAATAATAATAATAATAATAATAATAATAATAATAATATAACTTAGTTGGTCTCTAAGGTGCTACTGGACATTTTATTTTATTTTTTATCTATTTATAATCTATCTCTATCTATCTATCTCTCTTTCATCTATATCTATCTATCTACCATCTCTTTATCTCTATCTCTCTATCTATCATCTATCTACATCTATCTATCTAACATCTATGTATATCTATCTATCATCTATCTATCTATCTATCATCTATCATCTATCTATCTATCTATCTATCTATCTATCTATCTATCTATCATCTATCTATCTATCTATCTATCTATCTATCATCTATCTATCTATCATCTATCATCTATCTATCTAACATCTATATTTATCTATTTCTGTCTGTCTGTCTATCTGTCTATCTATCATCTATATCTATCTATCTATCTATCTATCTATCTATCTATCTATCTATATCTATCTATATCTATCTATCTATCTATCTATCTATCTATCTATCTATCATCTATCTATCATCTATCTATCTATCATCTCTTTATCTCTATCTCTCTATCTATCATCTATCTACATCTATCTATCTAACATCTATGTATATCTATCTTTCATCTATCTATCTATCATCTATCATCTATCTATCTAACATCTATATTTATCTATCTATTTCTGTCTGTCTGTCTATCTGTCTATATCTATCTATCTATCTATCTATCTATCTATCTATCTATCTATCATCTATCCATCATCTATCTATCTCTCTGACCCTTGTCAAAACAAAAAATTCCTTCCAGTAGCACCTTAAAGACCAACTAAGTTAGTTCTAGGTATGAGCTTTTGTGTGCATGCACACTTCTTCAGATACACACGAAAAGCACATACCTAGAACTACCGGTAACTTAGTTGGTCCTTAAGGTGCTACTGGAAGGAATTTTTTGTTTTGACTATGGCAGACCAACACGGCTACCTATCTGTATCTGACCCTTGTGTTTTGGGGGGATGGAAACAGCCCCTTGCTGCTGTCACTGCACACATAAACAACTTTTTATTTTCTTTTGGCAGATATTATTTTCTTTTGGTTATATATTGGTAAATAAAAAACAACTTTTTATTTTCTTTTCCACCTATAATACCTAACAAAAAAAGCCTCTGGGTTTTTTTAAACAAAAGTTATTCAAAACTTTTTTTTTTCATATCGTTTTGTCTTTCTCTTCCTTTTCGAATGTCCCGCAGTTCGGATCGACTCTCTCCAGGAAAAACTGGCCGCTCTGCAGCTGAGGAGCCAACTGGAACAAGGTGCCTTGTCCGGCGCCCAGAAAAACCTGCAGGATCAATTGGACCGGACAGAGAAGGAGAAGCAAGCTTGCGAGATCGACCGGCTGGGAGACCAGTCGCGGATGCAGACCTACCGTGACCTGGGTTCCCAAGTCCTGTCCAAACTGAATCCCGTCCCTGAGAACCTAGGATCATCCTTTGAGCAAGTCATGGCCAAGTTCACCTCGTGCTACCAGGTCGGCAGCGCCCGTCAGGACTTCCGGCTGCTGACAGACGCCATGAGGGACCAGTTCGAGGTGCTGGCCAGGCAGGTGGACCAGAAAGTGAGCAGCGCGGCCGAGGAGAACGGGAGGCTGCAAAGAGAGAAGGCCACTTGCACCCACAGCTTGCAGGAGAAGGAGCGCCAAGCGGGCGCCCAAAAATCACAGTGCGAGAGGGAGAAACAGATCCTCCAAGATGCCCAGGATGCGGAGACCAAGAAGATGTACGTAGAGAGGCAGCAGCTGGTCGGGGAGAAGGAGACCCTCCAGCTGCAGTTGCAGCAGAGCAAGACAGCATGCCTGAATCTCAGGGTAAGGTAAAGGTCAAGGGACCCCTGACCATTAGGTCCAGTCGTGGCCGACTCTGGCATTGCGGCGCTCATCTCACTTTATTGGCCGAGGGAACTGGCGTTTGTCCGCCCCGCAGACAGTTTTCTGGGTCATGTGGCCAGCATGACTGAGCCGCTTCTGGGAAACCAGAGCAGCGCACGGAAACGCCGTTTACTTTCCCGCCAAAGCTGTACCTATTTATCTACTTGCACTTTGACATGCTTTTTAACTGCTAGGTGGGCAGGAGCAGGGACCGAGCAATGGAAGCTCACCCCGTCATTGCGGGGATTCAAACCGCCGACCTTCTGATTGGCAAGTCCTAGGCTCTGTGGTTTAACCCACAGCCCCACCTGTGTCTCAGGGTAATCTCAGGGTAAGAAGCCGCAATTCCGGCGCTCCTCAGACGCCCGTTCCCTCTTCCATTTTTGGATCATAATTTTATTAGTTTTCCGTTACCGTCCAATAATAGCCTCGTTATAACAAGATCCAATGCTGAGGGCCTTCTGGCGCTTCCCTCCCTTTGAGAAATGAGGTTACAGGGAACCAGGGACGGGCCCTTCTCGGTGGTGGCGCCCTCCCATCGGATGTCAAGGAAATAAACAACTATCTGACTTTTAGAAGTCATCGGAAGGCAGCCCTGTTTAGGGAGGTTTTACTTTAATGTCCTTTATGAGGCACAGCAAACCACACATGATCAAACAGACACCGTATACAAATTGTGCAAAATACCAGCTCAACGTAACGAGGTTTGTCCCAGTCAGATCTTTAACTCGAGATAAAATCAACTTGCATAAATAATACAATACAACATTACCACAACACCAATCACCACCCTATTGTTTAGGGGTAAAGTGGGCTAATGGAATAAATATCGGGGCAAACGTTATGGGTAGGAATTGGGTCTAAAGAGAGAGGGCCTGCTGTCGTGACAAGTCCTGGGGGAGCGGGGTTCGAATCTTCCCACTTAGCCATGAAACTCACCAGTTGCTCGCTCTCAGCCTACCTCGCCGAGTTGTTGTTGGGGTTCGAAAGTGCAGAGGCTCCACCAAACCTGGATATAAACGGAACTGGGCATGGAAGGGTTGGCAGGATGGCTGTTTACTACCTGCCGGAGTTGGCAGAAGGGCCGGCGGGGAGCTTCCTGGGGGCCCAAATGTGGCCCTCAAAGCTTCTCCGCCTGCGCAGCTCTGCTGAAAACTCACAGGACTTGTTCAGAGGAGATATCAGGGTTCTTTGCTTCGCAGGGGACTTCTTCGTTCCCCAGCAACCCATTCGTGAGGCCGGCGAGCCCCGTTTCGTCCAGCAGTGCCAACACGATGGGGGGCACTTGGAACGCAGGGAGAGTCGTGAATACTGCTGGTTCGGTTTCCAGCCCACAAATCTTCCCTGGAAGATCAGGTGCAGTCGTGCAGCCGAATCCTGCCTCCCCGGGAATACAAATCAGTGCTGGTGAGTCAACCCACCCCACTTGGCTCCATCCATCCCCTCCAACGTTTCTCCCCTGAAAAGAGGGACGTCCTATTCCATCCCCTCCAACGTTTCTCCCCTGAAAACAGGGACATCCTATTCCATCCCCTCCAACGTTTCTCCCCTGAAAACTGGGACGTCCTATTCCATCCCCCCCAACGTTTCTCCCCTGAAAACTGGGACGTCCTATTCCATCCCCTCCAATGTTTCTCCCCTGAAAACAGGGACGTCCTATTCCATCCCCCCCAACGTTTCTCCCCTGAAAACAGGGACGTCCTATTCCATCCCCCCCAACATTTCTCCCCTGAAAATAGGGACGTCCTATTCCATCCCCCCCAACGTTTCTCCCCTGAAAATAGGGACGTCCTATTCCATCCCCTCCAACGTTTCTCCTGTGAAAATAGGGACATCCTATTCCATCCCCTCCAATGTTTCTCCCCTGAAAACAGGGACGTCCTATTCCATCCCCTCCAGCGTTTCTCCCCTGAAAATAGGGTAAGTGGTCGGTTGCTCCTGTTCAGAAGGCGAAACCTTACCTCGGAACATGTTTCCTTTGTGTTCCTTTAGATCGATTGAGAACTCTGGAGAACAAGAAACCTTCTTTGGAGAATGGGAAGCTGCAGAACCAGCCGCCAGCCGTCCTCGCGGGACAACCCCCCAGGTCCTGTAGTGAAAAAATGTGATTTTAATACGTTCCTGGTCTATGGGGCAGAGAGAAGGGGCTGAGCTACTGTTCTGTTGGGTTGCTGGAAAGTTTGGATGCTTCGGGGTCAGAGCCCAGTAGATAAGGTGTGGTGTCAATATGGGGGTGATCCCAGGTTATGGGGGCAGGCGGATCAGGTCCCAGATTTCAGAGAATCACGGGATCATAGAGATGGAAGTCTAGTGTCCAGATCAAGGGAACTTGTAGTCCTTCTCTATTCTGCCTTGGTCAGACCACAGCAGGGATACGGTGTCCAGTTCTGGGCAGCACAATTTAAGATGGATGTTGACAGGCTGGAAGGTGGGCAAAGGAGGGAGACTGAGATGTTCAAGGGTTCTGGAAGCCATGCCTGATGAGGAACGGTCGAAGGAGCTGAGGGTGTTCAACTTGGAAAAGAGGAGACTTGAGAGGAGACAGGAGAGCCATCTTCCACTATCTCAAGGGCTCTCTCATGGAAGAGGGTGCAAGCTTGTTTTCTCCTGCTCCGCAGGGTAGGACTCGAACCCGTGGCTCCGAGTTGCAGGAAAGGAGAGCCCGACTCAACGCCAGGAAGGGCTTTCACGTGGTCAGAGCTGTTTGACCATAGGAAGGTCTATGATTCTATGTTCTCCAGATCAGCCTTTCTCAACCTGTGGGTCCCCAGATGTTGTTGTACTACAACTCCCATCACCCCTAGCTAGCAAGGCCAGAGCTCAGGGGTGATGGGAGTTGTAGTCCGACAACATCTGGGGACCCGCAGGTTGAGAACCGCTGCTCTAGATCTTATAGACTCGCAGAGTTGTACTCAGGGACCCCTGAAGGTCATCCAGCCCAACCCGCTTACAATGCAGGAATCTGAGCTCAAACTTCCATGGCAGGTGGCGACCCGAACCTCTGCTTAAAAACCTCCAAGGAATGAGAGCTCTACCCTGGCCCTGGCCCTCTTTTAAGCTTGCATCATCCTTCCCACTCGGTTTGTTTTTCTCTAATTTGGTCAGAATCGAGGCCACGCTTCCTAAATACGTAACTTCTGGTCAACGAGCCACCATAGATTTAGAGGGCCATGGGAACCATTTCAGACTCGGCTCCCCATGTACTATCTGAAACCCAAGGGGGGCGGCCTTGGTTGCCAGATGTCCAGTGCTGGATTCACGTATAAGCTAAACAAGCTCTCGCTCAGGGCCCCACTCTCTTGGGGGCCCTCAAAAAATATAAAGGGGGGAAAAAACCCTGGATGTACATTTCCAAAATATAAGATTAAAAGCAAATAAAATAAAACCTGCATGCAGCAACCATGATTTGTGTTGTGTAGACTCCTCTGATGTAAGTCATGGGCCCCGTCTGCTCCCTCAAATATCCCTGGTTTGCTCCTTTCTATATATAGGGGGCCGACATTCTGCATGGACTGGTTGCAGGGCAACATGGGCAAATAGCTTGAGATACCTATGAGGTCCATAAATTGCCATATGGCATATATTCAACACAAAAAACAGCGGCAATTTGTTGTGGACAAAGGACAGCTGGACATATAAAGGGCCCCATTACCTCCAGTAGCTCAGGACCTCATCAAACCTAAATATGGCCCTGCAGATGTGGGGGGGGGGGTTCCAGCTCTCCCACCCCATGAAGAATGGGGAACAGCAGGAAAGGTTTGTCTGTGTGTCTTTGTGGTTTGGGCTGATGCTGGAAGTGGGAGATGCAGAGGCATGTCTCTCCCCGGGCTGGATTCGAAACCGTGGCTTGGGGCGTTAGTGGAAACCTAAAGGGGAGGCAAGATCTCCATGCCGTGAGCCCCTCCATTCTATACTCAGGCTGTACATTTGCAGAAATAGAACCATTAATCCTAAAGTAGGGTTGCCATAGGTGCAGATTTTGCCATAGGTCCGGATGATAGTTGTAATCGTTCTAGGGGGTTGCTCGTGCGTAAGTCGTCGTCGCCACACCTGGCTGAGTCACCTGGGTGAACCCTTTCTGTCCGGACAGCCACCCATCCGTGGCTGTCTCAATCGCTGGCTGAATCCGCCAGTGGGCGTTTCTTGAACTTCTTCCAGCAAAGAAGTTCTTTGACGCCCAGTCACCTCCTACTCGGAAGTCTTCTGCGCAGGGAGGGTGTGGGCAGCGGAGGACCCGTGCTCTCCCCGCTGGTCTCCGGTGAGGAGTCCTGGAGCCTTATCTCCGATTCCCCTATCTGCCCCCCTTCTCCACTGGTGCTACGCTGATTTCCTTCCCCACCAGATGGGCTGCCTCTCTCCCTACTGGGACCCTCTCCGGCATCCCTCTGGAGCCTTCCCTCCGCCTCTGGCTCCGATGGCAGTTCCCTGACAATAGTCATTGTTTGGATGGGGGGCTTTTATCCATTTCCGCAGTCACACAATCAATCAATCAATCAATCAATCAATAGCTGGTCTGGGTTCCGCACAGTCACAAAAACAAATGAACCGAAAAAGCCTCAAAAACAAAATATGCAAAATAAAGAGCAAAACCAAAAGTGCCTAGCTTACTCCGTTCTGGAAATCTGTTTGACTTCTGAAATGTTCGGAAACCGAGGCCCGGCTTCTGATTGGCGCGGGCACCCCGGAAACAATAGCCGACAGCCAGATGTTCGGCTTCCGGAAAACGTCAGATGTTCGGCTTCCAGAAGACGTTCAAAAACCAGAGCACTCCCTTCTGGGTTTTGAGAACCAAGGTGTTTGAGAACCAAGGTACCAGTGTATCCGAATACGTTTGTAAATCTCAATAGCCTACTGTATAAACTCATTCCGAATTTGATTTCTTCCCGCCACAGCGGTTAAAGGAAATGGCGCCGGAGGCCTTCAGGAACAGCACCTGGGAATTAAGACTCGATTGTTGGAAAGGGAAGAGTGCGGAGTTTGGAAATTTCCTCACCTGGAGATGCATTTCGGACGGGACAGGGAATCGAAGCGGAAATGGACATCAGCATTGAATGGGGGAAACTGCCCTCTTCCCTGGTATCTTCCCCCAAACCCTCGCTGCTTCTTGGCGACACAACCGATGCCCAATTTAAGATCTCTTATCCTAAATGCAGCCGGTCCGTTTGGTTTGTTGTGTTTCGCAAGCACACATAAAAATAATAATAACCGCTATTAATGATGGTTTACCTTTCTACTCCCCAACCCCTTAGCGGATCATTCCTTTCCCTTTTCCCGATCCAGTTTTGTCCCCCGAATCTGGAAAGCCCTAGCAAGAAATTTAGATGCTCCAAAAGCAGGCATGTTCAAGAGCTTGATCACGATCCACTGGTTGATTATACCCCTAGCTATCCCTCCCAGAAACGAAAGCTCAACAACGTAAATCTGAGCAAAACGTGGTTTGAAATTCATACCCCGAATTTTGCAACGCAGTTCCCCAACTGGCGGATTCGTGCAAAAAAATGCATTTGCTCCAGGAAATTATGCATGGAGAGGCATCTGTTGGCAAAGGCACACACAGAAATGTGTCATATCCTGTGGAGATCTCCTGGGGGAAATCTGTGTGTCTTAGGCAAAGTTGCATTGAAAAGTTTTTCAAGGAGGGTTTTTGAAAAAATAGCCGTCGTCCAAAAATGACGTGCAATTGTGGAGAACTGAGTCGGGGGGAGGAAATGAGATAGCAAACTGAACAAACTGCCTTTCCTACCTTTCAGGGCTGTTGTGATGATAAAACACGGTACCGTATTTTTTGCTCTATAAGACTCACTTTTTCCCTCCTAAAAAGGGGAAATGTGTGTGCGTCTTATGGAGCGAATGCAGGCTGCGCAGCTATCCCAGAAGCCAGAACAGCAAGAGGGATTGCTGCTTTCGCTGCGCAGCGATCCCTCTTGCTGTTCTGGCTTCTGAGATTCAGATTTTTTCTTCTTCTTGTTTTCCTCCTCCAAAAACTAGGTGCGTCTTGTGGTCTGGTGCGTCTTATAGAGCGAAAAATACGGTATGTAACCACCATTTCTGTCCCCTGGCACTGACTTTCTTCATAAGATTAGAATGTAAACCACGAATGCTTTCAACAACGGCAAAGCAAAGCTGTAAATTCACCCTTTGGGCAGAGTTAAGTTGTTGCTGTCGCTTCTAGACATTTCCTACATTTTTGCAAGAAGCAGGGTGGCGTGCCTATGTATAAATTTTGATATCATGTACGCATTTAGATAGGCCTATATGTATATATATCTCAGGAAAAAGGAGGCATTATTTAGCTTTCCCGGGATAGACCTTGCTAGCAAGGATGGTTGAATAGAGCTCCCACGTTCATGGCAGTCTATCCCCAATCACATGATGCTGACGAAACATCCTTCAGAAATGAGGGGATCTGTTTCCCTTCCAGACAGTGCCAGATTTACGTCTATGCTAAACAAGCTCTCGCTTAGGGCCCCACTCTCTTGGGGGCCCCCCAAAAAAATAAATGGGGAAAAAAACCCTGGATGTACATTTCCAAAATATAAGATAAAAAGCAAATAAAATAAAACCTACATGCAGCAACCGTGTTTTGTTTTGTGTTGTGCAGGCTCCTCTGATGTAAGTCCCTAAAATATCCCTGGTTTGCTCCTTTTTATATATAGGGTGCCGACATTCTGCATGGACTGGTTGCAGGGCAATATGTGCAAATGGCTTGAGATACCTATGAGGCCCATATATTGCCATATGGCATATATTCAACCACAAAAACAGCGGCAATTTGTTGTTGACAAAGGACAGCTGGACATACAGGTGAAACTCGAAAAATTAGAATATCGTGGAAAAGTTCCTTGATTTCAGGAATTCAACTTGAATGGTGAAACTAATAGATGAGATCGACTTGTGACATGCAAAGCGAAATGTGCTTCTACTTCTCAGAGGTCCAATCTCGTTCGATTTGCAATCCTTGTTTTGCTGATTTTCTTGAATATTCTAATTTTCTGAGATGGTTGATTTGGGGTTTTCACCAGCTGTACGCCATGATCATCACAATTATCACAAATCAACCTATCTCGCTTTGCATGTCACGAGTCTGTCTCATATATTAGTTTCACCTTTCAAGTCCCCAAGCCATCGTTGTAAGAATTCTAAGCTCTCAAATGGACCGCCCCCCTGCTGAAAAAGTCTGCTGACCCCTGGAATAGGACGTCCCTATTTTCAGGGGAGAAATGTTGGAGGGGACGGAATAGGACGTCCCTATTTTCAGGGGAGAAACATCGGAGGGGATGGAATAGGACGTCCCTATTTTCAGGGGAGAAATGTTGGAGGGGATGGAATAGGACGTCCTTATTTTCATGGGAGAAACGTTGGAGGGGCAGTGCCAGATTTAGGCATAAGCTAAGCAAACTATAGCTTACAGCCCCGCTCTCTTGGGGCCCCCCAAAAAAGCTAAAAAAAAAACCTGCATGTGTATTTCCAAAACATAAGATAAAAAGCAAATAAAATAAAACCTACATACAGCAACTGTGTTTTGTGTTGTGTATGCTCCTAGGATGTAAGTCATGGGCCCCGCCTGCTCGCCTGCTCCCTAAAATATCACTATCATTATTAATATATTTCTTCTTAACTGTATTTCTGTTCAACAACGACTTGGATAAAATACATATTTTGTGATGTGCAAATGGCTTGAGATACCTATCGATGACCATATAGCATCTATTCAACACAAAAAAACAGCAGCAATTTGTTGTGGACAAAGGACAGCTGGACGTAGAAAGTGCCCTGTTACCTTCAGTAGCTTAGGGCCACATCAAACCTAAATCCGGCCCTGGTTGGAGGGTATGTGATGATGATGATGATGATGATGATTATGGGATGGCAGCCAGAGGGATATGAGCTGCTTCCTAGGAAACGTCTGTTTCTTTCCAGCCGTCTCTGCGTGAGTGGATGAACCCAAAGTCGCCTGCAGAGGAAAAACGGCAGCTTCCCTCGCTTCCTGAGTTGGGTTTTCCCTCCAGATCCTTCGCGCAGGAAAAGGCGGCGTTCATCGCCACTGAATAACCTCAGGAAGAGAGCACAGGACAGAGGGTGGTTCAGGGCTGCCTCCTCGCTAATGGTCCTCGCCGACTGTGGAGGCTGAGAATCACCATCCTGCCTGGTCGCCCTCGCGGGCCAGATTTTGCCCAGTCCTCTTCCAAATGCATCCAAGCTGGCAACTGTCACTGCCGCTTTGCCACTAGCAATGGCGAAGGTTTCCTATTGGGAATAGTGCCAGGAGGTCTAAAGGAAGAGGACAAGACATTATATAGGTGAAACTCGAAAGATTAGAATATCGTGGGAAAGTTCCTTGATTTCAGGAATTCATCTCGAAAGGTGAAACTAATATATGAGACAGACTCGTGACATGCCAAGCGAGATTTGTCAAGCCTTGATTTGTTGTCGTTGCCATGATCATGGCGTACAGCTGGTGAAAACCCCAAATTAATCATCTCAGAAAATTAGAATATTCAGGGAAATCAACAAAACAAGGATTGCAAATCGAGCAAGATTGGGCCTCTGAGAAGTAGAAGCACATCGCGCTTTGCATGTCACGAGTCGATCTCATATATTAGTTTCACCATCCAAGTTGAATTCCTGAAATCACGGAACTTTTCCACGATATTCTAATTTTTCGAGTTTCACCTGTAGATCGCAGCTTCTCAGGCCTGCATATAGGAGAGTCGTCATAATAGCTCTCCGTGGTTAAAAGCAGAAGTCGGCAAACGTGCCCTCATTTTCGCTCTTCAAAATATGGCAGCCCTAGGTAGGCTTTGTAAAATCTGCCTACATTTCAGGATAACGACACTATTTCAATTCACATAAGAATGTAGGTTTTTGTACATTTTTCCCCATTCACTCATCTTTGTTCTCCCCCCTCCCCATCACTGAATGGGGAAAAAAGAATGTAAATATTAGGCTAAATAGGGGGGAAATTGACCCTTTGGGGGTGCCCTTCCCCAAACCCTTTAGGGAACGTAGCTGCATTAAAAAACTGAATTTTGCACTGAAGGCAAGGCAGTCGTCTCCTGCTCTCCCACCATTTGTGCTGGAAACCAAACCTTGCAAAAATATTATTTATAGCTGCTTCTAAGAGGCCCCAAAGCTTCCTTGCGCATGGACAACACCCTCTCCTCAAGAAAACCTCTCTCTAGGATGCAGTTCTCTGTGTGTGTGTGTTTGTGTCCTATTAAATGCATCCTGGGTTTTGTTCCATTCCTTTCGGAAACAAAGTCTTTGACACAAGAGGGAAATCTGAACATGGTCCTGCTAATGAGTTTTTAGGAAAGGAAAAGGATGTGGGGGGGTTGGGGGGGAGAGGAGAGGGACTTGCTCACATCCCCAATAAAGAGGAGCAGGTTTGCCGTAGGGTAATTTGCAGGAGAGTAAATGCCAGAATTCGCTCCTGACCGATAAGCCACAATCCCGCAGAGTCGTCCAGGCAAACAGGATGTTCGTTTCAAAGGCGAGGTGATTCACAAATTAAAAGATGATTGATGCAGGTGTTTGTGGCGATGGCTTGGAGTCGCCGGGGGCCAATAAACAGCTGGCCCCCAACAAAAAAAGAACAAGAGGCCTCCAAGGATTCAGAAAGAGTTCATGGAGTTCCCAGATGGCTTCCAGGTCCTGTTTCGTAACCGCAAAGCACATTCTTAAATCCTGGGCAAATTTAAGAACATGGGAAGATACAGGGACGTATTAAAAAAAACAAAAACCTTTAAGGGGGTGGTTATAAGGAAAAACTGCTCCTTTATGGGTACCCAAGAGCCCATGTAGAGTCCTTAAGTAGGTTTTCTATCGGTAGGAGAAAACAACAGAGGCCAAGCAGAGAATATTGAGAAGCAAAGCGGCTAGTAAGTCTGGTCTTTATTAAACTGTTGCAACAGGGTCCTCACTCCCCACATTCTGGAGGAACCCAGAACAATGGTGCACAAGCCCCTATATAGACTCCCCTGTAGCTCAAGACCACCCCCAAAACATCACGCATACATCACAGAAAGAGGTGGTCCCTGGGAGAAATGGGAGTGTGTTGCTTCTCTCCTGTCTGCCAGGAGACCTGATCAATCATGCCTTATCAATTGCCTTTTCTGGGTGACCTGGCCATTCCTTGGAGACGGTCAATACTCAGTTCCTGAATCTCTTACGCATATTGATAAGTGTGCTCAGCTGAACAGATACTTGCCAGACTGTGTTTGAAAAAGGAGGTGTAAGTCCCTACAGTCCAAAGACCATTGGAAAGCTTTCCCCATTTCCTTCCTCCTTGCAAAGAAATATTCGAGGTCAATTTGGGAGAGTCCAAATGGCTTCAGGATTGCTCTCCTGTAATATTCCAGACACGTGGTTTATATACTTATGGGTGTGTTTCCCTTGTACATTTATGAACACATGGGAGAAATGTTGGAGGGTGTGAAGTTATAAAAGATTCCTGGACTAGATGCCCTTCCAATTCTATGTCATTATTATCCATTATTTTCTTCTTGAAGAAGGATTAGCATAGGGCACAGCCCCTACTCTCTCATTTTAAATCTATCTCACCCGAACAAAAACAAATCTCCCTTTTCGTAACAGGAAGGAACGTAGAGTCTTGGTCAGTTTTTATTTCTGCAGAAACAGAGGCCTCGGTTGAGGAGAAGGCATAAATAAAAGGAATCTGGCTTCAGACTAGTAGGCAGCCCAAAGTCAGACCATCTTCCTTTCCCAAGCTGAGAAGTGAGGAGGTGAAGTCTTCTGGGAATTCCCGTTCCCGGCAGCTCAGCAGGAAAGGGTCTTTGTGACCTCCATTGTTCCCTGTCCAAACTTGGGGCTGGTGCAGCCAACAGATAAGGGACGCAAAGAGCCCACAGCTTCTTGGAATCCTGACGTCTGAGCGTGATCGATGGCTCCCCTCGACGGATCGCCACCACTTTCCTGGAAGCTGACACAGCACACCTAGCCAAGGTCACCCTCTGTGAACTCAAAGACCTGTCGAGGAACAAAGCTGGTCACTGGGAGATTCAGGAGCGATGAGGGGAAAGGCGTCTAGTTGTGGAATCTGAGCCCTCCAACATTTCTACGATGGAAATAGGGACGTCCTATTCCGTCCCCTCCAACGTTTCTCCCATGAAAATAGGGACGTCCTATTCCGTCCCCTCCAACGTTTCTCCCCTGAAAAGAGGGACGTCCTATTCCTTCCCCTCCAACATTTCTCCCCTGAAAATAGGGACGTCCTATTCCATCCCCTCCAACGATTCTCCCCTGAAAATAGGGACGTCCTATTCCATCCCCTCCAAATTCTCCCCTGAAAATAGGGACGTCCTATTCCATCCCCTCCAACGTTTCTCCCCTGAAAATAGGGACGTCCTATTCCATCCCCTCCAACATTTCTCCCCTGAAAATAGGGATGTCCTATTCCATCCCCTCCAACGATTCTCCCCTGAAAATAGGGACGTCCTATTCCATCCCCTCCAACGTTTCTCCCCTGAAAATAGGGACGTCCTATTCCGTCCCCTCCAACGATTCTCCCCTGAAAATAGGGACGTCCTATTCCATCCCCTCCAACATTTCTCCCCTGAAAATAGGGACGTCCTATTCCGTCCCCTCCAACGATTCTCCCCTGAAAATAGGGACGTCCTATTCCATCCCCTCCAACATTTCTCCCCTGAAAATAGGGACGTCCTATTCCATCCCCTCCAACGTTTCTCCCCTGAAAATAGGGACGTCCTATTCCATCCCCTCCAACGTTTCTCCCCTGAAAATAGGGACGTCCTATTCCGTCCCCTCCAACGTTTCTCCCCTGAAAATAGGGACGTCCTATTCCGTCCCCTCCAACATTTCTCCCCTGAAAAGAGGGGCGTCCTATTCCATCCCCTCCAACGTTTCTCCCCTGAAAATAGGGACGTCCTATTCCATCCCCTCCAACGTTTCTCCCCTGAAAATAGGGACGTCCTATTCCGTCCCCTCCAACGTTTCTCCCCTGAAAATAGGGACGTCCTATTCCGTCCCCTCCAACGTTTCTCCCCTGAAAAGAGGGGCGTCCTATTCCGTCCCCTCCAACGTTTCTCCCCTGAAAATAGGGACGTCCTATTCCATCCCCTCCAACATTTCTCCCCTGAAAATAGGGACGTCCTATTCCATCCCCTCCAACGTTTCTCCCCTGAAAATAGGGACGTCCTATTCCATCCCCTCCAACGTTTCTCCCCTGAAAATAGGGACGTCCTATTCCGTCCCCTCCAACGTTTCTCCCCTGAAAATAGGGACGTCCTATTCCGTCCCCTCCAACGTTTCTCCCCTGAAAAGAGGGGCGTCCTATTCCATCCCCTCCAACGTTTCTCCCCTGAAAATAGGGACGTCCTATTCCATCCCCTCCAACGTTTCTCCCCTGAAAATAGGGACGTCCTATTCCGTCCCCTCCAACGTTTCTCCCCTGAAAATAGGGACGTCCTATTCCGTCCCCTCCAACGTTTCTCCCCTGAAAAGAGGGGCGTCCTATTCCGTCCCCTCCAACGTTTCTCCCCTGAAAAGAGGGGCGTCCTATTCCATCCCCTCCAACGTTTCTCCCCTGAAAATAGGGACGTCCTATTCCATCCCCTCCAACGTTTCTCCCCTGAAAATAGGGACGTCCTATTCCATCCCCTCCAACATTTCTCCCATGAAAATAGGGACGTCCTATTCCATCCCCTCCAACGTTTCTCCCCTGAAAATAGGGACGTCCTATTCCGTCCCCTCCAACGATTCTCCCCTGAAAATAGGGACGTCCTATTCCATCCCCTCCAACATTTCTCCCCTGAAAATAGGGACGTCCTATTCCGTCCCCTCCAACGATTCTCCCCTGAAAATAGGGACGTCCTATTCCATCCCCTCCAACATTTCTCCCCTGAAAATAGGGACGTCCTATTCCATCCCCTCCAACGTTTCTCCCCTGAAAATAGGGACGTCCTATTCCATCCCCTCCAACGTTTCTCCCCTGAAAATAGGGACGTCCTATTCCGTCCCCTCCAACGTTTCTCCCCTGAAAATAGGGACGTCCTATTCCGTCCCCTCCAACGTTTCTCCCCTGAAAAGAGGGGCGTCCTATTCCATCCCCTCCAACGTTTCTCCCCTGAAAATTGGGACGTCCTATTCCATCCCCTCCAACGTTTCTCCCCTGAAAATAGGGACGTCCTATTCCGTCCCCTCCAACGTTTCTCCCCTGAAAATAGGGACGTCCTATTCCGTCCCCTCCAACGTTTCTCCCCTGAAAAGAGGGGCGTCCTATTCCGTCCCCTCCAACGTTTCTCCCCTGAAAAGAGGGGCGTCCTATTCCATCCCCTCCAACGTTTCTCCCCTGAAAATAGGGACGTCCTATTCCATCCCCTCCAACGTTTCTCCCCTGAAAATAGGGACGTCCTATTCCATCCCCTCCAACATTTCTCCCATGAAAATAGGGACGTCCTATTCCATCCCCTCCAACGTTTCTCCCCTGAAAATAGGGACGTCCTATTCCATCCCCTCCAACGTTTCTCCCCTGAAAATAGGGACGTCCTATTCCATCCCCTCCAACGTTTCTCCCCTGAAAATAGGGACGTCCTATTCCGTCCCCTCCAACGTTTCTCCCCTGAAAAGAGGGACGTCCTATTCCATCCCCTCCAACGTTTCTCCCCTGAAAAGAGGGACGTCCTATTCCATCCCCTCCAATGTTTCTCCCCTGAAAATAGGGACGTCCTATTCCATCCCCTCCAACGTTTCTCCCCTGAAAATAGGGACGTTCTATTCCATCCCCTCCAACGTTTCTCCCCTGAAAATAGGGACGTCCTATTCCATCCCCTCCAACATTTCTCCCCTGAAAATAGGGACGTCCTATTCCATCCCCTCCAACGTTTCTCCCCTGAAAATAGGGACGTCCTCTTCCATCCCCTCCAATGTTTCTCCCATGAAAATAGGTACGTCCTATTCCTTCCCCTCCAACGTTTCTCCCCTGAAAATAGGGACGTCCTCTTCCATCCCCTCCAACGCTTCTCCCCTGAAAATAGGGACGTCCTATTCCATCCCCTCCAACGTTTCTCCCCTGAAAATAGGGACGTTCTATTCCATCCCCTCCAACGTTTCTCCCCTGAAAATAGGGACGTCCTCTTCCATCCCCTCCAATGTTTCTCCCATGAAAATAGGTACGTCCTATTCCTTCCCCTCCAACGTTTCTCCCCTGAAAATAGGGACGTCCTCTTCCATCCCCTCCAACGCTTCTCCCCTGAAAATAGGGACGTCCTATTCCATCCCCTCCAACGTTTCTCCCCTGAAAATAGGGACGTTCTATTCCATCCCCTCCAACGTTTCTCCCCTGAAAATAGGGACGTTCTATTCCATCCCCTCCAACGTTTCTCCCCTGAAAATAGGGACGTCCTATTCCATCCCCTCCAACGTTTCTCCCCTGAAAATAGGGACGTCCTATTCCTTCCCCTCCAACGTTTCTCACCTGAAAATAGGGACGTCCTATTCCGTCCCCTCCAACGTTTCTCCCCTGAAAATAGGGACGTCCTATTCCGTCCCCTCCAACGTTTCTCCCCTGAAAAGAGGGGCGTCCTATTCCATCCCCTCCAACGTTTCTCCCCTGAAAATAGGGACGTCCTATTCCATCCCCTCCAACGTTTCTCCCCTGAAAATAGGGACGTCCTATTCCGTCCCCTCCAACGTTTCTCCCCTGAAAATAGGGACGTCCTATTCCGTCCCCTCCAACGTTTCTCCCCTGAAAAGAGGGGCGTCCTATTCCGTCCCCTCCAACGTTTCTCCCCTGAAAAGAGGGGCGTCCTATTCCATCCCCTCCAACGTTTCTCCCCTGAAAATAGGGACGTCCTATTCCATCCCCTCCAACGTTTCTCCCCTGAAAATAGGGACGTCCTATTCCATCCCCTCCAACATTTCTCCCATGAAAATAGGGACGTCCTATTCCATCCCCTCCAACGTTTCTCCCCTGAAAATAGGGACGTCCTATTCCATCCCCTCCAACGTTTCTCCCCTGAAAATAGGGACGTCCTATTCCATCCCCTCCAACGTTTCTCCCCTGAAAATAGGGACGTCCTATTCCGTCCCCTCCAACGTTTCTCCCCTGAAAAGAGGGACGTCCTATTCCATCCCCTCCAACGTTTCTACCCTGAAAAGAGGGACGTCCTATTCCATCCCCTCCAATGTTTCTCCCCTGAAAATAGGGACGTCCTATTCCATCCCCTCCAACGTTTCTCCCCTGAAAATAGGGACGTTCTATTCCATCCCCTCCAACGTTTCTCCCCTGAAAATAGGGACGTCCTATTCCATCCCCTCCAACATTTCTCCCCTGAAAATAGGGACGTCCTATTCCATCCCCTCCAACGTTTCTCCCCTGAAAATAGGGACGTCCTCTTCCATCCCCTCCAATGTTTCTCCCATGAAAATAGGTACGTCCTATTCCTTCCCCTCCAACGTTTCTCCCCTGAAAATAGGGACGTCCTCTTCCATCCCCTCCAACGCTTCTCCCCTGAAAATAGGGACGTCCTATTCCATCCCCTCCAACGTTTCTCCCCTGAAAATAGGGACGTTCTATTCCATCCCCTCCAACGTTTCTCCCCTGAAAATAGGGACGTTCTATTCCATCCCCTCCAACGTTTCTCCCCTGAAAATAGGGACGTCCTATTCCATCCCCTCCAACGTTTCTCCCCTGAAAATAGGGACGTCCTATTCCTTCCCCTCCAACGTTTCTCCCCTGAAAATAGGGACGTCCTATTCCATCCCCTCCAACGTTTCTCCCCTGAAAATAGGGACGTCCTCTTCCATCCCCTCCAATGTTTCTCCCATGAAAATAGGGACGTCCTATTCCTTCCCCTCCAACGTTTCTCCCCTGAAAATAGGGACGTCCTATTCCATCCCCTCCAACGTTTCTCCCCTGAAAATAGGGACGTCCTATTCCATCCTCTCCAACGTTTCTCCCCTGAAAATAGGGACGTCCTATTCCATCCCCTCCAACGTTTCTACCGTGAAAATAGGGACGTCCTATTCCATCCCCTCCAACGTTTCTCCCCTGAAAATAGGGACGTCCTATTCCATCCCCTCCAACGTTTCTCCCCTGAAAACAGGGACGTCCTATTCCATCCCCTCCAACGTTTCTCCCCTGAAAAGAGGGATGTCCTATTCCATCCCCTCCAACGTTTCTCCCCTGAAAATAGGGACGTCCTATTCCATCCCCTCTAACGTTTCTTCCCTGAAGATAGGGATGTCCTATTTCATCCCCTCCAACGTTTCTCCCCCGAAAATAGGGACGTCCTATTCCATCCCCTCCAACGTTTCTCCCGTGAAAATAGGGACGTCCTATTCTATCCCCTCCAATGTTTCTCCCCTGAAAATAGGGACGTCCTATTCCATATTAGGTATTTAGACCTTTAAATGCAGACAGAATCAGATCTCTCAGCCCTGCCTAGCACCAAGTTAGACAGGACTGGAAAACTCCACCTAGCAGCCCTGTGGCTCCACCTAATGGCTGCCTGGGAGAGGGCATGTAATTGCAGAATTGGAAGGGACCCCAAGGGTTATCCAGTCTGACCCGCTTCAATGCAGGAATCCATGACAGGTGTCCATCCGACCCCTGCTTAGACACCTCCAAGGAAGGAGAGTCTACCTCCTTCCATCCCACTGTCGAACAGCTCCGACTGTCCGAAAGCACTTCCTGATGTTGAGTCCGACTCTCCTTTCCTGCTACTTGAAGCCATGGGTTCGAGTCCTACCCTCGGGTGGACGCCACCACCGAGAGGGTCCTCTGCCTGGTTCCCTGTAACCTCGCTTCTCGCAGGGAAGGAACCACCAGAAGGCCCTTGGAGATGGACCCAGGTGTCCGGGCTGGACGATGGGGGTGGAGACGCTCCTTCAGATATACAGGGCCATTTAGGGTTTCAAGGTCAGACCAACACTTTGAATTGTGCTCAGAAACGTCCTGGGAGCCAATGTAGGTCTTTCAGGACTGGTGTTATGTGGTCTCCACTCCCAGTCACCAGTCTGGCTGCCGCATTCTGGATTAATTGCAGTTTCGGGGTCACCTTCAAAGGCAGCCCCACATAGAGCGCATAGCAGTAGTCCAAGCAGGAGATAACCAGAGCATGCACCACTCTGGCCAGACAGTCTGCGGGCAGGGAGGGTCTCATCCTGCGTACCAGATGGAGCTACCCTGGACACAAAACTGACCTGCACCTCCATGGACAGCGGTGAGTCCAAATGACCCCCAGGCTGCGCACCTGGTCCTTCAGGGGCACAGTGACCCCATTCAGGACCAGGGAGTCCCCCACACCTGCCCACCCCCTGTCCCCCCAAAATGGTACTTCTGTCTTGTCAGGATTCAACCTCAATCCGTTAGCCGCTATCCATCCTCCATCCTCCTTCGAAAGGCTAATACAAGGAGACCGAACGAGCAAAGATCGGAAGTCAGCATAGATGCTTTATTGCCATGGGTGGTTAGAAGAAACAAGACAGTGACTTTCTCGAAAGCTCCTCCATTCAGCCCCCGACGTTAACGCAGACCCCCTCCCCATTTCCCCCCCATGCTTGTGACCCCGACTCCCATCCCCCAGCCATGGCCTGCAGACCAGATATTCAGCTGTCCCACTCCAAATATTTGTGGACTCCAAACCGAGTTTATTTCTTCGTCTTTTAATGCAAAATAAAAAATAAATCAATCAATGAGGGTTGCCAACTCCCCGACTGTTCGAGTGCACAGGAGCAGATCCAGGAAAGGAGTTGGCAACCTGTTTTTTACTGACTCCATCAATCCACTCATTTTCATGAATCATACAGCAAACGAAACAAAACAGAAATCTTTGGGGTTTTCCTAAAAGAAAATAAAAGCTCAACAGCTCTTGCGGTGTCCTGGTTTTTTGCTTTTTGAAATGTAGAAACCCTACATTCCCTCCCTGGGAAGTGTGAATCGCAGAGTTTAAAAGAGAAGAAGAAGAAGAAGAAGAAGAAGAAGAAGAAGAAGAAGAAGAAGAAGAAGAAGAAGAAGAAGAAGAAGGAAGGAAGGAGGAAGGAAGGAAGGAAGGAAGGAAGGAAGGAAGGAAGGAAGGAAGGAAGGAAACAAGGAAGAATTCTGTTTCCAGAAAAGCTCAGCCCTGTCATTTGTATACAACTAATCAGTTTTAAATATTTTTCCTCGTTTATCCCTCTGGCATGACTGATCCTGATTTTGCTAGTGAGGCAAAAAGCTACACACACACACACACCGCTGGGAATCTTATTTACAGTGCAACGCCCGGTGTGTCTACTCACAAGTAAGCCTCGCTGAATTATTCCACACACCCCGGACAGGTTAGCGGGTGAAATATTTCAGCCTCAGTTGCTCTTTCAGCTGCTGGGGCTTTGAGAAAGCACCGCTCCCAGGCTTCCTAGCGTGTCTGCTCAGCAGTAAGGACTAGCACCTTGTTTTTTTAAAATAAAAACTAAGGGAATTGGGGCTTTTTCTAGCCAAATCATGACATGTTCACAGCCCTGACCTACACAAGCAAGATTCCTTCCTTCCTTCCTTCCTTCCTTCCTTCCTTCCTTCCTTCCTACCTACCTTCTCTTTCTTTCTTTCTTTCTTTCTTTTATTTTTCTTTCCCTTTCCTTCCTTCCTTCCTTCCTTCTTTTTTCTCCCTCCCGCCCTTTCTTTTTTCTTTTCTTTTTCTTTTTCTTTTCCCTTCCTTCATTTTCTTTCTTTCTTTCTTTCTTTCTTTCTTTCTTTCTTTCTTTCTTTTTCCTTCCTTCCTTCTTTTCTCTTCCTTCCTTCTTCCTTCCTTCCTTCCTTCCTTCCTCTTTCTTTCTTTCTTTTTTTCTTTCTTTCTTTCTTTCTTTCTTTCTTTCTTTCTTTCTTTTTCCTTCCTTCCTTCCTTCCTTCCTTTCCAAACCACTTCCCCTCTTTACTCCCTCTGCCATCTCTATCCCATTCCCACCAAAAGGCTGTATGTGTCCTTTCCCACCCCCCACCCCCACACTTATATTCCCACAACCACCCTGCGATGTAGGTCAGGTTCAGAGAGAGAGAGAGAGAGAGAGAGAGAGAGAGACTTCCCCAGTGATCTTTGCGAGTGAAAGGCTTATTTGATCCCAATTTCCGTCGCCCAGACGCTCTAACCGCTACACCGCGCTGCCCCTGGCGAGAAACAGCCTCCGCCCAACCCCGCAAGCACCTTTCCCATCTGCAGCATGGGCTATCACAGTGTGGCAGCAGGCGGGTGTTCAACCGGTGTGGCTTTGCACAGAAGGGAGGTGCAGTGATGGAGGGCAGTGGATTTCCACCTGCTGGAACGGCCCATTTAAAGCCCTTGACGGTGGTGATGGGGGGCAAAGTGGGGGGCAAAGTCTTCCTCGCAGGTGCTCCCCCGGGACAGAAAAGGCAAAGTCCGTGAGGATAGGGGTTCAGGAAGACTCCTGAGCAGGCAAGGCAGGCGGCTTGCGTTCAAGGGGAAGGGAGTGGGCAGGGGCTGTGCCGCACTGCAGGGCTGGCCGGCTGGCGTGAAAGGAAGGGAGTTCTCTAGACAGCAGTTCTCCAATATGGAAAAGCCCCCCCGGTTTGAAATGGGCGGTCCTCTTTTCCCGAATCTCATCTGCCTTGTTCCTGGAGTCTTTGCATCTTCAGAATCTGGAAGAGGATTCTCTGAATGTCCTCATCCATGTGTCCCTGGGGAGAGAGAATTATTATTATTATTATTATTATTATTATTATTATTATTATTATTATTACAGTGGTACCTCAGGTTAAGTACTTAATTCGTTCCGGAGGTCCGTACTTAACCTGAAACTGTTCTTAAGCTGAAGCACCGCTTTAGCTAATGGGGCCTCCAGCTGCCGCCACGCTGCCAGAGCACAATTTCTGTTCTCATCCTGAAGCAAAGTACTTAACCCGAGGTAATATTTCTGGGTTAGCGGAGTCTGTAACCTGAAGCGTATGTAACCTGAGGTACCATTGTATCATCATCATCATCATTTAAAATTATTATCATCACAAATTATTGTTGTTGTTATTTAAAGTTATTATTATTTAAAGTTATTGTTATTTACAGTTATTGTTATTTAAAATTGTTATTATTATTTAGAATCATAGGCAGTCCTGTTTAGGGAAGTTTTTAATGTTTAATGCTTTATTGTGTTTTTAATATTTGGTTGGCTGGGGAAGCTCAGCAGGATGGGCGGGGTATAAATTATTATTATTATTATTATTATTATTATTATTATTATTATTATTATTATTAAGGATCTGTATGGACAAAGCCTCCGGGTTGCCCTCCAAGCCTCTGCCCTCCCCCCAAATACCCAGCCCCAATCCCCCAACCTGGCAGGTAAACTCACCTGGATGGCATAGAGAAGGTGTCCCCTGTACAAAGAAACGATATTGCCATGCCGTCGCTCAGCCTCCTGGAAGAGGAAAGGAAAAAGGTTTCAAACCCGGGAACCCGGGAACCACGTCCCCAAGCCATCGTCGTAAGAATTCTAAGGTCTCGAATATAAAATTGATGTTTGTAGGTGCGTGAGATGAAATCGCACAGGCATAGGTCCAGGAATCAGCGTGTTTTTGCATGAGTAGAATGTGCCCTTTTATTTAAAATGCATCTCTGGGTTATTTGTGGGGCATAGGAATTCGTTCATATATTTTTTTCAAAATATAGTCCGGCCCCCCATAAGGTCTGAGGGACAGTGGACCGGCCCCCTGCTGAAAAAGTCTGCTGACCCCTGGAATAGGATATCTCTATATTCATTGGAGAAACGTTGGAGGGGATGGAATAGGACGTCCCTATTTTCAGGGGAGAAACGTTGGAGGGGATGGAATAGGACGTCCCTATTTTCAGGGGAGAAACGTTGGGGGGGATGGAATAGGACGTCCCTATTTTCAGGGGAGAAACGTTGGAGGGGATGGAATAGGACGTCCCTATTTTCAGGGGAGAAACGTTGGAGGGGATGGAATAGGACGTCCCTATTTTCAGGGGAGAAACGTTGGAGGGGATGGAATAGGACATCCTTATTTTCAGGGGAGAAACGTTGGAGGGGATGGAATAGGACGTCCCTATTTTCAGGGGAGAAATGTTGGAGGGGATGGAATAGGACGTCCCTATTTTCAGGGGAGAAACGTTGGAGGGGATGGAATAGGACGTCCCTATTTTCAGGGGAGAAACGTTGGGGGGGATGGAATAGGACGTCCCTCTTTTCAGGGGAGAAACGTTGGAGGGGATGAAATAGGACGTCCCTATTTTCAGGGGAGAAACGTTGGAGGGGGTGGAATAGGACGTCCCTATTTTCACGGGAGAAACGTTGGAGGGGATGGAATAGGACGTCCCTATTTTCACGGGAGAAACGTTGGAGGGGATGGAATAGGACGTCCCTATTTTCAGGGGAGAAACGTTGGAGGGGATGGCAAAGGACGTCCCTATTTTCAGGGGAGAAACGTTGGAGGGGATGGAATAGGATGTCCCTATTTTCACGGGAGAAACGTTGGAGGGGATGGAGTTATCCGACTCCCGAGCCATCTGAAGGTAGCCCTGTATAGGGATTTTTTTTGTTTTTTTAAATGTTTCATTTTATTATGCTTTTCATATATGTTGGAAGCCGCCCAGAGTGGCTGGGGGAACCCAGTTAGATGGGGGGAGGCGTATTAAGAGTAAAATTATCATTATGCAATGGGACGTCCCTATGTTCATTGGAGAAATGTCGGAGGCATGTTTCTGCGACGTGTGTAGGATACTTTTTGGGCAGTCTCGCTGGGCAATTTCATAAGTATTTAAAAAGTCCTTTGCTCTGGGTCCTCACCTGTTTGCAAGAGGTGGGGCAGGCGGAACTCAGTTGCAACAGAAAAATAAATATCTTCCTTGCTTTCACTAGATTCTGCCTCCAACCATTCTTTTCTGACTTAGGGGGCACTGAGGAGCTGGGCTACCAAAGCTGACCCCACATTTTTCCTATAGCAGGAGTTGCGTGTAACGATATTCTGGGGACGTCAGCGAGAGATGAACTCCCCTTGGCTCACTCCGTAATTAATCCCGTAAACCCAGATTGCTTTCCCCAAACACTGACTCATCA
Source organism: Podarcis gaigeae (assembly GCF_964106915.1). Lineage (NCBI taxonomy): Eukaryota > Metazoa > Chordata > Lepidosauria > Squamata > Lacertidae > Podarcis > Podarcis gaigeae. The sequence goes on along the minus strand of NC_139696.1, from coordinate 1,233,273 downwards.
TGCAGGAATTAATCTGGATCGGCCAGGATTAATTACAGAGCCAAGCCTTTTGGCAAGAAGTCTCGGGACTGTGACATCACGTCGCAGGGCGGCCGAATCACGTCGTGTTTTCGGTGCGCCGAATTTCGGGAAGGAACTGGTCGTTTTTAACGATGGCCGGCTAGCCGGCAGAACTCACCGCTACAAGATGCCGCCGCGGCCGAGAATGAATGAATGAATGAATATTTGCGTCAGCTGTGCTGATCGCCGAAGAATGGATGCTTTTGAATTCTGGTGCTGGAGGAGACTCTTGAGAGTCCCATGGACTGCAAGAAGATCCAACCTCTCCATTCTGAAGGAAATCAGCCCTGAGTGCTCACTGTAAGGACAGATCCTGAAGCTGAGGCTCCAAGACTTTGGCCACCTCAGGAGAAGAGAAGACTCCCTGGAAAAGACCCTGATGTTGGGGAAGATGGAGGGCGCAAGGAGAAGGGGACGACAGAGGACGAGATGGTGGGACAGTGTTCTCAAAGCGACTAGCATGAGTTTGACCAAACTGCGGGAAGACAGGAGTGCCTGGCGTGCTCTGGTCCAGGGGGTCACAAAGAGGCGGACACCACTAAACGACTCAACAACAACAACAACAACAGGGGATGGCCCCCATCGTCCGCTTCCTCAACAAGCTGGCCCCCACGAAATACTCACGGCCAACTGCTGCTCCAGATCTCGGATTCGGCCCTGGAGAGTAGCAACCTCTTGCCGCGACTCCACCTTTGGTGAGGTGCCTTTGGCCGAAGCCTCGCCCGACAGCTCCGAGAGGTCGTTCAGGGCTTCCTTGAGTTTGAAGACTTCTTTGGAAAGCTCTGTGATCTGCAGGGCAACCAAGAGGCAATTTATTCTCCCGGTGCCCGCCCATGCCGACGTTTCCCCCCAATCAAAGAGCATCGCAAAACTAAAATTGTTTTGGTATTTCCTCCTCCGCCCAAGCCCATTTTCCTTTCGTGCTGCATCTCCCCCCCCCCGACTGCGAATCCGTAAGCTGCTGCAAATATTTTGCAAGGGTTCCTGGGTGCAGCTTCTTGCTAGCTTCGGTATGGAAACTGTGCAAAATTTGTGTACAGGACATTTGATTTTCCGTAGTTGTAGCCAAAAGTTAGCAGCGTTGGAATAACACTTGTAGTTTAAGGGCAAATTTTGGACACAGTGGAGAGATAAAAAGATTTGGGTTATTATAAAAGATTCCGGTAGGATATGATTAGCAATAGGGACCCACAAAGGGGAGGAGGGAAGTTCGGGAGATTTTTGTCAACTTGTTTTTATGATTTATGTTTGTTATACAGTGACCCCTTGGTTCTCAAACACCTTGGTACTCAAACAACTTGGAACCCAAACACTGCAAACCCGGAAGTAAGCATTGCAGTTTGCAAATCTTTTTGGGAAGCCGAACATGCTCAGTTTTGAGTGTTACACTGAGGTCTGTCTGTTTTTGCTATTTATTTTACGTTTTTGTTTCTGCGGCTCTTTTTCGTTTTGTTTTTGCGACTGTGCGGAAGAACCCAGTTCAGCTACTGATGGATTGATTGATTTTGTGACTGCAGCACATTGATTATTGCAGGCATAGTCCAGTTCTGGCCCTCCAGATGTTTGGGACTACAATTCCCATCACCCCTGACCACTGGTCCTGTTAGCTAGGGATGATGGGAGTTGTGGTCCCAAACATCTGGAGGGCCGGAGTTTGCCTATGCCTGGATTATTGTTTTTATTTTATGGATTGATGATCTCATTAGATAGTGAAGTCCATGTTAAATGGCTGTTTTAGGGGTTTAAAAGTCTGGAACAGATTAATCCGTTTTGCATGACTTTCCATGGGAAAGCGCGCCTTGAGTTTTGGAACGTTTTGGTTTTGGAACGGAATTTCCGGAACGGATTAAGTTTGAGAACCAAGGTACCACTGTACAGGGGATGCTCAGGTTTCGAACATGATCCATGTGGGATGCATGTTCGCAACCCGCAGCGGCACATCTGCGCACGCGTGGGTTGCGATTTGGCACTTCTGAGCATGCACAAAGCGCGATTTAGCTCCTCTGCACATGCGTGACCCCCGAAACCTGGAAGTAACCCGTTCCGGTACTTTTGAGTTTTGGCGGGTCCATAACCCAAAAAAACCACAATCTGAAGCGTCTGTAACGCGAGGTATGACTGTATTTGCAAAATTTCAGTTTGAAAAACCAACCAAATAAATACAGGTGAAACTCAAAAAATTAGAATATCATGGGAAAGTTTCTTGATTTCAGTAATTCAACTTGAAAGGTGAAACTAATACATGAGAGACTCGTGAGATGTGTCAAGCCTTGATTTGTTCTACAGGTGAAACCCGAAAAATTTGAATAGCGTGGGAAAGTTCCTTGATTTCAGGAATTCGACTTGAAAGGTGAAACTAATATATGAGACAGATTCGTGACATGCAAAGCGAGATATGTCAAGCCTTGATTTGTGATAATTGTGATGATCATGGCGTACAGCTGGTGAAAACCCCAAATTAACCATCTCAGAAAATTAGAATATTCAAGGAAATCAGCAAAACAAGGATTGCAAATCGAACGAGATCGGACCTCTGAGAAACAGACACACATCTCGCTTTGCATGTCGCGAGTCGATCTCATATATTAGTTTCACCATTCAAGTTGAATTCTTGAAATCACGGAAATTTCCCACAATATTCTAATTTTTCGATTTTCACCTGTAAATATTGGCGGCCTTCTAGAGACGAAGCCTTCCGATTTTATTTCCCAAACCCAAATGGATGTGTCTGCTCCTCCTCGGAGCGTATGCACGCCCGCACTCACTTTGCGGTCCTTTTCCTTGACCAGCTTGGCCGAGTCCTCGATGTGGCTGTGCAGTTCTTGGATCCGCTCTGACTCGGCCCGCAAGCCTTGCAGCTGCTTCTCAGCGGCCGCCAACTGCGCCTCGGCCGCGTGCTTCTCACTTTTCATGAAGAGGGCCTCTCGCTGGACCTGGAAGACTTCGGTGCAGGTCCGCTCGTGCTTGCGCCCCAAATCGGCCAGCTTGGCGCTCAGGGCGTCCGCCTCGCCCTGCAGCCGGGCGCGGAGCTCCTCATGCGCCTCCTTCGAGACAGCTCCCTTCAGAACCACCTCCAGCTCCTCCTTGAGCCCTGCGGTCTCCTGTTCCTTGGCCTTCAGCTCCTGTTCCAGGAGCTTCGACTTTGCCTTCAGCTCCCAGAGGGTCCCCTCCAGCGTCTCCTTGGCCCGGGCGTGTTCAGCGAGGGGCACCGACCCACGCCGACAGGTCTCCGCTGCCTCCCGCGCTTCCGCCAACTCCTTCAAGGTGCCCTCGTGGCGCTTCTTCAGCTCCGAGAGGCTCTTCTCCGCCTCGGAGAGGGAGGTCCTCAGCTTGCCCGTCATGTCCTCCTGTTCCCGTCGAGATGCCAGCTCGTCCTTGGTGGACCTCAGCTCCTCCGCCAGAGCCTCGCGGCCTTTCCGGAGCTGTTCCGCCTCAGCCTCGGCCGCCTGGCGCTGCCCCTTGAGGCCATCCAGCTGGCTCCGCAGTTTGCCGGCCTCCTCCCTCAGGCTCTGACTCCCTTCCTCTTCCAGCTGCCGGGTCTTCTCCTTCAGCTCCCTCACCTCGTCCTCCATGGAAGCACACCTTGCCAGCAAGGCCTCCTTCTCTCTGGAGACCTCATCTAAGGAGACCTTCATCTCCTTGTCCTCCTCCACGGCTGCTTTCTCCTGAGCCCTCAGACGTCCCTCCAGATCCTTCACCTTCCGATCTCGCTCCTCAAGGTCCAACCGAGCCTGCTGCAAGGCGGTCTTCGTCGTCTCTGGGCCAGCTGCTTCCTCCTGAACCCTGAGGCGTCCCTCCAGATCCTTCACCTTCCGATCTCGCTCCTCAAGGTCCAACCGAGCCTGCTGCAAGGCGGTCTTCGTCGTCTCCAGCTCGGTCCTGGAGCTCTCCAACAGCTCCTTCTCCTCCACAGACAAGATGCCCAACTCCATCTGTTCCTGGAGGAGCTTCACTTCCGCTAGGGCTGCCTGGTACTTCTCCCGGGTGGCGCTGAGCTCCTTGGCCAGCTCCTCCATCTCCTCCTTCCTGGCTCCTGCCTCTGCTTGGCTTCCGTCTCCTTCCGTCCCCAAACCGGAGCTCCCCTCCGCCGCTGTCCCCCCGCCACCCCGAAGGGCCGGGAAGCTGCTCTTCTCCAGAGCCAGTTTGAGGGCCCGGATTTGCTTCTCGTGGTCGGCCTTCAGCTGCTCGTACGCCTCCGCCGGGATGAGCTTGCAGGATGACTCGCCAGCTCCATCGACGGACTTCAGGGCCTCCTGGGCTTCTGCGTGTTGCTCCTTCAAGCGGTCAAACTCGGACCGGAGCGAGTCGTACAGGATGATGGGGATGAAGTCGGCCGAGATGTCGGCGTCGCTCTCATCCTTCTCGTAATTCTCCAGGACCTGCAAGAGATGGGAAGTTAGTTGGTGTGGAGGACTCCCTGGTCCTGAATGGGGTGACTGTGCCCCTGAAGGACCAGGTGTGCAGCCTGGGAGTCGTTCTGGACACCCAGCTGTCCATGGAGGCGCAGGTCAGTTCTGTGTCCAGGGCAGCTCCATCTGGTATGCAGGATGAGACCCTCCCTGCCCACAGACTGTCTCTCCAGAGTGGTGCATGCTCTGGTTATCTCCCACTTGGACTACTGCCATGCGCTCTCCGTGGGGCTGCCTTTGAAGGTGACCCGGAAACTGCAACTAATCCAGAATGCGGCAGCCAGACTGGGGACTGGGAGTGGAGACCCCATAACACCAGTGCTGAAAGATCTTCATTAGCTCCCAGTACGTTTCCGAGCACAATTCAAAGTGTTGGTGTTGACCTTGAAAGCCCTAAAGAGCCCAGTAGACCTGAAGGAGCGTCTCCACCCCGGACACCGGGGTCCCTCTCCCGAGGGCCTTCTGGTGGTTTCCTCCCTGCAAGAAGCGAGGTTACAGGGAACCAGGCAGAGGGCCTTCTCGGTGGTGGCGCCCTCCTGTCGGATGTCAAGGAAATAAACAACTACCTGACTTTTAGAAGACATCTGAGGGCAGCCCTGTTTAGGGAAGCTTTTAATGTTTGATGTTTCATTGCGTTTTTAATATTCTGTTGGGAGCCGCCCAGAGTGGCTGGGGAAACCCAGCCAGATGGGTGGGGTATAAATAAGTAATTATTATTATTATTATTATTATTATTATTATTATTATTATTATAGCTGGGAGTTCTCCATTTACCTGTATCTTCTCCATCAGCTCCTTGTTCTTCTGGGTCAGGGAATCAACCTGTCCTTGCCAAGTCGCCAGGAGTTCCTCGGTGGAGACGCTCAAGCTCTTTTTAGAGAGCAGAAGCTCAGCCCCTGTCAAAACAAGAGCAACTTTAAAGAAAAGCCGAAACCCCGCGGCAACGCATCGCGCTGCAGAGTCCGGTTTTGACTCAATTCGTCATATTTCAAATGAATCCCAATAAATAACAATAACATGACGGAACGTAACAGAACATGGCAAACGCCTGCCATCTTTGCTGATTCTACATATTCAAATAAGGTCCTCGAGGGGGGGAAACGCGACCATTAAATACTAATAACAACCATACCTGGGAATTCGAGGAGGTCTCCCTCTTCATCTTGCAGGGTTTCAATGTCATAGCTGGTGTTTTCCTTCTCGTTCTGTGTGGGGCAGGGGAGAGCAGAAAAAAGAGATTCAGGCAAGGCAAGATCAACATGAGCCGTTATGGACTGCCGGCTGCCCATGGAGGCGCAGGTCAGTTCTGTGTCTGCCAGCTCCATCTGGTGCGCAGGATGAGACCCTCCCTGCCCGCGGACTGTGTCTCCAGAGTGGTGCATGCTCTGGTTATCTCCCCCTTGGACTACTGCCATGCGCTCTCCGTGGGGCTGCCTTGGAAGGTGACCCAGAAACTACAACTAATCCAGAATGCGGCAGCCAGACTGGGGACTGGGAGTGGAGACCATATAACACTGGTCTTGAAAGACCTACATTGGCTCCCAGGACGTTTCCAAGCACAATTCAAAGTGTTGGTGCTGATCTTTAAAGCCCTAAATGGCCCAGTAGACCTGAAGGAGCGTCTCCACCCCGGACACCGGGGTCCATCTCCAAGGGCCTTCTGGTGGTTCCCTCCCTGCGAGAAGCGAGGTTACAGGGAAGCAGGCAGAGGGCCTTCTCGGTGGTGGCGCCCTCCCTGTGGAATGCCCTCCCATCAGACGTCAAGGAGATAAACAACTATCTGACTTTTAGAAGACATCCATTTAGGGAAGTTTTTAATGACTGACGTTTTGTTGTGTTTGTAATATCCTGTTGGGAGCAGCTCAGAGTGGCTGGGGAAACCCAGCCAGATGGGCGGGGTATAAATAATAAATTATTATTATTATTATTATTATTATTAGACCAACGAGTTTTCCTAGCCTGAGCAAGACTATCAGGGATGCTTGCCCCCTGCAAATCCAGATGTCTAGCATATCCCACCACAGATATTGGCTCGTAGGGAACAATGCTATTATTGGGGTAAACCCACGGAAATAACACCCGTTGTTTTCGCGAATCTGCTGTGTATTTCAAACCCCACCGATGCACATGGCTTGCAGTACCTCCACAGATGACAGACGGCTCCGCAAAGCCGCCAACTCTCTCCCAAGGTTTTCCTTTTCCCCAACTTTCTCCTCCAGCTGTTTCTGAAGCTCTTCCACCTGGTGGGGCAGAGAGAGAAAACCCCTTATGGTTTTGATCTATGGGCTACCATTAAAACGAGGCTGCATTTCAAATTGTATTTTAACCCGTATTTTATTAAATTGGATGTACATTTCCAAAATATAAGATAGAAAGCAAATAAAATAAAACCGACATGCAGCAACAGTGTTTTGCGTTGTGTCGGCTCCTCTGGTGTAAGTCATGGGCCCCACCTGCTCCCTAAAATATCCCTGGTTTGCTCCTTTCTATATATAGGGTGCCTACATTCTGCATGGACTGGTTGCAGGGCAACATGGGCAAATGGCTTGAGATACCTACGAGGTCCATAAATTACCATATAACATATATTCAACACAAAAAACCAGCGATAATTTGTTGTTAACAAAGGACATATAAAGGGCCCCATTACCTTCAGTAGCTTAGGACCTCATCAAACCCAAATCCGGCCCTGGTTCCAACATTTTAAAACATGAAGCAATAGAAGCAAAAAGCTAGCTGAAAGCAGAGATTGGAGGGCCAACTGTCTGGGCTGCTTTAGCTGAGATTCCCACATTGCAGGGGGTTGGTCTAGATGGCCGCTGGGGATCCCAGCCAACTACGATTCTAGGATCAGCACGGGGGCAATGGGTTCCCTTTTCTAAGAAATGGCATCTTTTAAACTCAAGCCTTTCTCACCCCCTCCTCTCCCGGTCATCTCAATTTGCTGCGGTGTTTAATAAATGCAGTTTTCTTGGTCCTTTTTTAAACCATCCTCGAATATTATCTCGGGCAGATAATAGGCTCACCTGCTTCTGAAGAGTATGCAAAGACCCATCGTCCAGTCGCTAATGGAGACAAAAAAAGGAGGAGATGGACGGGATTAATACAGCCTGAGAATATATATATATATATATATATATATATATATATATATATATACACATACACATTTATAATACTACTTTTTCATATTATTTATGTACAAAAGGACCCTAACCATGTCTACTGTGACCTGAGTCCTATTCAATTCAACAGGGTTTTACTCTTAGGTAAGTGGAGCCGTGGGACTCGGGTGGCGCTGTGGGTTAAACCACAGAGCCTAGGACTTGCCAATCAGAAGGTCAGCGGTTCGAATCCCCGCAATGACGGGGTGAGCTCCCGTTGCTCGGTCCCTGCTCCTGTCAATCTAGCAGTTCAAAAGCACGTCAAAGTACAAGTAGATAAATAGGTACCGCTCTGGCGGGAAGGTGAACGCCGTTTCCGTGCGCTGCTCTGGTTCGCCAGAAGCGGCTTAGTCATGCTGGCCGCATGACCCGGAAGCTGTACGCCGGATCCCTCGGCCAATAAAGCGAGATGAGCGCCGCAACCCCAGAGTCGCCCGTGACTGGACCTAATGGTCAAGGGTCTCTTAACCTTTACTTTAAGTGGAGCCATATAAGGAAGCCTGCCATTTCTCCATCACAGCTTTGCACAGGCCGTTACTCAAAAGCACTCTGCACATGCCTCTGTAACCCTCGCTGCCTGTATTCATGTTTAAACGTAAACTACTTATTATGCACTGACGTTTAATTTTGCTGTTTACTATGGCATCCTAATGGGTTATTGAACATTGCTTTATTCGATATGAGCTGTTTATTTCAAAGCCATTGTGACCGTTTTTAATATCGGACCAGATTGTCGCTATTAATGTTTGACATTTTATCATTACAGTGGAACCTCGGTTTTCAAATGTCATCCATTTCAGAAGTCCCGAAAAGTCTGAAAACCAAGGATCAAAGGGACTGCCGGCAAGTTTAATCGGGGAAATTGAGAAACACGCCTCAGAAATCGAACGTTCGTCTCCCAAGGCGCATTCAAAAATGGAAGCATTCGCTTCTAGGTTTTCGGCGTTCGGCTTCTGAAACATTCAGCAGCCAAGACATTCGAAAACCGAGGTTTATATGTGCTAGAAGCGGCCCAAAATGGCTGGGGCAACCCAGCCAGATGGGCAGAGTATAAATTTAATTACAGTGGCACCTTGGTTCTCAAACGCCTTGGTTCCCAAACGCCGAAAACCCGCAAGGAAGTGTTCCGGTTTTTGAACGTTTTTCAGAAGCTGAACGTCCGAAGCGGCTGTCGGCAATTGTTTCCGGGGCGCCTTCGCCAATCAGAAGCCGTGCCTTGGTTTCCGAACATTTCGGAAGCCAAACAGACTTCCAGAACAGATTAAGTTTGGTGCTTTTGTTTTCGCTCTTTATTTTGCCTTTTTGAGGCTTTTTCAGTTCATTTGTTTTTGCGACTGTGCAGAACACAGTCCAGCTACTGATTGATCGATTGTGTGGCTGCAGAAACGGCTAAAAGCCCCCAATCCAAACAATGACCATCATCAGTGCAGGGAAAGAAAAAAAATAATTTCAATTTTTATCATCTACAATACTGTCCTATTTATTTTATAGGACATTGATTCTTGCTTTCATTTTATGGATCAATGGTCTCGTTAGATAGTAACGTTCACGTTAAGTTGCTGTTTTAGGGGTTGTTTTTAAAAGTCTGGAACGGATTGATCTGTTTTGCATTGCTTTCTATGGGAAAGAAGAGCGCCTTGGTTTTGGAACGCTTTGGTTTTGGAACGGACTTCCGGAACGGATTAAGTTTGAGAACCAAGGGACCACTGTATATGTGTGTGTGTGTGTGTGTGTGTGTGTGTGTGTGTGTGTGCCGTATGGCTGAGGGACGGCACAGGAGACAGATCCCAGGGTTCGCCGGGAGCAAGTTCAACCCCAGAGCGCCTCACTTTCTGCTTCAAGGTCTCTTGCCGCTGCTCCAGGCTTCGGATCTTTTGCAGGAGCTGAGCTCTCTCCTGACGCAGCCGCACGATTTCCTCGTAGGCCTCCTGGTCTTCCTGGAGGGGGGGGGAGAGAAAGAAACCCAAAGCTGAGCAACAAGGGGCTGGTCCCCTTCCCCACCACAAGGGTGTTATAGGAATTCTAAGGTCTTCTATATATAATATAAACATTCATAAACGTACAAGGCAAACACATACATAAGTATATCAACCACGTATCTGAAATAGTACAGGAGAGCAATCCTGAAGCCATTTGGACTCTCCCAAATTGGCCTCAAATATTTCTCTGCAAGGAGGAAAGAAATGGGGAAAGCTTTCCAATGGTCTTTGGACTGTAGGGGCTCACACCTCCCTGTAAATACAGTCTGGCAAGTATCTGTTATCAATATGCGTAAGAGATTCAGGAACTAAGTATTGACCATCTCCAAGGAATGGCCAGGTCACCCAGAAAAGGCAATTGATAAGGCATGATTGATCAAGTCTCCTGGCAGACAGGAGAGAAGCAACACACTCCCATTTCTGCTGGGGACCACCTCTTTCTGTGATGTATGCGTGATGTTTTGGGGGGGTGGTCTTGAGCTACAGGGTGGGCAATTTCAAAAGTCTATATAAGAGCTTGCGCACCAATGTTCGGGGTTCCTCTCCTCCCTCCCTGCGTGTGGGGTGAGCTGGGGACCCTGTTGCAACAGTTCAATAAAGACCAGGCTTACTAGCTGCTTTGCTTCTCAATATTCTCTGCTTGGCCTCTGTTATTTTCTCCTACCGATAAAGAACCTACATAAGGACTCTAGACGGGCTCTTGGGTACCCCATAAGGGGAAAGGAGCTGTTTTGGCTCATAGCAAGGGCATCACCGCTAAGGGATCCTCACCGTCACAGCCGGAACAGGAGGGTCATTGTGGTGAGTCCGGGCCGGCTTGGCAGTGATGACTCGGTTGCCCCGTTCGGCAGGAGCCGGGTTGTGGTCCAGCGGGTGGGGGTCCTAATAATAATGATAATAATAATAATGTTTGTTTGTTTGTTTGTTTATATCCCACCCATCTGGCTGGGTTTCCCCAGCCACTCTGGGCAGCTCCCAACAGAATATGAGAAACACAATCAAACATTAAAAACTTCCCAAACAATGTAGCAGTATATATTTAAACTGAAATTCAGCAAGCAGGACGTATACAGTCATTCCTTGAATCTCAAACGCCTTGGCTCCCGAAAAAAAACGGCTCCTGGACGTCACAAACCCAGAAGTGAATGTTCTGGTTTTTGAACGTAATTTTGGAACTCGAACGTCCAACATGGCTTCCTATTTTTCCTACCTGGCTGGGGGCACTTCCTGGGGGAGGCGGGGCTTTCCTCTTTCTCGGGCTGCTGTTCTTCCCTTTGGTCAGAGAGTGGCGCGGAGAAGATGTCTGGTTTTTATTTTGGAAAAAGAAATAAATAGATGCGGAAAATGCAAATGAGGTACGTGAGGAGAATGTGCCCCCAGCAACATCGCCTGCCTTACAAGGATTGGGGGCTCGAAAATGTTACCTGGGAGGACGCTTCAGTCGATTCCTCTTCTGTGGGAAGCAGAAGGAGAGAGAGAGAGAGAGAGAGAGAGAGAGAGAGAGAGAGAGAGAGAACACAAAGATGGAATTAAATAAGATGGTGAGGGAACAACTAACTTGCGAGGCCCAGGTTCATCACCCTGTTAACAACTGAGATGGCTTAGATGCTGTAATACACTTGCTTGCATGAAAGGGTTAACCTAAGCCCTGAGCTCAAGTTGCCAGACCCGGTCTGGCTTCACATGCCTTCTCAGCCTTCCCTCTTCCTGCTTCCCGGAACAAGCAAGAAGACATGCAGCCATGGCTCCCTGCAAGTGAACCAAATCTCTCTAAAAGGAGATTTCACTGCCTGCGTCTTTGCTAACCCAAATATTGCATGATCCTTTTTTTCGGTAAGGAAACCAACTCCCTCCCTCCTTTAAAGTCATTTGGAAGCTTTTTCTTTGCATTATTGCTGGCGAATGGAGACTTGTTTGCTTTGGAATTAGTTCTGGAAATGAGTAAAGCTACCGTATTTTTTGCTCTATAGGACTCACTTTTTCCCTCCTCAAAAGTAAGGGGAAATGTGTGTGCGTCTTATGGAGCGAATGCAGGCTGCGCAGCTATCCCAGAAGCCAGAACAGCAAGAGGGATTGCTGCTTTCGCTGCGCAGCGATCCCTCTTGCTCTTCTGGCTTCTGAGATTCAGAATATTTTTTTTCTTGTTTTCCTCCTCCAAAAACTAGGTGCGTCTTATGGTCTGGTGTGTCTTATAGAGCGAAAATACGGTATTTAGATTTGCAGAGCTGAGCGACTGTGATTTATTCTAGCCTAAGCATTTTCAGGGGAGCATTTGTTTAAAGGACGAGGAAGGCAGGTGCAGAGCTGGCCGAGTTTAAACTGTCTTAGAGCCTGTCTCCTCCTCCTGCCTACAGTTCCTCAGGAACGTGGAGATGCAGAAATGGCCTCCGCTTCTCACCAGGAAAAAGCCCAGTTCGACGGAGGGAAGGTATCCTTACCGCTGGCCCAGGAGTGGCGCTGAGCAGCTTCCTGTAGGTAGTGCTGGATGAGGGCGTTGCCCACGGCCGCGCCGTAATGGGCTGCATCGTGACCCGTGGCATCAACGAGGCCGACCTTTGCCCCACCGTGGACCAGGACTTCCACCGTCTCCACGCTGCCGTTCTCGCAAGCCACCATCAGGGCTGTTCTGAAGCAAAGACGAGGCCAGTTAAGTTGAGAGGGGTACAGTGGTATCTCTGGTTAAGTACTTAATTCGTTCCGGGATTCCGTACTTAACCTGAAACTGTTCTTAACCTGAAGCACCACTTTAGCTAATGGGGCCTCCTGCTGCCGCTGTGCCGCCAGAGCACGATTTCTGTTCTTATCCTGAAGCAAAGTTCTTAACCTGAAGCACTATTTCTGGGTTAGCGGAGTCTGTAACCTGAAGCGTATGTAACCTGAAGTGTATGTAGCTTGAGGTACCACTGTAGCTTTGTTTGGACCAAGCGGCAGGGAGGCATTGTGGAAGGAAACGGAAACGGCGGAGGGCTTGATTGGATTTGATATCCCGCTTTATCACTACCCGAAGGAGTCTCAGAGCGGCTAACGTTCTCCTTTCCCTTCCTCCCCCACAACAAACACTCTGCAAGGTGAGTGGGGCTGAGAGACTTCAGAGAAGTGTGACTGGCCCAAGGTCACCCACCAGCTGCATGTGGAGGAGCGGAGACGCGAACCCGGTTCACCAGATTACGAGACTACCGCTCTTAACCACTACACAACACTTGCTCTGTGATACGGTCCGCTCTCCGGTGCCACAGGGGGAAATGGGGAGGTGCAGAGGAAGGATGCCGCCCGATGCCACACACACACACACCACAGCGGAAAAAGGCTCTCACCGTCCACGCTGGTCTCTGGCGTTGACGGCGGCTCCCCGGTGGAGCAGGTACCGGCACAGCTCCGAGTGGCTCATCTTGGCTGCTAGCATGAGAGGGGTTGCGCCGTCCTGCCGCCAGAGAGGAGAGTTGACGCAAAGTTAACAGCTAAAACCAGAGAACTTAATGACAACTGTCTCATGGAAGAATAGGTAAAGGTAAAGGGACCCCTGACCATTAGGTCCAGTCTGGGGTTGTGGCGCTCATCTCGCTTTATTGGCCAAAGGAGCCGGCGTACAGCTTCTGGGTCATGTGGCCAGCAGGACTAAGCTGCTTCTGATGAACCAGAGCAGCGCACGGAAACGCTGTTTACCTTCCCGCCAGAGCAGTACCTATTTATCTACTTGCACTTTGAGGTGCTTTCAAACTGCTAGGTTGGCAGGAGCTGGAACGAAGCAACGGGAGCTCATCCCGTCATTGCGGGGATTCGAACCGCCAACCTTCTGATCGGCAAGTCCTGGGCTCTGTGGTTTAACCCACAGCACCACCCGCGTCCCTTTCTCATGAAAGAATGGAAGCCTTTAAATATCATAATGCCAGTGGCACCTTGGTTCTCAAACGCCTTTGTACTCAAACAACCTGGAACCCAAACACTGCAAACCCGGAAGTCAGTGTTCCGGTTTGCGAACTATTTCCAGAAGCCGAACATGCTCAGTTTTGAGTGTTACGCTTCTGATTTGAGAGCCACACTTTTGTTCTGAGGGCCACACTTCCATTTACCACTAAAATGGGAAGCGTAACTGTCAGGGGTTCAGAAGGAGAGACACAGGAGGGGGAGCAAATGGAGAGTGAGGAGGAGGAGTACGAGGGGGGCGCAGGCAGTGACAGTGGCCAGAGTTATTCCACAAGCCTCTCTAGCGAATCGGAGGACTCACAGAAGGGAGCGCCGGTGGCCAGAGCGAGGGGGGCTCCAGGGGGGAAGCCCCAGGAGGAAGGGGCCAGCGGGGAGTCCCTGAGCAGCAGCTGGAGATCAGGACCAGCGTCTCCACCAGAGCGCAGTGGGGAGGGGGAGTCCCAGGAGTCGGGACCAGTGTCCTCACCACCAGAGGGAGGAGAGGAGTCAGGTTTGGCAACGCCCACATCAGGAAGCGGGGAAACGGTCAGAAGGAAAGTCACCGGCTGGGCGCGCGCGCCAAGTTCAAATGTACAGGAGCGCGGCACAGCGGGGAGCCCGGGAAGGGAGCCAGGTCCTAAAGCCCGCCGGAGGGAGGGGCAAGACTCAGGAGGCTCAGCGTCAGAGGAGTCCAGGAAGGAGGGAACCCCAGAGGGCAGAAGGACCCAGCGCAGGAAAGAGCAGCGCAAGAGGTGGAGCCGGGCTAGAATCTTAAACTGGTGTGGGTGGAGCAGTGAGTCAGAGGGGACTTAGCCGGTCTAGCGTCAAGACGTGGGTCTGCGCGCCCAGAGCTTGGAAATGGAAACTAAACTTTAATAAAGACTTTTGTATATAACATCCACTGGGCGTTGGTCCTCTGTGAGCTGGGACCTAGCGGCAGTCCTGACAGTAACACTCAAAACGGAGCGCATTCAGATTCCAAAAAAGGTTTGCAAACCGCAACGCTTCCTTCCAGGTTTGCAGTGTTTGGGTTCCAAGTTGTTTGAGTACCAAGGCATTTGAGAACCAAGGGGCCACTGTAAAACTGATTGAAAAGAAAAGAAAACAGCGCCTTCTTGCATCCCTACCCAGCAGCGGCGGAAATAAACGCAGAGGGAGGTTTTCGTTAATTTGGATCGGAGCTTACCTTGTCCTTGGTGTTCAAGGGAGCCTTAAAGTCGCAAAGGATTTCAAGACAAGAGATGCAACCGTTGACAGCTGCGGGAAAAGAGCAGGGGGAAACCTATTAAGGAGCAAACAAGACGTCTTGCAATTTATTCCACAATGTACAAGACTTTGCACAAGCACTGAAAAATTTACAAGGTCTGTATTTCCCATATTATAATGCGTAATTATAATGGCAGTTCATTCCTTGGTTTTCAGGCAAACGTTCATGTAACTGAGCTACGGGAACATGAGATTGTAAATATATATATATATATATATATGCTTTCGTAGATTTTCACGGGTACAGGAATGCAGGTTTTGGTGTCCTCGGGTGTCTTCCCGTGTAAAAGTTGGGGTGTCTAGGCGACGTTTCGACGAGGTCTCACTCGTCATCTTCAGGCTGGTGCTTTCGGCTTCTTGTTACTGGAACAGAGCGGGATCTCAATGTTTGAGTTCCTATAAATACTGTAGAGGGGGTGTGGTGTCTAGCCTCCAATGTTCTGGGCAGAGAGGAAGTTCCCAGGCTAGTGTGCCTTTTCTTCTTTTGTTCCTTAATTACTTGAGAGATACCTTGAGTGATTTCTTGAGTGATATCCTGAGTACCACTTAGGTGGGTCATTAGGTGTGGATTAGTTGCTAAAGTCTTTGTGTCTTGACCTCTTGAACTTTGTGAAGAGTTTTCCTGAGAAGATGGCTGTATTGCACTTAGTTGTGCTTTGGCTTGGCTTCGTGTATAGGGGCGAGCAAATATATATATATATATATATATATGCAGGTTTTGGTGTCCTCGGGTGTCTTCCCGTGTAAAAGTTGGGGTGTCTAGGCGACGTTTCGACGAGGTCTCACTCGTCATCTTCAGGCTGGTGCTTTCGGCTTCTTCACCAGCCTGAAGATGACGAGTGAGACCTCGTCGAAACGTCGCCTAGACACCCCAACTTTTACACGGGAAGACACCCGAGGACACCAAAACCTGCATTCCTGTACCCGTGAAAATCTACGAAAGCATATATATATATATATATATATATATATATATATATATATATATGGCCCAAGTGAGGTGGGGTTATCACCTGAGATTCACCTGAAGCAGCAAAATGCCCCGGAGCCAGTGCCCACCCCACCCCCCACTCCCTGGGGTTTGGGGAGATGGTGAAATATGCTGACCTGCATGGTGGAGGGCTGTGCGTCCGTGGCTGTCTGCTACGTCCACAGGACAGGATGCCTGGAAAAGAGAGAGAGAGAGAGGGAGAGAGAGAGAAAGAGAAAGAGAAAGAGAAAGAAATAGAGAAAGAGAAAAGAAGAGAGAGAGAAAGAGAGATATGGAGAGGAGAGAGAGAGAGGGAGGGGAGAGAGAGAGAGAGAGAGAGAGAGAGAGAGAGAAAGAAAGAAAGAAAGAAAGAAAGAAAGAAGAGAAGAGAGAGAGAGGAGAGAGAGGAGAGAGAGAAAAGAAAAGAAAAGAAAAGAGAGAGAGAGAGAGAGAGAGAGAGAAAGTAAAAAAGACAGACAGAGAAAGACAGAGAGAGAGAGAGAGAGAGAGAGAGAAAGAGAAATAGAGAAAGAGAAAAGAAGAGAGAGAGAAAGAGAGATATGGAGAGGAGAGAGAGAGAGAGAGAGAGAGAGAGAGAGAAAGAAAGAAAGAAAGAAAGAAAGAAAGAAAGAAAGAAAGAAAGAAGAGAGAGAGAGGAGAGAGAGGAGAGAGAGAAAAGAAAAGAAAAGAAAGACAGAGAGAGAGAGAGAGAGAGAGAGAGAGAAAGAAAGAAAGAAAGAAAGAAAGAAAGAAAGAAAGAAAGAAGAGAAGAGAGAGAGAGGAGAGAGAGGAGAGAGAGAAAAGAAAAGAAAAGAAAAGAGAGAGAGAGAGAGAGAGAGAGAGAAAGTAAAAAAGACAGACAGAGAAAGACAGAGAGAGAGAGAGAGAGAGAGAGAGAGAGAAAGAGAAATAGAGAAAGAGAAAAGAAGAGAGAGAGAAAGAGAGATATGGAGAGGAGAGAGAGAGAGAGAGAGAGAGAGAGAGAGAAAGAAAGAAAGAAAGAAAGAAAGAAAGAAAGAAAGAAAGAAAGAAAGAAAGAAAGAAAGAAGAGAGAGAGAGGAGAGAGAGGAGAGAGAGAAAAGAAAAGAAAAGAAAGACAGAGAGAGAGAGAGAGAGAGAGAGAGAGAGAGAGAGAGAGAGAGAGAATGAATTAAGCAGTGAAAAGGAGCTGAGCCCCCAATCCTACCTGCGGCTTCCCGGGGAGAAAGCCCCATTCCAACCCAGTGGGAAGATGGCCAATGTGGATCTGGCTGTTGCCTTGCCTCTCCTTGCAAAGCCGCCTTGAAAACCCAAACCCAAATCCACCCAGTTCAGTTTGGGATTTGGCCAAATTCAGTGCGCAGCCGCAGTTGAAAGCCGCGCTTGAAGATGCCCCGAGAGTTACCTGCAACAGCTTGCTCACGCACTGCGGGTGTCCGTGCTTAGCCGAGAGGTGCAACGCTGCGTAGCCTGCGGGGAAGGATGGAACATGAGATATGGGGTTTTTCATTATAAGACAATGGCCAGTGTCACATTCTGGATTAGTTGCAGTTTCTGGGTCACCTTCAAAGGCAGCCCCACGGAGAGCACATGGCAGCAGTCCAAGCGAGAGATGACCAGAGCTTGCCCCACTCTGGCCAGACAGTCTGCAGGCAGGTGGGGTCTCATCCTGCGTCCCAGATGGAGCTGCCCTGGACACAGAATTGACCCGTGCCTCTATGGACAGCGGTGAGTCCAAAACGACCCCCAGGCTGCGCACCTGGTCCTTCAGGGGCACAGTGACCCCATTCAGGACCAGGGAATCCCCCACACCCGCCTGTCCCCCCAAAACAGTCCTTCTGTCTTGTCAGGATACAACCTCCATAATAATAGCTTTTGCACCCTAAACCCACCTGCGCCATCGGTCGTCATGGCGTCCGCTCCGTGGGCCAGCATAACTTCCAGGCAATCTGTGTTCCCTTTCGTCGCAGCCAGGTGGAACCTGCGGAACAGACCGACACTTGATCTGCGATTCCCGCATCGCGAGGGGTTGGGCTAGATGACTCGGGAGGGCCCGACTCTACAATTCTAGGATTTCCCTGTTAATCCAGGGTCCCCGGGGTCGGATGAACCAGTGGCCTAAGCACCCGGAGGATCGAGGGTTTAGAAGCCCCTGGGGTTTTGCTTGACAGCAGTGGTTTCCTTGTGGGCAGTTGTGGGGTGGGCAGTGGGATTTCCTGGGGGGTCACCAGATGAAGCTCACCAATTTAAATAAATACAAATAAATAAACTTAGCAGTTTAGAACTTTGGAAATCCCCGCCACTTGAGATTAAGCAGGTGCAGGGGGTCAGGCTGGATGACCCCAGGGGGCCCCCTTCCAATTCTACAACTCTGAGATTAATTGCACGACTTCACAATGGCTCAGTCGGTAGATCAGGAGACGCTTTGTCTGAGGGCCACGGGTTTGAGACTCGCATCAGGCCCCTTTCGGCCGTGCGATTTCCCGACTCTGTGACATGATTTTATATCTCCTCGCAGACATAGATAAGTATGTGACCTGGCGTGTAGCACTCTATGCAACTGCCGCTAGGAAAATTAGAGTAAATTATATAGCCACCAACTGTCAAGGAGATGATTTGACCCTAAGCTATATTCTATCTTTATCACCAAACTCCGAATATAATTGCACATTGCATTAATTAACATTATTTTTTAACATGTGGTGATTTTAGCCTATAAACTTTACTGTTTAATGTCTTAACCTGTATATTAAGGTCCTTTCAAAGCTCTGTTCAGAGCAGGTAATGTCTTGAATCAATAGCTGTCAACGTTTCCCTTTTTCTTTAAGGGAAATTCCCTTATTCCGAATAGGATTCCTCGCAAGAAAGGGGCAAAGTTGACAGCTATGGCTCTTGATAATATAAATGTTTTTTGTATTAATGGAGCATATTTTCTTTTAATTGTTGAATGGTTCTGTGTGCGTTGCGGCAGCCTTTGGCTATGTGCAATAAAACTGACTGACTGATTGTGAAATTCAGGTTATTTGGGCTTACGCCGATTTGCCTTCCGAGTCCAGCTTGGTGGGGACCAGGCCCTTTCGGACGAGGAGCGAGGAGACACGATCGGCGTCATTGTATTCCACTGCCTGCAGGAGTTTCTCGTCATTTTTGCTCCAGTCCTGGCTCTGTAAACCCCCCCAAAAAAAGGAAAAGGAAGAGGGAAAAAATAGCAAAAAGGTCAAGCCTTTTTTGGATCAACACGCCTAAAATGAGAGGTTTGCGGAGCGTGCCAAACTGGCAAATTTAACAATGGAAATGGAAACTGAACCATGGAAAGCAGAGCTGGAGAAGAGGCAGGTTTTAGGCAGGACTGCGAATGTTTTGTAGACAAATAGTCGTTTTAAACATTTAAAAACCGGTTGAAGGGATGGAGGGAAGCCAAGAGCTCAGCAGAGCAAAGGATTTATTTGTTTCGTTATTGTGTTGATAAAGAAATTAATAAAAATCATATTAGAAAGCTAAATAAACATGAGGCAAGGAAGGTTTGAACGGGGAACAGCAGGGAAATATGCATTTGGGAATAAGCAGGAAAGATGCATGTTTGGCCATCACTGATCTAGGAGGAACTAAAAAGAATGCTAAAACACATATTTTTAAAGAAAAGGCTGCTATGCTTTGCAGAATCCTCCTGGCCTCCAGATTGCGGATTAATCACTCGACTTCCCCGGAAATCACCTGGTTTCCACGGCAACGTCGGTTAATCCGAAAGGACCTGGTTTTCGAAGGCCGGGCGCCTAGGACAAGGTCGCTTGACCTCAGAAGACGACAAAAGCTTTCCAAGCAGACTGGCCAGAGGAATCTCTAAATCAGCTCTTCCTCTCCCATAAAATGCACACAAACCCCTGGGCTTTGGAGTGCTGAAATGTCCTCTGTGCTACACTACAACTCCCAGCACCCGGCGCGGCCGAAGATCAGGGATGAAGGCAGCCGGAGCCTAGCATCCGTAGGGCACCGTGTTGGTTAGCTTAGTGGTTCTCAACTTGTGGGTCCCCAGATGTTGTTGGACTACAACTCCCATCATCCCTGAGCTCTGGCCTTGTTAGCTAGGGGGGATGGGAGTTGTAGTTCAACAAACATCTGGGGACCCAAAGGTTGAGGATACACAGGAATTGCCTTGACTCGCTCAGTAGGGGAAAATATAAAGGCTTCCTTGCACCAAGACAAATTTGAGAGTTTTTTCTTCTTCCCTGCTCAAGTCACACCCTCTGTGAGTGTCTCTGTTTTCCAAGAAGGGTACCAGATCTACAGAAGCTGTCCCGGTTTCTGATCTGATCCCAGAATGTCCCGCTTTTCCTTAGGACGTCGGTATTTTCGCGGGAGAAACGTTGGAGAGGATGGAATAGGACGTCCCTATTTTCAGGGGAGAAACGTTGGAGGGGATGGAATAGGATGTCCCTATTTTCAGGGGAGAAGCGTTGGAGGGGATGGAATAGGACGTCCCTATTTTCAGGGGAGAAGCGTTGGAGGGGATGGAATAGGACGTCCCTATTTTCAGGGGAGAAACATTGGAGGGGATGGAATAGGACGTCCCTATTTTCAGGGGAGAAACATTGGAGGGGATGGAATAGGGCGTCCCTATTTTCAGGGGAGAAACATTGGAGGGGATGGAATAGAACGTCCCTATTAGTCTGCAACTAATCCAGAATGTGGCAGCCAGACTGGTGACTGAGAGCGGCCACTGAGACCATTGGTCACCAGTCCTGAAGACCTACATTGGTTCCCAGTACGTTTGGGGGCACAAGTCAAAGACTTGGTGCTAACCTTTCAAGCCCTAAACCGCCTTGGCCCAGTAGACCTAAAGGAGCGTCTCCACCCCGGACACCGGGGTCCATCTCCCGAGGGCCTCCTGGCGGTTCCCTTCCTGTGAGAAGTAAGGTTGCAGGGAAGCAGGCAGAGGGCCTTCTCGGTGGTGGCACCTGCCCATCAGATGTCAAGGAGAGAAAGAACTACCTGACTTTTAGAAGACATCTGAAGGCAGCCCTGTTTAGTGAAGTTTCTAATCGTGTTTTTAATATTCTGTTGGGAGCCGCCCGGAGTGGCTGGGGAAACTCAGCCGGATGGGTGGAGTATAAGTAATAAATTATTATTAATAATATTATTATTTCCCTTCCTCTGTCGATTTATGGGGCGGGAGAAGGCGGCAGGGACCAGCGATGTCCGAGAGCTGCTGTCTCAATGGTGAGCATCCGGCGAGGCCTCCGGAGAGGGGGGGGTTGTGTCCTTAAAATATCCTAAGCCAGGGTTTGCAAACTAGGTCGGATTAGAGTATCCCACCAGCCGGCTGCCAAGAAGGGTGGAAGAAGGACAACCGTCGTAGAAGGGAAAACTTAGGATGCCTTGCCCTCCCAAGGAGGTGGAAAGTGTGGACCGGTTTTGGGGGGCTGGGGTCACTGCAATGGCAGAGGGCAGATTCTGGCAAGCCACAAACCCCCTTTTCGAGAAACGGTTCTCTCTTCTCGCGTAGGTCTCCTTGCAACAACGACCACCTTGAGAGGCGAGCCAGTCTTAATGCTCCCCTCCCCTCTGCTGGGGAAGGGGCAGAGAGAGGCAGGGAGGGGGAGTCGCGCTGCGAAATATGCAGCCGGAACAAGAATAAAACCCGTAACTGCCCAAGAAATAAGTTTTTGTGTGCCACAACTGCAGCTAGAATTTTGTCGGCCAAAAATTGGAAATTACAAGAAGTCCCAACAGTGGAGGAATGGCAGATGAAGATGATGGACGTTTTGGAGCTAGCCGACCTGACCGGAAAAATCCATGACCAGAAGGAGGAATGGAAGAAATTTAAAGATTATTTAGCTAAATATGTTAAGATAATTTAAACAGAATTACTTGCGAGTATCAGATTGGCCTAAATTTGTGACGTTGTAGAATACTATGCTAAAAGTTAAAACGAAAAGAAAGAAAGATGTTAATTGACCAAGTAAATTTTAAGTGAAAATAGTTTTGGAAAACTGCTACAATGATTTATATGGAAACTCAGCCAGGGGGACTCCAGGAAGTCACCTAACAATGTTAACAAAAATGGAATTATTGCAGTTAAGATAAATGTCTGTTTGTTTGTTGATTTTTTTTTATACTTGTTTGTTATAAATTTGGAAAACTAATAATTTTTTAGAATAAAACCTGATTCAGAGCTCTGGGTCATAATTTATTTATTTATACCCCGCCCATCTGGCTGGGTTTCCCCAGCCACTCTGGGCGGCTTCCAGCAACAAAATTACAAATGCAATAATAAAAACCCTTTCGCTGGGATTCCTGCGTCGCAGCGGGGTTGGGATGGATGACCTTTGAGGGACCCACCCCTCCCAACTTTACAGTTCTAGTGGGTCGTGACCCAGCCGTCATGGGGCCTTTTTTCCCAGCACACATCCTCTTTTCTGGGTGTTAGCTAAAAAGCTAAGAGAAACAGCAAACACTGGGAAATAGAAGGAGAAGCGTTTTTCCTTCCATGGGGTAACTTGGCTGTAAATGAAATAAGGAATCAATTGATCTGTGTTCAAAGTTATATCTCAGGTGTCTATCCTTGGAAAGGTGAAAAGAACGTGAGGGTGGAGGTCAGGGGTGTTGCAAACGGAGAAAAGGAATGCAGAAAAGGGAGCATTATGGGTTCTTTAAAAAAAATAGAACAGGTAGATTTAATAACAGAAGAGATTCGATCATGCAGGTAGAAGATGGAAAACAGCGAGATGCGGGTTCGAATTCCAGCTCAGCTGACAGGCTCCCTAAGGTGACCTTTGGGCCGGTCTCCATCTCTCAGCCTCGCAGGGTTGTTGTGAAATGTGGGGAGGGAGGGGGGAAGATTATCCCTGGAGGGCAAGGAAAGCTAAAATTAGACTGTAATGAATTAAATTAAACGAGAGAAAAAGAGAGAGAGAGAGAGAGAGAATTATACGTCCCCGTCTTCTTCAGTGGATGAGGATGAAGAAAATTGGCCGTTTGCCCAATGCAACAAAGAAGGATTTATTCAGGGAATACTGGGACAAGGAATATATATTCAGTAAATATTGGGACAAGGAATATATATTCAGGAAATACTGGGACAAGGAATATATATTCAGGGATTACTAGGACAAGGAATAAGGGACAAATTCAACTCTATCGTCCCTGCCCAAAAACAGAAAGCACACAAAAAACACCACCCCTATTCCTTTCTCTCCCTTGCTAAGGCTCTATTCATGGGGGGGGGGGGGGAGCACATCTGTGTGTGTCCAACCCCCACCACAACCACCACAGAGCATGTACAGAGTGCATCTCCCTAAAGGCTGAATTCCACCCCACTCCACCCCACTCCCCTCTTTCACCCAAAACGAATAAATAAACTGCGACGGTGATTATTCGGTTCCGTAGGAGGACAGAGGAGATGGTGCAATTGCGGGGGGGGGGGAGTCATCGGAGGGGGGGAGGGGAGGAGCGGAGGGGGGGTACCCAAAAAATGCAGAATCGGGGGGGGGGGAGCCTACCGCGAAGGAGGAGGCAGCGCAGAAGCAAATTTGCTTCATTGTCCCTCCCAGGAAGTATCGGGTAGCCATCCATCCGATCTCAGCCGGCGGCGCAGGAGGAAGGACCAGGGATGAGGGATGCAGGGAAAGATGAAGGATGCTGGCGAGCGGTCCTGATGCTGGGATAACGGGCAGCAAAGCCGGCTTGCAGCAGCAGATCAGAGGCCGAGGGAGGAGGAGGAGGAGGAGGAGGGAAGCGTCTCCCCCCAGCGGCAGGAGAAGGCAGCCCGGTTCCCTCCCGCCCTGCAAGGTCCTAAAAACCCCACGGCGACTGGAATCCTTCCGAAGGGGCCGCGGGGATCAGCTATCCAGTAGCAGGTTGTTTCCCAGGCTTGCTTGCCTGGACTGAAGTTCATTCCAGATAAGACAAAGAGGTTCTATCTAGTAGCAGGTGGTTCCCCAGGCTTGCTTGCCTGGACTGAGGTTCAATCCAGGTAAGACCAACTTGCAAGGTCCTAAAAACCCCACGGCGACCGGAATCCTTTCGAAGGGACCCTGGGGATCAGCTATCTAGTAGCAGGTGGTTCCCCAGGCTTGCTGGCCTGAACTGAAGTTCAATCCAGGTAAGACGGAGAGGTTTTAGTCCAGGGGTCAGCAAACTGTTTCAGCAGGGGGCCGGTCCACTCTCCCTCAAACCTTGTAGGGAGCTGGACTATATTTTTTTGGGGGGGGGGGGGATGAACAAATTCCTATTCCCCACAAATAACCCAGAGATACATTTTAAACAAAAGCACACATTCTGCTCGTGTAAAAACACCAGGCAAGCCCCACAAATAACGCAAAGATGCATTTTTAAATAAAAGGACACATTCTACTCGTGTGAAAACACCAGGCAGGCCCCACAAATAACCCAGAGATGCATTTTCAATAACAACAACTCACATCAGACTTCTTAAACCTGGCCTTGAGACTCTTCATCTCAGCTGCGTTCTTGATTTCTGAAACAGACAAGAGATCTTAAACATGTAGGGTATTTCTTCAGAAATAAGTCCAAGGGTCTTCGAGTTAAGCATGCCTCCTTTGGGACAGAAATAACCCGGCCCCCGTCCTCCGCAAACATCCCAGCTGGGTTGCTGGGCTGCCCTTGGAGACAACCCAAAACCTCCATCTGCCCCCAAAGGCTTCCTGGCAGGGTTCCGTTAAAATCCCATCTTTTGAGATTGTATGGGAAGGGTATAAATAATAACCTTATTATTATCATTGGGGCCTGGATAACTGGTATTAGAAGGTCAGAAGAGACCCTTTTGGCTGATTCTGCTGCCCTCAGAAGCCTTCTCTGTGGCAGCTTCAGAGGGGGCACCACTAAGAAGGACCCGCCAGCCGATCGTAGGGTCTGAGATGGATGCTCTTGGAGGTATTTGGGTCCAAAGCTGTTTAGGGCTGTTATACGCTAGGGGACTCGGCTGCAAATGAAGCGTTTAAAATTAGTAGTAGTAGTAATGTGTTGTTAAAGTGCAATATACAAAGGCGGCACTAGATGGCGATGGTGAGCTATGCAAAATTCAACATCTTTTTCAAAACTTCGCCCCCCCCCCCCCCAAAGCAGGTTTTTTAAATATACGGCTGTGGATTCCACCTAGGACTAATCCTAGCAGAATTGTGATCTCAGCTCCGAGGCCTTCCGTGTTTCGCACCCAGGGCCCAGAAGCAGGCGGTTGCTTGGGGGATCCATACCACGTGGGACGCAAAACCAGGACACGGTTCTCTGGATACGGCCGGGCCGGCCTGTTCCCCATCCCCGTGTGGCCTAATTAGAGGGCGTCTTAGCGCCGCGCTAGGGGACAGAGACGAACGCCATACTGCTTTGCAATTTGATTGGTTTATCCAGGGGAACTCAGCTCCACATGGGATAACGCAACAGCCAACAGGGGGCTGGGAATTCCCTGTAGTTTCTGAGAGTAAGCCGGGCTCTAAGAAGAACCTTGCAGAGCTGGAAATGCAGCGGAAGCGACTGAGCGTCTGCAACAACTCCTATTAGCAAAGGTCACAACATGAATATTGGGTAGCTCAGCTGGTAGAGAACAAGATGCTTCATCCGAGGGTGGTGGGTTCGAGTCCTGTGTGGGGCAAAAGATTCCTTTCCACCCCCTCCAACGTTTCTCTCCTAAAAATAGGGACGTCCTATTCCGTCCCCTCCAACGTTTCTCCCCTGAAAATAGGGACATCCTATTCCATCCCCTCCAATGTTTCTCCCCTGAAAATAGGGACATCCTATTCCATCCCCTCCAACGTTTCTCCCCTGAAAATGGGGACGTCCTATTCCATCCCCTCTGACGTTTCTGCCCTGAAAATAGGGATGTCCTACTCCATCCCCTCCAATGTTTCTCCCCTCAAAATAGGGACGTCCTATTCCATCCCCTCCAATGTTTCTCCCCTGAAAATGGGGACGTCCTATTCCATCCCCTCCACTCCAACGTTTCTCCCCTGAAAAGAGGGACGTCCTATTCCATCCCCTCCAACGTTTCTCCAATGAAATTATGGATGTCCTATTCCATCCCCTCCAACGTTTCTCCCATGAAAATACCGACGTCCTATTCCTGAAGCTGGACCATTCAGGGCTGTCCAAAGGAAAAGGCATCTTTGGGTAAACCACGGAACTCCTTGGCACAAGACACAGCCATGGCCAACAGCTTCAGACGAGGGCCAGACAATTTCCCAGAGAAAGAAAAGGCAGTCTTCAATTTTATGTTTCCCCCTCCGCTGTTGAGAGGTAGAAAATGCTTCTGGGTACCAGTTGCTGGAGGAGAAAGCTGTGTGCGAATTTCCCTCTAAAAGTGGACCTCTGCACAGAGAAGATGCTGAGATAGATGGCTCTTTGGCCTAATCCATCTCCAGGATCCCTTTTTCCTCTCCCATTTCCTTTTGCAAAACTTACGGTAGGTGGTCTCCCGGTGGGGCGGCCCTTTGCCTCAGTTTCCCCCTTCGTACGTTGACTTTGCAAGCGCCTTGTGCTGCTTCTATGAAGGCAAGAGACAGGGAAAAAGGGGGGGAAAACAAGATCGGAGGGATCTCCTTACTGGAGCCTGGCTGAAAAGGAGTTTCGACATATCGGGGCCCTTTTTCGCAGCAGCTGGACGTCGTCCCCACCAATGAGCGGCGGATCCCGGGGGAACGGCCTCTCCTGCCAGCGGAATTGAGTTACCACCTGCAACAGGTAAGGTTACCATCCCAGCTTAAGCAGGAGTTTAAGAGCAGCCTTGTCGCTCCATTAAAAAGGGGGAAAGGGGGGGGTCAGGAAGGGAAAACAATTAGGGTTTTTAAAAGGCAGGGTTGTCAGCTTTCGGGTAACACAGGGTTCTGAGACATGAAGGTATTTGAACATCTTTTAATAAAGTAACATTTTATTTATTTTCTAAAAACAACAACAATACAAAAACAAATAAAACAACGCAAATTGACTTCCCTCTAGTCCCTTCCATGGTTCTATTATTTATTGACATACCACACGTCCATTATTAAATTTAAAACCTATTTTAAAAACCTATTTAAATTGATTGTGATTTTATGTAAGCTGTGTTATTTTTACTGTTGTTAGCCGCTCTGAGCCCGCCTTCTGCTGGTGAGGGCGGGATATAAATAAAATTTTATTATTATTATTATACATTCATAACAAAATTACAAGCAATCTTAAAACCCTGCTAATGTATTGAACTGTGTACAATGCTTCTGTGTATATATGCAATAGACATCTTCCATTGCATCTATGCTGCCTGTTATTTAATTCTGATTCATGTTTATGGCGGCTAATTCCACTTTTTAATTGCAGGGATTATAACGATGGAGCAATTAATAACACTACATAATACGATTTGGCAATTAATGACATGCATCATGCTGTTGATTTAAAACCAAAAGTCATCCAGGTGGCATGTAAGGCAGAAGCGAACGTGTTGCAGAATTCAAATGTAAGATAAAATATATGCAAAGGGACTTGACAGGAAGTCATAGTTGAAAAAAAGATTTTGGAAGATAAAAGGGGGGATATTTACTTTCATTATTATCATTTTGTGTGCGGGTGTGGGTGTGTGGGTGTCCGCACATATGTGTGTTGTTGTATGCAATGTTTGGGAGGAAATAAGACAGTAAATAACAAATAAAAAACTAAATATTGATGTATGTAATTTTTATTTCTTAATTGTATTTAGTGTATTGTTTTTTGTAACATAAAATCATTCAATAAAAATTATTTATTAATTTACAAAATTTATTAAATTTTTTTAAAAAGAGCATGTTGCAGAATTTAAAAAAAACACTCAAAATATATCTCACAATGTAACAGAATAAATAGCATTTGCACAGTTCTGCAAGAAGCAAATGGTGCAGCTACGATGGCGCCCGCTAGATGGCGCCGGCGCTAAACCAGGAAGCGGCTCCATCTGCCAGGAACCAAGATGGGCGCCACCAGCCTCCTCCTCCCGAAACAAGCATGGAGACGACGACGCGGATAAAATTGCGCGTGCGCAGAAGGAGGCTTTCCGTCTGGCTCCTTTTTTCGGACACGCCCCTTCCGGTGAGCAGTCCTTACCGGAAGCTCCTCAACAAGCGGCGGCGAAACTTTATTGGCAAGAGGGGAAGGGGGAACAGGCGGCGAGGGGATGTCGGCCAACTACGCGGCGGGGCTGTCGCCTTACTCGGACAAGGGCAAGTGCGGCCTCCCGGAGGTGAGTGGAGGGGACGGGGGGGGAGGAAAGGAAGGGTTGCCATGGATACCGAGACTCCCCCCCTCCCTCCCCCATTGGACTCCGCGCAGGGGGGGAGGGGCGAGGGGGGGCGCCTGAGGGAGAAAGGCCTGGGAAGGACCCGGATGTTGGGGATGAAGGGGAAGGACCCGGATGTTGGGGATGAAGGGGAAGGACCCGGATGTTGGGGATGAAGGGGAAGGACCCGGATGTTGGGGGATGAAGGGGAAGGACCCGGATGTTGGGGGATGAAGGGGAAGGACCCGGATGTTGGGGGATGAAGGGGAAGGACCCGGATGTTGGGGATGAAGGGGAAGGACCCGGATGTTGGGGGATGAAGGGGAAGGACCCGGATGTTGGGGGATGAAGGGGAAGGACCCGGATGTTGGGGGATGAAGGGGAAGGACCCGGATGTTGGGGGATGAAGGGGAAGGACCCGGATGTTGGGGATGAAGGGGAAGGACCCGGATGTTGGGGGATGAAGGGGAAGGACCCGGATGTTGGGGATTCCCTCCCCTCCCCCTCCCGCCTCTTGGTTTTAATGTTCTATTTCCTTCGCTCAGTTCACAGTCTCCTTATTTATTATTTATTATTTTATTTATGTTTCCAGTCTGTTTTGCTCTTATGTATTGCTCTTTTCTGTAAGGTCCCTTAATAATAATAATAATAATTTATTATTGATACCCCGCCCCCCATCTGGTTGGGTTTCCCCAGCCGCTCTGGGCGGCTCCCAACAGAATATTAAAATACAGTAGTCCCTTAAACATTAAAAGCTTCCCTAAACAGGGCTGCCTTCAGATGTCTTCTAAAAGTCAGGTAGTTGCTTATTTCCTTGACATCTGATGGGAGGGCGCCACCACCGAGAAGGCCCTCTGCCTGGTTCCCTGTAACCTCGCTTCTCACAAGGAGGGAACTGCCAGAAGGCCCTCGGGAGATGGACCCCAGTGTCCGGGCTGGACGATAGGGGTGGAGACGCTCCTTCCAGTATTCTGGGCCGTTCAGGGCTTTCAAGGTCAGTACCAACACTCTGAATGGTACTTTCCCTCCTTATAAAACTTAAAGCATAAAAAGCTTCCCTAAACAGGGCTGCCTTCAGATGTCTTCTAAAAGTCAAGTAGTTGCTTATTTCCTTGACATCTGGCGGGAGGGCGCCACCACTGAGAAGGCCCTCTGCCTGGTTCCCTGTAACCTCACTAGGTCAGGCAGAGAGGCAGCGACTGGCCCAAAGTCACACCCGGTGAGCTTCAGGGCCAAGGAGAGATTTGAACCTGGGTCTCTCAGTTCCCAGTAAGTCACTCTAACCCCTAAACCATACTGGCTCTCTGATTTTCCCATCAGCCACTTTGGGCGGCTTCCAGTACATATAAAAACAGAATGAAACTTCAAATGTTAAAAGCTTCCCTAAACAGGGCTGCCTGCAGATGTCTTCTAAAAGTCAGATAGTTCATTTCCTTGACATCTGGTGGGAGGGCGTTCCACAGGGCGGGCGCCACCACCGAGAAGGCCCTCTGCCTGCGTCCCTGTAACTTTGCTTCTCGCAGGGAGGGAACCGCCAGAAGGCCCTCGGAGATGGACCCCGGTGTCCGGGCTGGACGATGGGGGTGGAGACGCTCCTTCCAGTATTCTGGGCCGTTCAGGGCTTTCAAGGTCAGTACCAACACTCTGAATGGTACTTTCCCTCCCTATAAAACTTAAAGCATAAAAAGCTTCCCTAAACAGGGCTGCCTTCAGATGTCTTCTAAAAGTCTTGTAGTTGTTTATTTCCTTGACATCTGATGGGAGGACGTTCCATCCCCTGAGAAGGCCCTCTGCCTGGTTCCCTGTAACCTAACTTCTCGCAGGGAGGGAACCGCCAGAAGGCCCTTGGAGATGGACCCCGGTGTCCGGGGTGGACACGCTCCTTCAGGGATACTGGGCCAAGGCTGTTTAGAGCTTTCAAGGTCAGCACCAACACTTTGAATTGTGCTCAGAAACGTCCTGGGAGCCAATGTAGGTCTTTCAGGACCGGGGTTATACGGTCTCCACTCCCAGTCCCCAGTCTGGCTGCCGCATTCTGGATTAGTTGCAATTTCCGGGTCACCTTCCAAGGTAGCCCCACATAGAGTCCCTGATGGGGAAAAGGCAGGTTATATAAATAAACAGAGAAGAATAATTGCAACTTTCCCAGCTGACCTATACTGCGCTTCCTCTTCCTTCCGCCCAACCTCCCATTCAGTTTTTTGATCCTCCGGACGAGCTGGACAGGAAAGTCGCCCAGCTGGCCCTCTTGATCCGGGATGCTTCCAACGTGGTTTTCCACACCGGGGCTGGCATCAGCACAGCTTCGGGAATCCCAGACTTCAGGTGAGCGGAGCGACAGGTATTTGGGACTTGGGAACTCCCGACACCCCCCTTCCAAGGCCGCTGGTTTGTTATGGGTCACCCACGAAGATACTGGGTAGCAGCCCTTCTGTCAGGTAAAGATTTGCCCCTCTGTTCCCTGCAGAGGCCCCAATGGTGTCTGGACCATGGAGGAGCGGGGTCTGTCCCCGAAGTTCGACACCACCTTTGAGAACGCGCGGCCGTCCACGACCCACATGGCCCTCCTGGGGCTGCAGAGAGCCGGCGTCCTGCGGTTCCTGGTCAGCCAGAACGTGGACGGTCTCCACGTACGCTCGGGATTCCCCAGGTAAGGGGACACTTCCCGTGGCTTTGTGCCGTGTGAAGAAATCGCTTTCGTTAAGCTCTGGGACAGCTCGGGGCAGAGCATGAGACTGTCAATCTGTGAGTCGCAGGTCCAATCTATCTGTCATGAATGCTGTGCTCCACGATTCTGCGATTCCATGCACATTAAAAAAAGCAAAGTCTCTGGTCTGATCTCAGGTCCTTTTACAGCATCAAGCTGTCAAAGTTCCATACCCTCTCTTTTCTCCTCCTCTTCCGCAGGGACAAGTTGGCGGAGTTGCACGGGAACATGTTTGTGGAGGAATGCATGAAATGCGGAAAGTAGGTACCCTCTCCGGCGATGTGGGTCCCTCGGCTTCCTGTGGGCGGTGGTGGTGGCAGGGAGATTCCTCCCCCTGGTTCCAGCTGCCTCCGTTGCAAAATTAAATGTGGGGATGTGGCACAGCAGGGAAAGAGGGAATCAAAACGACTGAGGTCGGGTGGGGGGGAGGAAAGGCTGCGATATTTGGGGCCTTAAGGCAGCTGTTGCCAGCCCAGATGTTTTGGGAACTGGTAGGACAGTTGCCGAGGGACTGATAGGGACTGATAGGAAGTGCCTACAGAGGGTGGTAGGGACGCGGGTGGCGCTGTGGGTTAAACCACAGAGCCTAGGGCTTGCTGATCAGAAGGTCGGCGGTTCGAATCCCCGCAATGACGGGGTGAGCTCCCGTTGATCGGTCCCTGCTCCTGCCAACCTAGCAGTTCAAAAGCACGTCAAGTGCAAGTAGATAAATAGGTACCGCTCTGGCGGGAAGGTAAACGGTGTTTTCATGTGCTGCTCTGGTTCGCCAGAAGCGGCTTAGTCCTGCTGGCCACATGACCCGGAAGCTGCACGCCGGCTCCCTCAGCCAATAAAGCGAGATGAGCGCCGCAACCCCAGAGTCGGCCACAACTGGACCTAATGGTCAGGGGTCCCTTTACCTTTTTAGGACAGTTGCCAACCCAAACAGCTGGCCTGGGAAGGTGGGTGGGTGGGTCAGGGAGGAAAACCCCCCGACTGCAATGGACCTTTGCTGCAAGGTCTGAATTGCAGGGGCAAGCGGTGGATGAAAGAGGGCAGGGATTCCTCTTCTCATGGCATATCTGCTCCCCACTTGCTCCCAGGAAACCTCCACTCCTCCCTCTGTGTGTTTGTCTTTAAGGCAGTATGTGAGGGACACTGTGGTGGGCACCATGGGCCTGAAGCCCACCGGCCGGCTGTGCGACGTCTCCAAGCGCAGAGGCCTTCGCTCCTGCAGGTACGTGGTGGGGGAAGGTTAGGGCTAGTAATTGTGTGTCATATTTTAATAGCCGCCACACAAATTTTAGACCACCTTGCGAGTTATGCCATGGGGTTGTTCTCTAGCAGCAAGAAACTCTTCAGAACTTGCCGTGCATGTCTGGGGTATCGCACCTCACCGAATAGAATTAAGCATTTCAAATGAAACCCACAAGTTTGTTTCTTGTTTTTGTTTATCCATCTAAAACTCTCCCCACCCCAACCCCACTTTTTCTCAAAAGAGGGAAGCTAATGGACACCATCTTGGACTGGGAAGATTCCCTGCCTGACCGGGACCTCAATCTGGCAAGTGAAGCGAGCAGGTAAGGGTATTTTATTTTTATTATTTTTATTTTATTTGTTGTTTAGTCATTTAGTCGTGTCCGCCTCTTTGTGACCCCCTGGACCAGAGCACGCCAGGCCCTCCTGTCTTCCACTGCCTCCCCCAGTTTGGTCAAACTCATGCTGGTAGCTTCGAGAACACTGTCCCACCATCTCGTCCTCCGTCGTCCCCTTCTCCTTGTGCCCTCCATCTTTCCCAACATCAGGGTCTTTTCCAGGGAGTCTTCTCTTCTCCAAAGTCTTGGAGCCTCAGCTTCAGGATCTGTCCTTCCAGTGAGCACTCCAGGCTGATTTCCTTCAGAATGGAGAGGTTGGATCTTCTTGCAGTCCATGGCACTCTCAAGAGTCTCCTCCAGCACCAGAATTCAAAAGCATCCATTCTTCGGCGATCAGCCTTCTTGATGGTCCAGCTCTCACTTCTATACATCACTACTGGGAAAACCAGAGCTTGAACTATACGGACCTTTGTTGGCAAGGTGATGTCTCTGCTTTTTAAGATGCTGTCTAGGTTTGTCATTGCTTTTCTCCCAAGAAGCAGGCGTGGCTGCTGTCACCATCTGCAGTGATCATGGAGCCCAGGAAAGTAGAATTTATTTTATTTTAATTTATTTATTTTGTCCCCTGCAGGAGAGCCGATTTGTCCATCACTCTGGGGACGTCCCTGCAAATCAAGCCCAGTGGAGACCTTCCTCTGTTGACCAAGAAGAAGGGAGGGAAACTGGTGATTGTGAATCTCCAGCCAACGAAGCACGTGAGTTCAGTTCGGGCCTCACTAGGAGCTCAGGAACTGCAACCAGTCTTAGAAACTCAAATATATCAGCTAGGTGCCAAATGCCTCCTTAAACCAACATCACAGTTTAGTTGTCTAGTTGTCATGATTTAAATCACGAATTTGGTTATCACGATTTAAATCACTAGTCAGTAAGACTTGATTTAAATCATCTTCTTTTTTTACAGAAACACTCAGCCTTGCTGGTATCATCTTAATATTTACAACCAGAGGAAGGTTTCAGTTTTTTGGAATAATAGATTTTCAGAGTAGTTTTTACAGTTATGTCAAAATTTACTGATTTGGTTATACTATTAGAAATACATAGATAGGTAATTATGAAATTATGGTGAGGTTTAATAAGTTAACTCTTTATATTTGCACAACTTTTCTGCTGTACTTTATTGGAAGGAGAAAAATAACCTTTTCCTTAATAACAATTTAAACAATTAACAATGACTTTATAGCATATGTGTCCATGTTTGTTAACTGATGCGGTTAAACAATTTTCCAAAAAAATAGAAACTGAGCCTCAGCACACATGGGAAACTTAAAACAAATCCTTATTTCCTGATGAATAGCCTTTGGACTATAATGTAAGTTAAATAGAAACTCTTTAGAAAGACTCCTCCCTCCCCAATAAAGCATTTCATTTTAAAAATCCGATTTAAATCAAATCCGATTTAAATTTTTAAAAATCTTATTTAAAAAAAATCCGATTTAAACGGGAAAATCCATTTTTGAATTTATTTTTTTTAAAAACCCCATTGATTTTCATCCACCCTGCTTCGTAGGCCGCCTCAACGCTGCCAACCCCCGTTCCCCACCTCTCTCTCTTTCCCACCCCTTCAGGACAAACACGCCGATCTGCGGATCCACGGCTACGTGGACGACGTCATGGTAAAGCTCATGAAACACCTCGGCTTGGAGATCCCCGAGTGGACGAGGCCGCTGGTGGTGGAGAGCGCGGAACTCGCCGAGACCAAAGCGTTCGCCAAGCCCGGCACGGACTTTAAGTTCCCGACCAAGGCAGAGCCCCTGGGGGAAAACCCCGAGGACGGCGCCTCTCCGAAACAGGAGCCCTGTGCGACTCCGGACAGCGACCGCGTCGTAGCCAAGCGTTTGAAATTGGAGCCTCTGCCCACCTGATGGATCCCATGCGCAGTCGTTTGCGTCGTCTGTCTTAGAAACATTTTTTTTACTTGCATATAGGACTTTTCAAAAGACCACCCCTCCTTGTTTATGTGGGGTTTTTTTCCCCACCGTAGGAAAGTTTGTGTCCTTTTCACAAGTCTACTTGCACGCTCCGTCCCCACGAGATCGCCTCCAAGACCTCGTTTGTACCTAACGAGGCAGCCACAATTTCCCACTGAGGGGTCTTTCCCCCCGCACATTCCCCACCCTCCTTCCCGCGCCAGCAGAGAAGTTTCATCCGCATACGGACAAAAAAGGGAAAACACATACTAAAATGCTGGCGGGTTTTCACGAAGTTAAAAATAAATCGCCAGATTCCTGGAGAATGGAATTTAAGTTCAGGGGAAGTGAGCAAATGAGGGAAACCAAAAAGTGGCAAATTTGTCCATCTCTAATCCAAAATAAGCACTATAATAGGAGTGGAAGAATCAGTGAAATTATAAAATGATTTCCCAGAAGCAATTTTCCTCGAGTTACTGGGTCTGCTACATGAATTTTTGGTCATGTCAATGGTTCTTTGAAGCCTTAACCCAAGGTATGTTGTTATGATTATTATTATTATTTATTATGTGATGGCACTCATCGGATTGACCCAGCCACTCTGGGTGCTTGGTGCTCAGAATAAAGTTTCCCTGCGTTCCCTTGGCGAGCAAACCACTTTGGGATTCTTATTTATTACGATGCTTCCGAAACTGCCTCTCTGCCCGACAAACAAATCGGAACCTGGCCCAGGTGTGGTTGTGCAAACATGTTTGGAAAGCGAGCTCAGGGAGCAAAAGAGCTCAGTGCCGTGGGTCGTCACTCAGTCTCCCCTCTGCAATTACAGAAACAGCAGTCATTGCAGCAATTACTTTGCTGAACGATGCCCAAAGGGAGCAAAGGACTGGGTCAGTTTTCCTTCGCTCTCTGCAACCTTTGCAGCTGGTCTCTCTGCAGCTGCTGCCCCTGGAGTCTCAGACCTTTGCTCCTCCAAAACACTTCCTTTCCCTGGGTGCAGCCACAAATAGGGAGGGGGGCACTGAACTAGTTGGCGTTGTTGAGTCGTTTAGTCACGTCCGCCTCTTCATGCCCCCCTGGACCAGAGCACGCCAGGCCCTCCTGTCTTCCACTGCCTCCCCCAGTTTGGTCAAACTCATGCTGGTAGCTTTGAGAACACTGTCCCACCATCTCGTCCTCCGTCGTCCCCTTCTCCTTGTGCCCTCCATCTTTCCCAACATCAGGGTCTTTTCCAGGGAGTCTTCTCTTCTCCTGAGGTGGCCAAAGGATTGGAGCCTCAGCTTCAGGATCTGTCCTTCCAGTGAGCACTCAGGGCTGATTTCCTTCAGAATGGAGAGGTTGGATCTTCTTGCAGTCCATGGGACTCTCCAGAGTCTCCTCCAGCACCAGAATTCAAAAGCATCCATTCTTTGGCCATCAGCCTTCTTGATGGTCCAGCTCTCACTTCCACACATCACTATTGGGAAAACCAGAGCTTTAACTTTTGTTGTTGAGTCGTTTCATTGTGTCTGACTCTTCGTGCCCCCCTGGACCAGAGCACGCCAGGCACTCCTGTCTTCCACTGCCTCCCACGGTTTGGTCATGTTCGTAGCTTCGAGAACACTGTCCAACCATCTCGTCCTCTGCCGTTCTCTTCTTGCCGTCCATGGGACTGAACTATTGGCTTTGCCTAAACTCAAATCCCCCCGGTCTAATATCCCAAGTGCTGCAAGATCCCAAAAGCGCCTGAACTAAAACGGTCTATCAAAAAATTCACTCTGGTGGTTTATCACCACAACAGCTACTCACTTTGGGTTTTGGTAAAGCAAACAGTCTAATTTGTCGGCGCCTAATTGAGCGTCAGAACAACTTGGCCACAAAAAGGAGATTTTGCCCATGGCATGACTATTTTCCACCAACCCATTTTGACACTCTGGCACCCTATCTACAAAACCTAGCAATTCTAAAATATAGACGCGCTTTTACCCTCGGAAGATTGAATGTCTTGCCCTCGGCTGGACTTGAGGGAACTGGTTTCTTTGCTTTCTAGAAAGCATTTGTTGAATATTATTTTTTGCTCCGTCATTAAAAACTCTGAAACAGCAGTGATAATCAGTGGTTGTTTTATTGTATGTGTTATATATAACATCTCGCTTTCAGGCCGAGGGAGCCGGCGTTTGTCCACAGACAGACATGGTTCTTTTGTTTCCAACTTTGCTTTCTAACTTCCAGTGCAGTGGTACCTCGGGTTACATACGCTTCAGGTTACAGACTCCGCTAACCCAGAAACTGTACCTCAGGTTAAGAACTTTGCTTCAGAATGAGGACAGAAATCGGGCTCTGGCGGCGCGGTGGCAGCGGTAGGCCCCATTAGCTAAAGTGGTGCTTCAGGTTAAGAACAGTTTCAGGTTAAGAACGGACCTCCAGAGCGAATTAAGTACTTAACCCGAGGTACCACTGTACTTCTGTCTTGTGGGGGGCGAGAGATTTTGGTGTTCAGGTCTTTTCCTGACGATGCAGCCTTCCTTTTGGGGGGGGGCGTGTCTTTTCCCTAGCAAGAGCTGCAGGGGGGTGGGGTCTCTGTGCCTATTCAGCCCCCCCCCTTTGCAGGAAGGGGGGACCCCCAAGAGGGAGACCCCACCCCATGCTGGGGGTGTCTTTTTGTGGGGGGGCGGCGTTAAAGGCCCCACTGTGTTGGGGGGGTGGCCCCCTCCCCCCGGACTTACGTGGACGGGGAGCTTCTCCGAGGCGGGGGGCGCCGCTCCCCCCATCCTGGGCCCGCCGCTGCTCCCCCGGCTGCCATTTTGGCGCGCCTCCTCCTCCCCGCGACCGCGCGCACGCTCGCTCTCGAGAGCCAGGCCGCGCGTTTGCGTCACCACGCAGCGGCACGTCGCGAAACGGCCTCAGCAGCCAGGCTTGGGAAAGGCAGGCGGGGAAAGGAAAGCAGGCGGAACCTTTCTGGCGAGGGGAGAGGGAGGAGGCCGGAAGGGAAAAGGGACCGGACCAAAACAGAAAAAGACCGGATGCGAGGGAGGAGGGGGAAGCCGGAAGGAGCGGGGAGAGAGAGAGGGAGAGGCCTAGAGCGGCCCGGACAGAGGAGCAGTAGAGAGGGGAGGAGGCAGCGGGGAGAGAGGTGGAAACGGAAGGGAGAGGGAGATAGGAAAGAGGGACACACGCCCTCAGAGGGAAATAGTGAGGGGTTCTGGGTAGGGAACGGGCTGTAAGAGAGGATAGACGTAGGAAAGGGTAGAGGGGCCTCAGAGGTAGGAAAGAGGTAGAGCTCTATGGTCCCTCTGCCCCTTTCCTACCTCTCAGGCCCCTCTACAATTTTCCTAGCTCTATGGTCCCCACTTCTCCCAATTCGATTTCTGAGACCCCTCTACCCTTTTCATAGCTCTATGGTCCCCACTTCTCCCAATTCGACCTCTGAGTCCCGTCTACACTTTTCATAGCTCTGTGGTCTCATAGGCCACAGAGCTATGAAAAGGGTAGAGGGGTCTCAGAAGTCGAATTGGGAGAAGTGGGGACCATAGAGCTATGAAAAGTATAGAGGGGACTCAGAGGTCGAATTGGGAGAAGTGGGGACCATAGAGCTATGAAAAGTGTAGAGGGGACTCAGAGGTCGAATTGGGAGAAGTGGGGACCATAGAGCTATGAAAAGTGTAGAGGGGACTCAGAGGTCGAATTGGGAGAAGTGGGGACCATAGAGCTATGAAAAGGGTAGAGGGGTCTCAGAGGTCGAATTGGGAGAAGTGGGGACCATAGAGCTATGAAAAGTGTAGAGGGGACTCAGAGGTCGAATTGGGGGAAGTGGGGACCATAGAGCTATGAAAAGTGTAGAGGGGACTCAGAGGTCGAATTGGGAGAAGTGGGGACCATAGAGCTATGAAAAGTATAGAGGGGACTCAGAGGTCGAATTGGGAGAAGTGGGGACCATAGAGCTATGAAAAGTATAGAGGGGTCTCAGAGGTCGAATTGGGAGAAGTGGGGACCATAGAGCTATGAAAAGTGTAGAGGGGACTCAGAGGTCGAATTGGGAGAAGTGGGGACCATAGAGCTATGAAAAGGGTAGAGGGGACTCAGAGGTCGAATTGGGGGAAGTGGGGACCATAGAGCTATGAAAAGGGTAGAGGGGACTCAGAGGTCGAATTGGG
Source organism: Podarcis gaigeae (assembly GCF_964106915.1). Taxonomy (NCBI): domain Eukaryota; kingdom Metazoa; phylum Chordata; class Lepidosauria; order Squamata; family Lacertidae; genus Podarcis; species Podarcis gaigeae. Next base: position 1,194,930 of record NC_139696.1, on the reverse strand, counting down.
GGAAGTGGGGACCACAGATCTATGAAAAGTATAGAGGGGACTCAGAGGTAGGCACGTAGAGGGGCCACAGATCTATGAAAAGGGTAGAGGGGACTCAGAGGTCGAATTGGGGGAAGTGGGGACCATAGAACTATGACAAGGGTAGAGGGGACTCAGAGATAGGAACGTAGAGGGGCCACAGAGCTATGAAAAGGGCAGAGTGGTCTCAGAGGTAGAATTGGGGGAACTGGGGGCCACAGAGCTATGAAAAGCGTAGAGGGGACTCAGAGGTCGAATTGGGGGAAGTGGGGACCACAGATCTATGAAAAGTATAGAGGGGACTCAGAGGTAGGCACGTAGAGGGGCCACAGATCTATGAAAAGTGTAGAGGGGTCTCAGAGGTCGAATTGGGAGAAGTGGGGACCACAGAGCTATGAAAAGGACAGAGGGGTCTCAGAGGTCGAATTGGGAGAAGTGGGGACCATAGATCTCTGAAAAGGGTAGAGGGGACTCAGAGGTTGAATTGGGGGAAGTGGGGACCATAGAGCTATGAAAAGGGCAGAGGGGACTCAGAGGTCGAATTGGGGGACTGGGGGCCACAGAGCTATGAAAAGGGTAGAGGGGACTCAGAGGTTGAATTGGGGGAAGTGGGGACCATAGAGCTATGAAAAGGGCAGAGGGGACTCAGAGGTCGAATTGGGGGACTGGGGGCCACAGAGCTATGAAAAGGGCAGAGTGGTCTCAGAGGTAGAATTGGGGGACTGGGGGCCACAGAGCTATGAAAAGGGTAGAGGGGACTCAGAGGTCGAATTGGGGGAAGTGGAGACCATAGAGCTATGAAAAGGGTAGAGGGGACTCAGAGGTAGGAACGTAGAGGGGCCACGGAGCTATGGAAAGGGCAGAGGGGTCTCAGAGGTAGAATTGGGGGAACTGGGGGCCACAGAGCTATGAAAAGTGTAGAGGGGACTCAGAGGTCGAATTGGGGGAAGTGGGGACCATAGAGCTATGAAAAGGGCAGAGGGGACTCAGAGGTCGAATTGGGGGACTGGGGGCCACAGAGCTATGAAAAGGGTAGAGGGGTCTCAGAGGTAGAATTGGGGGAAGTGGGGACCATAGAGCTATGACAAGTGTAGAGGGGACTCAGAGGTAGGAACGTAGAGGGGCCACAGAGCTATGAAAAGGGTAGAGGGGACTCAGAGGTAGAATTGGGGGAAGTGGGGGCCACAGAGGTATGTAATTTTTAGAGGGGTCTCAGAGCTATGTAAAGGGGGTAGAGGGGCCACAGACCTATGAAAAGGGTAGAGGGGCCTCAGAGGTAGAATAGGGGTAGAGGGGCCACAGACCTATGAAAAGGTTAGAGGGGTCTCAGAGGTAGAATAGGGGCAGAGGGGTCTCAGAGCTATGAAAATGGTAGAGGGGCCTCAGGGGTAGAAAAGGGGTAGAGGGGCCACAGACCTATGAAAAGGGTAGAGGGGCCACAGAGAGGCCACTCCTTCCCTCTAGCAGTTTGAAAGCACGTCAAAGTGCAAGTAGATAAATAGGTACCACTCCGGCGGTAAGGTAAACAGCGTTTCCGTGCGCTGCTCTAGTTCGCCAGAAGCGGCTTAATCCTGCTGGCCACATGACTCGGAAGCTGTACACCAGCTCCCTCGGCCAATAAAGCGAGATGAGTGCCACAACTCCAGAGTCGGTCACGACTGGACCTAACGGTCAGGGGTCCCTTTACCTTTACCTAAAACGATTCCCCAATATTTCTAGGCATATTTACACTGCCGCCACCTACGTATGAAAGTTCCCTCGATCTCTTCTTCACATTTCCAACATAGTTTGGAACCTCTCTTGTACATGTTAGCCAATTTTACTGGGCGTCAGGTACCACCTATAGAGCATTTTTTCCTTTTTCAGATAGTGGCTTCCTCCTCTTCTGAGCACATCAAGTGAAAACCTCCGAGCAATTTCATAAAAGCCATATACCTAACTGAATTCCTTTCTGATTTATTTCCACATATTCAGCCACATTGTGTACTCATTGTTTGAGCGGAACTCTCTCCCTGCTTCAGTCGGCCCTCGGTACGAGTGCCAAAGTGCGGACCACTGGTGCGAACAAAAATCTCAAACAGAACACAACCTACAAACAAATGCAGAGAAGCCTTGGCTCTATGCAAATATTCACTCAAAGAAGCCAGATAGATGCTCAATTATTATTTTTATTGCTTAAAAGGAAGAAGATGTTGCTCTACACGGCCTGTTTCCAGGAGGTTATTTCTGCTCGATCTGAGAGCCGTGAAATAAGAAGCGAAGGGGAAGATTGCTGACGATTCGTTGCTCTGAAGCTGATCAGAAGAAGAGGGACCGCGGAGCCTTAGCTGGTTACACGGGAAAACTTGCTTGCTGTGCAACAGCACATGTATTTTTCCCTCTGAGCAAGTACAGGTAGCCACCGACACCCCACGTAGTGCCCCAGCTACGGAAGGAAGAGAGGGAGGGTGTTAAGTTGTGGGTGAACATATCAGACGACACAGCGATTCTTCAAACAGCTCTTGTTTATTCACAGGCCAGGACAGAACTGAACTGAAGGGCTCAGTCAGCCTGCTTATATGGAGCTCCAGTACAACGTTACTGTAGCAACTTTCTAAAACTATCCAATCACTGAACGTCGCTTTCGATCCTTCATTTGCATAACTATCTACAGTATCCCCCTGCTGGCCCAGGGTGAGAACTTCAGTACACAACAGAGGGAGAGGGTCATTTTAAGAAGGAGAGCGTGACACATTTAAGCATTGGTCATTGATGGACCTACTAGGTATCTCAAGCCATTTGCACACATTGCCCTGCAACCAGTCCATGCAGAATGTCGGCACCCTATATATAGAAAGGAGCAAACCAGGGATATTTTAGGGAGCAGGCTAGCAGGTGGGACCCATGACTTACATCCTAGGAGCCTACACAACACAAAGCATTGTTGCTGTATGGAGGTTTTATTTTATTTATTTTTTCTCTTATATTTTGGAAATGTACATCCAGTGGTTTTTTTTTCCCTTTACATTTTTTGGGGGTCCCCAAGAGAGTGGGGCCCTAAGCTATAGCTTGTTTAGCCCATACGAAAACCTGGCACAGACTTGGTGGTGGTGTGTGCAAGCTGCTCTGTGATCTTTGGTGGCATATAAATTTAATTAATAATAATACTAATAATATTGGAACCAAGGTGGAACTATGCAGATGACGGACTGAGATGCTTTTAACAGGGTGCTTTTAACAGTTTGCCCCTTGAGAATGTTTCCTCCGGCTGCAAAAAATCATCTATAAATATCAGAAATAAGTGAATGTCATTTGCTTCTTTGGAAACGGCTGTGAGCCTTTTCTCCCGGAGGTTCCCTTAAGGCAGTGATGGCCAAACTTGCCCCCCCCCGCCGTTTTAGGAGTTGGGACTACAATTCCCATCATCCCACTGGTCCTGCTAGCTAGGGATGATGGGAGTTGTAGTCCCCAAACAGCTGGCGGGCCAAGTTTGGCCATCACTGCCTTAGGGGTTTCCAGATGGTGCTCCTCTCCATCCAGCCAGTTCATGACATTACACGACGGTAAGCCCTGCCACACAAATGTGACTCCGTCCGGGGCCTGTCATCCACTGATGGGGCGGTCAGAGGAAGTTGAGCATCTGTCTAGTGGTGGCGATCCAGGATTTTAGCCAGCCTAAAAAGTGATACCTTTAGATGGGGGCCTGAATTTGGGACCTTCTGGATGCAAAGCAGACGCTCCACCACTGACCCACCACCCATTTCCTCCATGCTGCCCTTCTCCACAATGATCAACGCCTTGCTATTTTCGTTTATGGCATAGCTGTCAACTTACAGATTTGAAAATAAGGGACCAGCAGCCTCGAAAATAAGGGATCAGCAGCCAAAATAAGGGATTTTCCAAGGGGCACAGGTATGTTCGACTTCTGAGCCCCTCCGAGCCAAAGGCAGAAAGCCCAGCCAGCAGCCAAGCGAAGCCTCAAGCGGTGGTTCCCACAGCGCAGCAACCCGGCAAAGGGGATGCAGCAAGGGAAACCACCGTCACCTCTCCGCTGGGAAGCGCTGAGCAAAGGCGAGTCCCCAGGCAACGCGGCCGATTTGATTGGCACAAGGCATGCAAGCTCCACCCCCCAGTCGTTCTTAGACTCCTTATTGGGTGATCAACGCAGCCAAGCAACACAGTTGGAGCCTCCCTCCTCCCTGGCCGGCAGAGAGGGAGGGAGAGGAGCTGCTTCCTTTGAAACCCAGGAAATTTAAGGGACATCATCAATAAGGGACAGCAGAGGGACATGGCGCTGGGATAAGGGACTGTCCCGACAAATAAGGGACGGTTGACAGCTATGGTTTATGGTCCCCAACGAAACACACAAAGCACAAGCATTCTCTCTCCTGCACCTTTCATTCCCACCTTACCTGTTCTTTATAATCCAATAAGGAACCCCGCGTTTTTCACCGTAGCCAACCACCAGAGCAGCATGGGTCACCTTTCTTCCACAGTTGGGGTTGCTATAGATTCCTGGACAAAGGAGAAGTTGGGGACAGAGGGAGGGGAAACAATTCAATCATTAAAAGTAGTGGATTTTTTTTTGGGGGGGGGCGTTCCTGGTACTTCCCTGAGTTGTCTCTGTGAGAGGCAACTCGTCTATGCTTTTGCTGCCCCTCTGCACTGACATCACGGCAAGAGCAAAGGTAAAGGTAAAGGGACCCCTGACCATCAGTTCCAGTCGTGGCCGACTCTGGGGTTGCAGCGCTCATCTCGCTTTATCGGCCCAGGGAGCCGGCATACAGCTTCCAGGTCATGTGGCCAGCAGGACTAAGCCGCTTCTGGCGAACCAGAGCAGCGCACGGAAACGCCATTTACCTTCCCGCCGGAGCAGTACCTATTTATCTACTAGCACTGGTGTGCTTTCAAACTGCTAGGTGGGCAGGAGCAGGGACCAAGCAACGGGAGCTAACGCCGTCACAGGGATTTGAACCACCGACCTTCTGATTGGCAAGCCCTAGGCTCTGTGGTTGAGACCACAGCACCACCCACGTCCCTGTTATTCAGCATCCAATTTACCTGAACGATAATGGTGTAAGAGGGAGACATCCAGTCCAACAGAAACTGGCCCAAACCTGGCCACAGCTCGTTGCAAAGCAACCTCATCATTTCTTCGAATCCGTCTGTAGCCTTTGCAAGTCCCTGCTCGGTTAGAAGCACGGTACCGGCACTTTCCAACCTGCAAAGAAGTGGGAAACCAAAACTTGCATTTTCTATGCTGGGAAGGGGGGAAGCAATTCTCTGAAACGCACCCAAACCAAACCGTTTATTTAAGAAAGCATCTTCTTCTAACAGAGCAGTGCGCCGTTCATTTGACAAGGTTGGTTACGTCCTTTTAAAGCCATCTAGCTCTCTGTGTATTTATTTGATTCCTTTGCTACGGCTTTTGGCTGACACAAATTTAGATTCTATCCATCTGTCTCCCTTGGGATATGATAAGGCCACCATCAGGCTGAGTTTGCAAAAGGCAGCCCTGTGCCAAATCTGCCACCTGCATATTGCTAAATCTATCGTTTCCTCCTTCCTGGTGTCCAGAAGCCTGGACACAGTCCTATGAACTGGGAAGGAAGGAATTATTATTATCATTTTGACAATCCTTTGGGGAGGAGGGCAAAACCGGACTGGAACTGGCACCCTGAGACAAAAGTCACACCTATGCTTAAACAGGTGGAGATGGCTTTTCCCTATGGGGGGGTCAGTGGGTCAGTCAGTTCCCTTTCCCAATACTTTTTTTTTTTTAAAAGCAACCTGCATCCAAATTTTGTTTCTCTTTTCCGCCCTGCCAAGCACTGCTCAGGGAAAAGAGCTAGGAAATAATTATCTGGATTTTCTATTATTTCCCCTTCCACCATAAGTTTTGTTATTGTGTTCTGTTTTTGTCTCTTCCTTAGTTGCCAGGCTAACAATTCGCCTGGTTTATCTGCAAACTCAAAACTTCTTTGATTTAAAAATTAAATTTTCCATTCAATCTCTTGATTTATCAGTATCGAAAATTGTACCTGCAACATTTTTATATTCTGTTTGCCTTGGCTATCTTTTGGATTGGTTGCTAATTTTTTTTCATTACATATTGTTTGTTATAATATCTCTTCTTTCCCCCTCTCTCTTAGTCTTTTTTGAATTGAGTTCTGCTGTATCCAAAATCCTCTTATTGCAGCCTTTGAGGAGTCCCATTCCACATTTATATACAGTGGTGCCTCGCAAGACGAAATTAATTCATTCCGCGAGTCTTTCCGTCTTGCGAGTTTTTCATCTTGCGAAGCACGGTCAAGTCGCAACTGCACCTCTTCAAGCGGTTTTAAGAAAATGGAAAGAAACTCGCAAGATGTTTTGTCTTGCGAAGCAAGCCCATAGGGAAATTCGTTTTGCGAAGCAACTCAAAAAACAAAAAACTCTTTCGTCTTGCGAGTTTTTCGTCTTCCGAGGCATTCGTCTTGCGAGGTACCACTGTACACTCCTTTATTTAAGTTCAAAATAGCCCTTCAATGTATTTTGTGCCTTCTCCAGTATTATTTGATAGTCTAGCAATCCATCATTCATTCTCCATCTAAATGAAGGAGGTTCTGTTGAACCTGCATGAATAATAATAAGAAGAAGAAGAATAGTTTGGATTTGATATCCTGCCTTTCACTCCCCATAAGGAGTCTCAAAGCAATTCACAATCTCCTTTCCCTTCCTCCCCCACAACAAACACTCTGTGAGGTGAGTGAGGCTGAGAGACTTCAGAGAAGTGTACAGCTGCATGAATACAAAATTGCAGGTCTTGTCCACAGTTTACCTTTCCAGTATATGGGTAGGAGGCCCATGAGGCGATACCCTTGTTTGCCCCCACATATTGGAAGGCTTCCCTTGGCAACCCTCCTTGGCACCCATGGCTGCCCTGTGACCCAGAGCAATCCACCAGGTTTTGCACGCTCAATGGGACCAGCCTTTTAGTCCGACGAGCATTCAAAGCTTCCAGGGCTCCAGCGGCGCTGAACGCCCAGCAAGATCCACACCTATTCGGATACTCCTGTGGGAAAAGATAAGCAGTTTGATCCAGACTCTGTTCAGGCCATTCGCTCTCCAGCCACGTTGTCGAACCCTCGGCTAAGAAACACACTCTTTGAATGAGACCCTGAAGGACAGGAATTACGGCTGGATAGGAGCAAAAACCAGCAGAGAGCAGGGATGTTGGAGAACTCTGCCACAAATGGAAATCGCCACCCGATGCAGATTCGTCAAATGTCAGGAAAGGAAATTGCACAAGCAAATTACAAATAGCATTCGCTACTATCATTCAAAGCCTGCCAGTTTTATGTAAATAGTTGCATTGTTTTCTGCATTTTTATTATTAAATTTCGACTGTCCTTCCTCTGAAGATCATATCTCCTTTCCATTGAAATGGATTGAAAGTGATAATGTGATTAGTTGCTTATGCAATAGCAAGATGACTGCGTTGGGTATAAAAAGGTAAAGGTAAAGGACCCTTGATTGTTAAGTCAAGTCGCGGACAACTCTGGGGTTGCGATGTTCATCTCGCTTTACTGGCCGAGGGAGCCGGCAAACAGCTTCCGGGTCATGTGGCCAGCAGGACTAAGCCGCTTCTGGCGAACCAGAGCAGCGCACGGAAACGCCGTTTACCTTCCCACTGGAGTGGGACCTATTTATCTACTTGCACTTTGTGCTTTCAAACTGCTAGGTGGGCAGGAGCAGGGGCTGAGCAACGGGAGCTCACCCCGTCATTGCGGGGATTCGAACCGCCAACCTTCTGATCGGCAAGTCCTAGGCTCTGTGGTTTAACCCACAGCGCCACCTGCGTCCCTACCACCCTCTGTGGGCACTTCCTATCAGTTGATATCAAACCAGCGTCCCACACCGTGATGCAGTATGAAAGGACACTTTCTGTTGTGGACCAGTAGAAGGAGATCATCAAATGTTGATTGACATCATTGATTGACAAACAGCTTTCTTTGGCTGAAGCTGAACTGCAAGAGACTGGAAGGGGAAGTGCGCACGACAAATAGGGATGCTCACCTTCGTAACAAACTTGGCCACTTAAGGCTTCTCACGTGGTGTTCTACTCACCTGATTTTTCACTGGGGTGACATAGCCTTTCCTGCGCCAGTCCAAGGAGCGAGGAATCTTCAGATTGAGCGATTCTTCAAAAAAGGTCTCGTTGCCTTCATCTTCTCTGGACGGCTCAGAAAGACACCCTTTCAAACGCTTCTCAAACTCTTCTTGAGTCTGAGGAGAGAAGAGACATCAACGCCAACACTTCACTTTGTCTTCAAATGTCTTCAAAACTCCTGTCATATCACAGATCAGACCGTGAACCAGCAAACCATCAGCTGAAATACAGCCTCACTCAGCCTCACATTCTTTAATCAAAGAGCAGAAATGGTTTGCTGAATATTTACAGACAACTTGTAAACAGATAAGAACATTGGCAGGGTTATTGTAATAACCTGCAGTTTCATAAGGAGGAGAAGGAGAAGAAGGAGGAGAAGGAGAAGGAGAAGGAGAAGGAGAAGAAGGAGAAGGAGAAGGAGGAGAAGGAGGAGAAGGAGGAGGAGGAGGAGGAGGAGAAGAAGGAGAAGGAGAAGGAGAAGGAGAAGGAGAAGGAGAAGGAGAAGGAGAAGGAGAATAAGGGCACAGAGGTGGAGAGAGGATTAGCTAGCTGTGAGGTCCAGGATATGAGCCACAGTCCACTTACCAAATCACTGAACTGATTTATCCCCAACCTATGGGTGTGTTTCCCTTGGGAAGCTTCGCGGTTGTGCTTTGCAATGACCCGGAGGTTGTCCTCCCATATCGCTCTCCGCCGCTCTTCTTCACCCTTCTGCAAGGAAGCCTCTTGGTTAAGAATGAACGGACATGAGTTGGCCAAAATGTATAGGTGTCAGGACAAATTATGTTGGAAATGTAAGGTGAAGGAAGGGAACTTCCTACATATGCGGTGGTCCTGTGCTAAGGTTAAGGCTTTCTGGGACATTATCTACAATGAATTAAAAAAGATACTAAAATATAACTTTAGCAAAAAACAACAGAGTCATTCTTATTAGGGCTAAGGCTCTGTGGTTTAACCCACAGCGCCACCCGCCTCCCTTACACCCACAATCACTCCTGCCTTAAAGAGGGCACAGGGAGGCCTGGAGGACCGTAGATTTGAATATCACTGAGGCACAAGAACTGGGCTGGCCGAGGACTTGGTGGCCGTAGCCAGACAAAAGCTAAAACTCTTTACACCCTGCTTTGGAGAAAACCCTACTGAACCCAAAAAGACTCCCTTCTGCGTAGACAATAATGGGCTTGTGGCCTTCACGGATGAGGCAGCCTGAGCCAGCAAGATAATTTCTGTGCCAGTACAGAGAGATACCTTGCCCTCCGGATTTCTTCCCTGGATTGGCACCCTGTGCATGTTCAGAAACACATCCATATTTTGAAATCCTGGTTACATTGGCACAAGCTCACCAAATAGTAGTCTTTGTTGTGGGTCGTCTTCCAGTCTCTCCAGGCTTTATCCAGGGCTGGGTTCCAAGCTGTGGCAAATGTCCCCAGCAAGACCAGCCCGGTCAGGGCCACCAAAGAGATGAGATGCATTTCTACATAGGGGAAAAATTAGTCATTTGTCACACAAAAAAAGAGGTCAAATTCTAAGCCTACCTGTCTGGAATCCCTCCTTGAATCAATGCCCCATGTCCTTTATTTATCTGCTTGTTTGCTTCTTAGTTCAATAAAAATATCATGTGGCAGGGAGTTCCGCAGGAGGGGCTTAAATTTCAGGAGGCAAGTCCTTCCTCAGATATTCATTCCGCCTCTTTTCAACCCCCTATTTTGAAACAACAGATTCTAAATAATTAAACTGGAACATCTCCACCCAGAACACAGCTCCTCATTTCAAATGCCGGCATCAGAAGTCAGCATTGCCCCAACTCACCTGCTTAAAGGGTCATGTCTGAGTGAATAAAACCAAAATTTGCCACTTGAGATATTTGAAGAAATGCTAATGTTGGAAGGCGAAGTCTTTGCCAAATGAACACCCAGGGAGAGAGTGATGTCAAAAGAGTGAGAATCTTTTAACTGCATCCCAGATACCCCACCAATATTTTTTTCTCGTGTTCCCAAACTCTCTCCAATATGGCTTTCAGTTCCCCAAAATGCAACATACCTCTCTTCCCGCCAAAAGGGTCTTGTCCTTCTGTCCTTGTCTCGTTTCTCTCTGTAGTAAGGAGCATCGCTGGTCCTCTTTTTATAGGTGAGACTGCACTCAACATCCTGTCCACAATTCCTTGCGACATTCTTGCCTCATTGATTCTGTGGGAGTCCAGAAAACCCATGGATGTGAGTGCTGGGTTCTGGGTTCATCTTTCCAAACTCTCAGATTGCACAACTTTTCTAAAGAAATAACGTTTTTCAGGGTGGAGCAGAAATCAGATCAATTTTTTTTCCCGTTGCCGTTATTTGCAAAATATTTGTTCAGCCTTTATTGGCCTTATTTAGAGAATAAAATGGTTGTAAAATATGTTGGTGGCGTAAAGGTGATATCTCAAGAAATCTCAAAATCCATTCGATTTTGGACAGGGATCTGGGCAATGAGTCCCTCGTAACGGCCATATGAACCTGAGGAGCTAAATCACAGAATGTCCAGAGATGAGAAGAAGACGAAGTCCAGACCAGAGAATAATGGCAGATTAAGTTGATGGATTATGGCAAAAAATGACCGGAAGAACCAGAAATCAGGGGGACCACAATTTTCAAAAGGAATGGGGAAAATACATAATTTATCTTAAAAACCATTATAAAAGGCTAAAATCATTAGTAGGATTGGAATGACACTTGTATGTTGAATTTTGGATAGAATGGAGATGTAAAAAATTTGGATTATTATAAAAGATGCAGCAGGGAACGGTTAACAAAAGGACCCACAAAAGGGAGATTCTCTGGAATCTTGTTTTTAAGCTGGTTGTTGGATAATTGATTGGAAAACTTCAAACTGAAAAACTAAAAAAAAAAAAATCCCAAAAAAATCACAGAATGTCAGTGTCTGAAATGGAGCCTAAGGAATCAGGTCAAGAAGGCCCTTGAGCCCCAAGTTGGTTACATTTCTGTAGATTAATGCAAGAATCCTGAACTCTGCATCAGTAGAAAATTGGCAGCCCTTGCAACTCTCTCAGCAGATCAGGAACCTATTTTCCAGGAACCTTCAGCCCTGGCAAACGGCAACGGCAAAACTGCTCTACCTATAGCGACAGCGAAGAGGACCTTCTTCGCTGCCTCTATTTTATCTGTAGAAACCAGCAGCAGGAGACCAAAAGTCAAAAGTCAAAATGTTTTATTCGCCCTTACGCCCATCATGAAACACAACACAACAAAACAAATCAAATAAAACTGCGGACTCGTACAAACCACAAATAATATAACACAATTCACAACTCACAAGGGCAGATATTAGCCATTCATAAGAAAAGATTAAGATTAGGATTAAAAATTTTAGGCACTACACTAAACTCAATATCTGATGTCATTATAGAAAATTCTTATAACGATCAATAATCAGCTAACATTCCGTTCCGTCTCTTGTACGAGAGGACGGCTGTTAGGAATTTAGCAACCTGTAGGGTAATATAAGGATCCACATCGTGAAGAACCCAGGCGAGCTGTAGGTCTACTGGTTTGTCAGCCATAGGCTGGATTATGGAGTTTAGTATATTAGCACGGGCTGAACTGCGCAAAGGGCAGATAAACATAACATGATGTAGAGATTCAGATGTTTTCATTTCACACGCACACATTGAAGGGACTTGGCCCTTAGTGAATCTATGTCTCAGCACGTTTGTTGGAAAGACATTGAACCTAGCTCTAATGAAGGCATATCGGTGAGACGCGGCCATAAGCGATGTTAAGTAGGACGGAGCGCGGTAGATAGGGGTTATGCCGAAATTTAACGGCGAGCAGGCTCCACCGCCAGCTACGAAATTTTGGTATAGCTCCGCATCATCCAGCCTTTGGTTTATACAGCAGGAGACCCTTTCAGGGGGTTTGCAATTTAACAATTTCTTAGGAAGCCAGAGTGGTTGAGCTTTTTTTTTATTCTTTTATTATTTGGGGGGGAAGGAGATCCCTGAGGGACCAGAGATCTACTAGGAAGATCTACCAGTAGATCGCGATCTACCTGTTGGACGTGCCTGAAGTCGATGAATAAATGAGCTGGTTAAGTTAATTTGGATATGCAGAAGGTATTGAAAATAAATGGAAAGAACCGCAGAAAGAGGGGGAGGGAAGTCAAATCTTGAAAAAGAATCATAGAATCATAGAAGAGTTGGAAGAGACCCCAAGGGCCACCGAGTCCAACCCCCTGCCAAGCAGGAAACCCCATCAGAGCACTCCTGACATATGGTTGTCAAGCCTCTGCTTAAAGACCTCCAAAGAAGGAGACTCCACCACACTCCTGGGCAGCAAATTCCACTGTCCAACAGCTCTTACTGTCAGGAAGTTCTTCCTAATGTTTAGGTGGAATCTTCTTTCTTGTAGTTTGGATCCATTGCTCCGTGTCCGCTTCTCTGGAGCAGCAGAAAACAACCTTTCTCCCTCCTAAATTACTCTATAGATCCCAATGCCTCCATTCTCAGGTTGTATCACCAGATTTTTGGTCAGAATTAGCTAGTCAGTTGTAAAGCAGGCAGAGAAAGAACAGAGTAGTGGAGGTCTTGTTCTTCTTCTTCAAATTTTATTTATGCTTTTCAAGTTTATACATTTCACTGATTTTTACAATCATTTTAACATTTCAAAATTTGACTACCCCCTCTTTCTGCGGTTCTTTCCCTTGAGAGGTTGTGGCCTCTCCTTCCTTGAAGGTTTTTAAGCAGAGGTTGGATGGCCTTCTGTCAAGGAAGCTTTACCTGAGATTCCTGCAATGCAGGGGGTCAGACTAGATGACCCTTGAGGTGCCTTCCGATTCTACGAAAAGTCTTGATAAAATCATGCTTCAGATGCTGACGCGCTGCCACAAACCCAAGGATTTCTTAACAGGTTTCCAGATAACAAATCTGTATTTTGTAACAGGATCTACTGACTGTTTCAACATCACCAGATGTGCATCGATAGCACCAGATGTTGCAAATGGAGGTGCGTGAGCCCATTTTTAATCTGGTGGAAGAGGAACAGGGAACAATATGGCCATTCAAATGGAATTTGTTCCTGTTAGCAGGTGGTAAAGTAAACTTGCGCTCTATGTAGGGCTGCCTTTGAAGGTGACCCGGAAACTGCAACTAATCCAGAATGCGGCAGCCAGACTGGGGACTGGGAGTGGAGACCACATAACACCGGTCCTGAAAGACCTGCATTGGCTCCCAGGACATTTCCAAGGACAATTCAAAGGGTTGGGGCTGAACTTTAAACCCCTAAATGGCCCCGTATCCCTGAAGGAGCATCTCCACCCCCATCGTCCATCCCGGACACCGGGGTCCCTCTCCTGAGGGCCTTCTGGCGGTTCCCTCCCTGCGAGAAGTGAGGTTACAGGGAACCAGGCAGAGGGCCTTCTCGGTGGTGGCGCCCGCCCTGTGGAACGCCCTCCCATCAGATGTCAAGGAAACAAGGAGGGGATGGAATAGGACGTTCCTCTTTTCACAGGAGAAATGTTGCGGGGCGTGTGTGTGTGCGTATGATATCAGCAAACAATATATATATATTTGTCAAATCGTTTTTATTGATTTTTCCAAATCAGCCACAGATTAAAACAAATTTAATACAATGTTTCCAGAAACTGATTTCCCGCACTTTGTTCTTAAAGCATCCAAGGTTTCCCTCTTGTCGCTGCTTTATTTTCCTAGTTCCCCACTTTTGAAACACCACAACAGAGTTTGTTTATTTATTTATTTATTTAATGGCCTTTCCCGGCTCCTCAATTTTATTTCCAACAAACTGGATGATTCAAGAAGAAGAAGGAACATTTAGCAAAGCATGGAAATACGTGCCTATCTTTTTTTGGCTAGATCTTTTTTAAAAACAGAATATATAGCTGTAAATATTAAATGGTCCCCCTATCTTAACTCAAATAGCAACAAAATAAAAAAATTCCTTCCAGTAGCACCTTAAAGACCAACTAAGTTAGTTCTTGGTATGAGCTTTCGTGTGCATGCACACTTCTTCAGATACACTGAAACAGAAGTCACCAGACCCTTCTATATAGTGAGAAGGTGGGGAGGGGTATTGCTCAGAAGGGTGGTGGGAATGGGTGATAGGCAGATAGCTGTGTGGTGGGAATGGGTGATAGGCAGAGAGCTGTGTGGTGGGAATGGGTGATAGGCAGATAGCTGTGTGGTGGGAATGGGTGATAGGCAGACAGCTGTGGGGGAATGGGTGATAGGCAGATAGCTGTGTAAGACCTATTGCAGTCGTTAAGAGTCGTCAACAGGCTCATCACAGCTATCTGCCAATCACCCATTCCCACCACCCTTCTGAGTAATACCCCTCCCCACCTTCTCTCTATATAGAAGGGTCTGGTGACTTCTGTTTCAGTGTATCTGAAGAAGTGTGCATGCACACGAAAGCTCATACCAAGAACTGACTTAGTTGGTCTTTAAGGTGCTATTGGAAGGATTTTTTTATTTTGTTTTGACTATGGCAGACCAACACGGCTACCTATCTGTAACTCAAATAGCAACAATCAGCTTCCTCTCAACTCCAAGAAAACTACGACACTAAGAAAACTACGACACTAATAAACAGCTTGCACAATAGTCAGAAAAAAACAGATACGGAATGGAATTTATTTATTTACTGTACAGAATAATTTAACTTTAAAATTCTGTTAAATTATCTTACACTTTTTTCCTAACTAGATGATCTTTGCTGTTGAGGTGAGGCCTCAGGAGAATAATGTAACATTTGGGGAAGAAAACACAACCCAGGAGACCAGCGCCGGAAGCCAAGATGGAGAAGATCTCCACGGCCACCATGAACTTTCCCTTGGTGCTCAGGTAGGTTGGGATGAAGGAAACCCAAACGCTGCAAAAGACCAACATGCTGAAGGTGATGAACTTGGCTTCATTGAAACTATCAGGCAACTTTCTAGCGAAGAAAGCCACCAGGAAGCTGACCAGGGCCAGTAAACCCAGGTAACTCAGGACGGTGTAAAACATGGCGGCCGAACCTTCGTTGCATTCGGCTACAATCTCTCCCGGCGTGGAATGGAAGTCCAGATTTGGGAATGGTGGAGAGGTTGCAAGCCAGGCGGCGCAGATAACGGCTTGGATAAACGGGCAGGCCACCACAATGGAGTTGGCCGGTTGTCTCCGCAAAAACTTCCTCGCGACGTTTCCTGGCTGGGTGGCCATGAAGGCCAGGACGACCGTGATGGTTTTTGCCAGTACGGAAGAGACGGCAACAGAGAAAACGGTGCCGAAAGCCATTTGACGGAGAAGGCAGATGGTCTTCTTGGGACGGCCGATGAAGAGGAAGGAGCAGAGGGAGCAGAGCTGGAGGGAGATGAGGAGGACGTAGGTGAGGTTTCGGTTGTTGGCTTTGACGATGGGTGTGTTGTGTTGTTGGATGAAGATCGCCAGCACTAGGGAGGTTGTGAGGAACAGTAGGAGAGCCAGAGAAGCTAAAACCATCCCAAGAATATCTTGGTAAGAGAGGAAGTTGGTCCTCTTGGAAATACACTGGTCTTGGTTTTGGTTTGGGTATTGATCTTCGGGGCACTTGGTGCAGTGAGACGCGTCTGGTACAAAGAAACAGAACTGAGATACTTCACACATGCAATGAAGTTTCTTTTTGTGTTATTGACCCAATGAGATGGCGTCATTCACCCAAACATTCCTGGAAACCTTCTCTCTTTAAATGTACTCTTTAAACTATTCCTCTTCCCCTCGCCCCAGGTTTCTGTCTCTCTCCAAGCCACTCTTGTCTAAACAACTTCTGCGCTTTGATTTGGGGGCCTAAGTTGGACCTACCTGTCTGGTTAGAGAAGGTTCCTTCTGGGCAAGAGACACATTCATAGCAGCAAACCGGCCTCCCCTCTAGAACTTTTCTGCTCTGTCCCGGAGGGCAACTTTCTACACACCTGGAGAATGGAGTCTTCTAAAATGTAGGAGGAAAATAACATTGCTAGATTTTTGTCTGCACAAGATGGAACGTTTCTCTCTTGCTGCTTCGAAGAACTTCCGTCTTGCTGGTCACAGGTGGACAACTTGTGGGGTGAGGGAAACATATTGATAAGTTATTTGGCACCACAAAAATAGAAACCCATATCTCTTAATAATAATAATAATAATTGGTCCTCTGTGAGCTGGGACCTTGGGGCAGCTCTGACAATAATAATTTATATTGTGTCATCAATGCACATAGCTCTGTACAGAACTAAGCAATAGAATAGAATAGAATTTATTATTAAGACCCAGCCCATCTGGCTGGGTTTCCCCAGCCACTCAGGGCGGCTTCCAACAGAGTATTAAAATATGAACAATACAATACAAATTAATAATTCTAACATGCATCATTCAGAAGTCATTTCATTACATATCATAAAAACCAGCTAGCCAAAACAGCTATTGCAATTCTGGGCTGCATCAACAGAAGTCGAGCCCCAGATCAAGGAAAGTCATAGAATCCTGTGTCCAGTTCTGGGCAGCACAATTTAAGAAGGATGTTGACAAGCTGGAAGGTGGGCAGAGAAGGGCGACCGAGATGGTCAAGGGTCTGGAAGCCATGCCTAATGAGGAACGGTCGAAGGAGTTGTGAATGTTTAGCCTGGAAAAGAGGAGGCTGAGAGGAGATATGTCTTCAAATATCTGAAGGGCTGTCACATGGAAGAATGGTACAATTGACACACCAAGGAAGTGATACCCATTGCAGCCTTTTGTATGAAAATGAGAGGATTAACATGAGTTTCTGGGGAACCAACCCAAAGGCGATTCCATCTAAGCAAGAAATAACCAGAGTTTGAGCTAAAAAGATATTATCATTATCAGCCTGCAAGACAGAGCTATTCCACCAGGCCTTTGGCCAGGGCACAGCCTGACTCCCTCCCTCGGCAATCTTCGTGGAGCTCTGGCCCAATGGTGGCCAGTGGCTTGAATTAATTAATTTTATAATGAATGATTTTAGAGTCTTGTTTATGCTGTACTTTTGTACTGTTTTATTGTTGTTAGCCGCCCTGAGCCCGGCTTCGGCTGGGGAGGGCGGGATATAAATAAAATGTATTATTATTATTATGCTAGCTACGTTACGGAGAATGGAATCTAGTGCAATAGTCAATATTTAGTCAAAAACTCTCAACTAAATAAAAGCCATTGGTTTGATTAGTCAAAAGATGCTGTTACATTCTCAAAGGATTTGGCAGCAATTTTTCAAGCAAGGAATTCGGTAGCAAGTTGACATGCTTTTGTCTTCTGTCTGCCCCAACCTAAGAATTGGACATGAATATGGAGTATTCAGATTGTCTGCACCTGAGTAACCCACACAATTGCATCGGGGTTAACGCTGAAGCGAGGATCCAAACCTCCAACTTTCACTTCGGCCCACGATCCGTTGGGGAAGAAGACGCCGTTCAGAATATCATAGGCTGCCGGTCTCTTGTCATGTTCCGTAAAATATATCTCATCCCCAGCCGTGTTGTTAAACCGAATCTTCCTCAGAGAGGACAGAATCTGAAATTAAAGAGATATGTGATAGTATTTCTAATACCTGATAAATGATCTAAAATGTATAAGAAGGTTTCTAATAACTGCTGCAAGTGCAAATAGATGGTTCTCTTTTTTCCCCATATGTGGGGGACTTGTAAAAAAGCAAGGGTATTTGGGGAAATGATATGTGATTAGCTAAAAAAGATGTTTGAACCGAATATACAAAAAACAGCAACAACAAACACTCCTGAAGCTTTTCTTCTAAGGATTATAGGGACAGAAATTGCAAAGAAGATGGTTAAGTTGTTTATGTATATAACTGCAGGAGCTAGGATTCTTTATGCTCAGAAATGGAAAAAGTTCCCAGTAGACAAGAACGGATCAGCAAAGTTATGGACTATGTCGAATCAACAAAGCTAACAGATAAAATGAGATTGTTGGTGTCTTGATGGTTGCTTTATTTTTTTGAACAATGGAAGCATTCCCCCCCCCCCCGGGTTATTTGAAGAAATACTACAGCATGAAGAATCCGCCAGCAGGTTTTGAACTATGAGCGACAGAACGATTAAAGATTATTGCCTTACGACTATGTATTTTAAAAATAGGGGAGACAGGGTTCGGCAAAGCAGGGGGTGGATAAGAAAAACATGGAAAATGTGGTGGGAAGTTGATAATGTTTAAAATAGGTGTTGGAGTTTTTGGAAATTTAATCAGAAGTGAAATGAAAGAGGTTTGTCAAGTTGCGGTTGTGAAACGGGTCTGGAGACATATTGTGAGACAACCATTGTGATGAGTTGACTTTGGACCTGCCCTCTGTTTTTCTGAAAGAGAAAAGATTGCTGCGACTCGAATTCAAGTGAAGGTCAGATATCTGGTCCAGGTGGGGAGACTTAGCACAGCCTTTCAGAAAAAGCCCCATGGCGTCTCTGGGCTCTTTGGAACTTCCTTGACCCTCACTGACATCTTCTTGGGACTCCAGAGAGAGTCTTCTCATCAGCCAACTCTCTTGCCATTTCCAGGTTCAAACCCAATGATTTGATGGTTTCCTGGCACCACGCAGATACGCAGTTGCACACGAGTCGATTGTGCGGAAGTGGGGAACACACCTGTACCTGATTCTGCGAAGACGTTACCTGCCAAGGCTGGAGAGTCAGAAGTCTCTTGCCGTGTGGCACCATTGCAAGTTTGGATCCAGTTGAATACATGGCGTCATGCAACGCGTGGGCCATAGAATAGACAGCGTTGTAGATGCTGTAACTGTACCCAGTCATCTTCTTTGAAAACACAAAGGTTGGGAGATCCTCTGGTTTTTCCTGGCCTGTGCAGTTCCGCTGGTTCTTCGAAACGTTCTGGTCCAGTACAAAAAATTTACAGTCAAATACCACTTCCCACCAGCCACGGAGAAAGATGTCTTCCGGAGACCGGTATGGATCTAAAGCAGAGAGAAATTTGTCGAACCCAGGCACTTTTCTCGTGCGGATTTTGAAGAAAATGGACCCATGGAAATGTTTCAGATACTTAAACGTTTTGGCGGATCTTGCAGCAGCAAAATCCCACCGGGATGTCAGGATCCAAACCTTCCCAACTGAGGTCCCCTTGTTTTTCGTCAGTTGGGTGATGGGCGCCATTAAATATCTGATGGAATTGGCGTCTACAAAGAAAACCACCGCCTGAGCCTCACTCCTGTAAACCTTTGAAACTTGTTTCGCCCATTGTTTCAAATGCGGCAAAATGACGAAGGTTTCTGGCACAGCCCTTTCCGTGAACGCCACACAGATGTCGTTTCGGGCGAGGAGCAGTGCCAAAGTCCGGATGAAAATTTCGCCACTGTCATCCTCCGAAGCGATGAGTCCCACCCAGTTCCAGCGGAAATGCAGGAATAGCGAGACTAAACCCCCGAACTGAAGGATCTCGTTGGGGTCGATGCAATAGAAAGAAGGAGATGCAAATCCCAGTTTGGGTGAGCTGTAACCGAGCTGAAAGAAGGAATGGCTTTATTTCCGATACGATACAATAATCATTATTGTCATTCTCCCATATAGAACAACAAAACTGAAAAAATCTACATCAGTCATTCCAAAACCCACAAGCCTGCTATCCCAGCCTGGTTAAACCCCTAAAAACTCTGATACCCCATAAGTGAATACAATATACTCACATAAAGACTACCTTACACTGCGTTTAAAACCAATTGCATTTGGATAATGTTTCTCAGGAGGCTAGTCCTAGTCTTTATAACCCTGTACCTTCTTCCAGGAGGCAGAAGCTGAAAGAGATCATTTCGAGGGCGTGCTATTTCTGCAGGTTTCTTATGGCACCTGGAAGCGTAGATTTGATCCAAGGTAAGGAGAGTGCGGGACACGGGTGGCACTGTGGGTTAAACCACTGAGCCTAGGGCTTGCCAATCAGAAGGTCGGAGGTTTGAATCCCCGTGACGGGGTGAGCTCCCGTTGCTCGGTCCCAGCTCCTGCCCACCTAGCAGTTCAAAAGCATGTTAAAGTGCAAGTAGATCAATAGGTACCGCTCCGGCGGGAAGGTAAACGGCGTTTCCGTGCGCTGCTCTGGTTCTCCAGAAGCGGCTCAGTCCTGCTGGCCACATGACCCAGAAGCTGTACACCGGCTCCCTCGGACAGTAAAGCGAGATGAGCGCCGCAACCCCAGAGTCGGCCATGACTGGACCTAATGGTCAGGGGTCCCCTCCCTTTAAGAAGAGTGCACCCAGTTATTCTCTCCGCAGTCTTTAGAACCCTGGACAGCATTGTTGTTTTTTTCTGGTAGAAAAGGTGGCCCACACGACATGGAGTTGCTTTGCAGAGTGTGTATTTTGTATCCCTGCGCCATAGGAACCCAGAACCCTGGTCGATTTCTCTCCTTACCTGTGGGATCTTGAAGGCACTCAAGATCGACACCATCTGCCTCGACGTCTTTGAGTCGAGGCTGCCAATGACAGACAGCAACTTGTCCTGCTTGTCGCAGTTGTAGTTTGGCACCATTTGTCTCCGCGTGGAGATGAGGGCAAGGCTGGTTTCCGTGGGCTTGTTTGCAAAACTGCTTTCCTGGTAGATACGAAAGCCCAGAGTGGTGTTGGGCAAAAGCACCAAGTCCCTGTTGAGTTCCTGGATGGCAAAACCCAAAGCCAGAATATACTGGTAGTTCTTGGGCATGGGGCTACAACGAGAGTAGTAACATTTTCTGAGAATCCTCCGGAAAAGCAGTCTCTCAAAGGACCTGCTGATGGCATTTTACCACTGTACTTTTGAGAGTGTATTAACTTATGGTCTGTGTGTGTGGTTTGGGAGCTGCACGGCCAGGGAAAAAACAATGCTGTCCAGGGTTGTAAAGACTGCGGAGAGAATAATTGGGTGCAGTCTTCCCACCTTGGATCAAATCTATGTTTCCTGGTGCCATAAGAAAGCGGCAGAGATAGCGCAGGATAGTGCGCACACCGGAAATTATCTCTTTCAGCTTCTGCCTTCTGGGTTATAAAGACTAGGACTAGCTGCCTGAGAAACAGTTTCTATTCAAATGTGATTTTGATTTTAAACGCAGTGTAAGGTAGTCTCTGTGGGAGTATATCTGATATCAATTATGGGATATCAGAGTTTTTAGGGGGCTAACCAGGTTGGGATAGCTGGGATAGCAGGCTTGTGGGTTTTTGAATGTCTGATGTAGCTTTTTTCAATTTCATTGTTCTGTATGGGACAATGACAATAAAGATTATCGTATTGTATCGTGTGTAATAGGAGTTTAACTTTTAAAAAAATGATTTCCTGTATCATAAAGGGCTGAACTTGTGCTTAGAAACTCCGAAAAAGGGACCAATTCTTCTCAGTTGCAAAGTACTTTCCCTCCCAAAAAATACCCAGGGTCTTTTCTGTTTGGGATAATTGTGCACAGCTGAAAACACTGGCAGCCTTAAGATAAATTCAACAGTGTGAATAAGTTTTGATGGATGCAGTAATGGAATACTGAATATTGTAGTTTTTTGGGAAATGTGTAAAATGAACCATGGAAGGAGAAGAAGGGAAGTCATTGATATCTTAAGGATGTAAAAAGGAGTGCTTTGAGTTGTGACACAGAAAATTTAATAAAAACTGGATATAAAGGTTATTATTGCACTTTTAAAAAATACTGGGCTAATCCACAATTTCTGCCTCTCCGAGAACTTACATGAAATGGGGGGAGTCCCCTTCTCTGAAATACTGTTTAAAGGTTAACTTTCTGACTAGAGCTCTGAAGAGAGGCAAATTCCCACCGACAATGAGCTCACCTGGGCTGTAGCAGTTTTCCTGGAGTCGCAAAGGTCTGATGAATTGTCTTCTGATCTTCAGCATCGCACAGCTGTCCTGCAGCAACAGCCAACACAAAAACATCAACCACATTATCTGCAGCCGGAAAAATATTATCTCTCCTACAGCAATTGCACTTTTGCAGAAACTGATTTCCGAACCGCCCAATTTCATCAGGGGTTTCAGATAATAGGATAAATATACCGTGGTCAAAATTGCCATTTTTCCCATCCCAGCCCCTCCAGGAAAAGCTCGGAATATTATTATTTGGTTTTAATCACAGGCATTCTTTCTTGCGTTCTTCGTTTTCTTTATTATTGGTATTTAGAAACCCCCAAGGAGCGAAGAGGAATTGCAACAACTTTAAAGAAAAGAATGAACGCCCTCTGCTTAATTCTAGGTTCTCCCCGCAATTTGGCGAGAGGCGAAGGGGGAAAAACATGTTTTCGTTGCGGGGATTGGGCTGTTGTTGTCAAGTTATGGTTTTTCGGGTGGATGTGAAATGGAACGCCTAAATCAAAAAATGGCAACCAAAGCAGCTCGCACAAAGTCCCTTAGTCCAGGATGAATGGTTTGGAAAAAACTGGGGCATGGTTGTATAACAGTGCCAGATTTACGTAAACAAGCTCTAGCTTAGGGCCCCACTCTCTTGGGGGCCCCAAAAAATATTTAAAGGGGAAAAACAACAACTGGGTGTACATTTCCAAAATATAAGATAAAAGACAAATAAAATAAAACTTACATCCAGCAACAGTGTTTTGTGTTGTGGAGGCTCCAAGGATGTGAGTCTTGGGCCCCGCCTGCTAGCCTGCTCCCTCAAATATCCCTGGTTTGCTCCTTTCTATATATAGGCTGCCTACATTCTGCTATTTATCATTCTTAGTAGTTTGCATCATATATTTGCACCTCTTATTATTTCATGTTATAGCAAGTTTCCAGAGACTAGATGATGAGTCTTTGTAAACGGTGTTTCTAAAGGAACTTTTGTCCTTGCCAAATGCCAATGTTTGCATTATTAAGCTTGTTGTGAATCAAAAATCATTTTAAGTTAGAGCTTAATGATTATTTAACTATTAATCTACTACTTCTTCATTGTATTTCACTATTAATATACTTCTTATTAATTGTATTTCAGTTCAACAATGACTTTGATAAACTACATATTTTGCTGTGTGCAAATGCTATGTGCTTTGGATACCTATGAGGTCCATAAATGTCCATATAGCATATATTCAACACAAAAAACAGCAGCAATTTGTTGTTGACAGCTTGACATATAAAGGGCCAAATTACCTTCAGTAGCTGAGGGCCACACCAAAACTCAATCTGGCCCTGCTAAGCCGACAAAAACATTAGCAGGATCTCTGTAACTCTTGTATTGTAACAAACACTATGGACAATATGGAGAGATACAACATATAGATTATGAAATAATACATAGTAGAAAATGTTGACAATAGGACCCATGGAGGGGATGGTGGGAAGTCGAAAAATTCATATAGATTCAGATAGATAGACAGATAGATGATGATGATAGATGATATAGATAGATAGATAGATAGATAGATAGATAGATAGATAGATAGATAGATAGATAGATATAGATAGATAGATAGATAGATAGATAGATAGATGATAGATAGATGATAGATAGATAGAGAGAGAGAGAGAGAGAGAGGGGGGGGAGATATTTGGCATTGTTACAACTTGACGTTTGTCAAATCAAATAAAAACGATTTTTTTTAAAAAAAGATAAAATATTCCATCATTTCTGCAACATCTGTCCTGCGATCAAATCTTGGGAATTTCGCTAAGCAGGCGCTGGCTGCAACTGCTGGGAGTTATAGCGCAGACTGCCCAGAGGGCGCCAGCTTAGCAATGCCTGGCTGCAAGGCAGGAAAGTAGCCCAGGGCTTTGAGATCTGATGTACCCATTTTGGGGTTGAAGAGAGAAAAACAAGGGGAAGAACGTCCGCCTAACGTATCCTTAGCACGAGTCAGCTGCTCTGTATACGCAGATGTGAAATTGGGTAATGACAATACAGACCACGAGGACTGACACAATTGTTGTGGCTGAGACCTGCGGTATGGGGAGGTATACAAATTTAATAGTGATACGGTACTTCCTTTTTAAGTTCCTTCGAGTTACAGGATGTGCTTTAAAAATCAACACAGATTTGGAGATTTTAAAACAGAAGCATAGATTTGGAGATATAAGGGAGGGAATGTGTCAGATAACAATGAAATGAATTAATTAGCAAAGGGAATATAAGCAGGTGTGTTTGCTTTTGTTTTGTTTTCGAGGTCCCATTGTAGTCTGCAAAGGTTGAAAACGCAGGATCAGGGATTTAACGGTGCGGCCCAACGCAGGTTGACTCAGAAGCAGGGACGTGGCGGTGGAATTCAGTGAGGTCTGCATTTTCCAGATTAGAAATTCAATTTGTTCTGCGTTTTAAAATGTGAACCGACCTACGCTCCAAAACAATACAGAAACGAAAGCACAACCGTCTTTTGAAATTTGCACCGTTTTGAATTTTGCAGTGGAGTTCTCCATCCCAGGAGAACTCCATCCAGGAGGGACGCAGGTGGCACTGTGGGTTAAACCACAGAGCCTAGGATTTGCCGATCAGAAGGTCGGCGGTTCGAATCCCCGCAATGACGGGGTGAGCTCCCGTTGCTCAGTCCCTGCTCCTGCCCACCTAGCAGTTCAAAAGCATGTCAAAGTAGATAAATAGGTACCACTCCGGCGGGAAGGTAAATGCCATTTCCATGAAGCGGCTTAGTCCTGCTGGCCACATGACCCGGAAACTGGACCCCGGCTCCCTCGGCCAGTAAAGCGAGATGAGCACCACAACCCCAGAGTCGGCCACGACTGGACCTAATGGTCAGGGGTCCCTTTCCCTTCTACCTTTACCTCTCCATCCCAGCTATGTGTACAAACAAATGCACAAACAAGGGCAAACTGTAATCCACATTTACTCTCCTCTACCCTATCGATAAAATTTTCTGCCATTTCCACAACATCCATCCTGGGACCCGTCCTGGGAATTTCACTAAGCAGGCGCTGGCTGTAACAGCTGGGAGTTGTAGCGCAGACTGCCCAGAGGGTGCCAGGTGAGCAACACCTGGCTGCCAGGCAGGAAAGTAGCCGAGGGCTTTGAGATCTGATGCACCCATTTTGGGATTGAGCAGAGAAAAACAAGGGGAAGAACGTCCGCCTAACGTATCCTTAGCACGAGTCAGCTGCTCTGTATACGCAGGCGCGGAATTGGGAAACGACAATACAGACCACAAGGACTGACAAAATTGTTGTTTGTGGCTTGAGGCAAGAGGAAATGGGTTACTCCACTCTGAGGGACTGGAGTGCTTCGCAGAAAAATAAGCGTTGTTTGGACGCCAGGACGCAATGATCTGCATCCATTTGTTGTTGTTTAGTGGTGTCCGACTCTTCGTGACCCCCTGGACCAGAGCACGCCAGGCCCTCCTGTCTTCCACTGCCTCCCCCAGTTTGGTCAAACTCATGCTGGTCGCTTCGAGAACACTGTCCCACCATCTCGTCCTCCGTCGTCCCCTTCTCCTTGTGCCCTCCATCTTTCCCAACATCAGGGTCTTTTCCAGGGAGTCTTCTCTTCTCCTGAGGTGGCCAAAGTCTTGGAGCCTCAGCTTCAGGATCTGTCCTTCCAGTGAGCACTCAGGGCTGATTTCCTTCCGAATGGAGAGGTTTGATCTCCTTGCAGTCCATGGGACTCTCAAGAGTCTCCTCCAGCACCAGAATTCAAAAGCATCCATTCTTCGGCGATCAGCCTTCTTGATGGTCCAGCTCTCACTTCCATACATCACTATCTGCATCCATATCCTTCTTGAAATGTAAATTCCTGATCTCTGCTGAGTCTACATTGCAGGGTTGTTGTTGTGAGCATCTGGGGAGGGTCTTGGGATGCCGTGAGCTCCTTGCGGGGGCTCTGGGCCAAACATGAATGGCTAAGTAAAGAAACACAGAAGTTGAGAATGAAGGGAGAGATTCAGATGAGGGACTTCCAGCCAGGGCCCTCTTTACCCGGGGGTGCAAGGCACCCGGGCGCTGAATTCTGGGGGGCGCCCAACACCTGCTGCTGAAGCCACCTAAGCTCTTAACTATCTACCTCATGGGTAGGCAACCTAAGGCCCGGGGGCCAAATCCGGCCCAATCGCCTTCTCAATCCAGACAGTCTGGGAATCAGCATGTTTTTACATGAGTAGAATGTGTGCTTTTATTACAAATGCATCTCTGGGTTATTTGTGGGGCATAGGAATTCATTCATTTTTCTTCTTCTTCAAAATATAGTCCGGCCCCCCACAAGGTCTGAGGGACAGTGGACCGGCCCCCTGCTGAAAAAGTTTGCTGACCCCTCTCGGTCTTATCCGTATTGAACTTCAGTTCAGGCAAGCAAGTCTGGGGAACTACCTGCTACTAGAACATGTGATATAAAGGTTAGTTTTGCAAGCCAAGACGTGGGAGGGAAGAAAGTCAACAGGCTCTAAAGGGCCAAAGAGGTAAAGTGGAAATAATGATGTGATTATATATGATTAAATGGGAAATGAATAAAAATGTTTTTTTAAAAAAAAAATAGGCTGAAAGGATATTTTGCAAATAACGGCAACAGAAAAAAATCGAACCGATTTTTGCCCCACCCCAAAAAACGTTATTTCTTTAGAAAAGTTGTGCAATCTGAGAGTTTGGAAAGATGAACCCAGAACCCAGGACTCAGATTCATGGGTTTTCTGGACTTCTGCAGAATCGATGAGGCAAGAAAGTCACAAGGAATTGTGGACAGGATGTTGAGTGCAGTCTCACCTATAAAAAGAGGACCAGAGATGCTCCTTACTACAGAGAGAAACAAGACAAGGACAGACAGACAAGGACAGACGGACAAGACCCTTTTGGCGGGAAGAGAGGTATGTTGCATTTTGGGGAACTGAAAGCCATATTGGAGAGAGTTTGGGAACACGAGAAAAAAATATTGGTGGGGTATCTGGGATGCGGTTAAAAGATTCTCACCCTTTTGACATCAGTCTCTCCCTGGGTGTTCATTTGGCAAAGACTTTGTCTTCCAACAATAGCATTTCTTCAAATATCCCAAGGGGTAATTTTCATTTTTGTTCACTCAGACATGACCCTTTAAGCAGGTGAGTGGGGTGACGCTGACTTCTGATGCCAGCATTTGAAGCGAGGAGCTGAGTTCTGGGTGGAGACGTTCCAATTTAATTATTCAGAATCAGTCGTTTCAAAATAGGGAGTTGAAAAAAGGCGGAAGGAGGGTCTCATTTAAGCCCCTCCTGCGAAACTCCCTGCCACATGATATTTTTATCAACCAACTAAGAAGGAAACAAGCAGATAAAGTACATGGGGCATTGATTCAAGGGGGGGCGGTTATCTGGGACGAGGTTAAAATTGAAATGATCCTCTTCCTGTGAAAAAAGACTCTCCCCCTGTTGATATCAGACAGTCTCTGGAGCGCGTTAGGCAAATACTTCATATAAAATATTAGCATTTGTATCCCAAGTGGTGGGTTTTGTTTTCATTGGTTAATAATAATAATAATAATAAAATTTATTTATACTCCGCCCTCCGCAGCCAAGACCAGGCTCAGGGTGGCTAACAACCAATAATAAAAACAAGTTGATTAAAATACAACTTAAAAAACAAGATTAAAATACAACATTAAAGCATTAAAAGGCTCAGAAACAAGCCTTTAAGCAGGGGAGTGGGGCCATGCTGAATTTTGATGCCGGCGTTTGAAACGACGAGCCCAATTCTGCCACAGAGGCAGAATTTGTTTCCGTTATTCAGAACCGGCTGTTTCAAAAGAGGAGGTTGAAAAGAGGCGAAATGAATATCGCCCCAGTTGTCCGCATGCTATAAGCGGAAATCATTAGGCAAATGGAGTGGAAGAATTCCTTCTCCTTAAATGCACAAACCAACTGTGGAACTCCTTGCCACAAGAAATTCCAGCGGCCTCTTAGCAAAATAAGTGAAATCGACAGGGATGATTCTAGAGGAGACAAACTGACTTTCGACTTTTCTCGCTGTAAAGATGAATGAGTCCTACGGGGGGGGGGGAGAAAATATTGAGTGTCGACACTTTGGTCTCCTAGGTAGAGATGCTTCACCTGTGGGTGGTGGCCCTGACCGGGCTGGTCTTCCTGACACCCCTCATCGCAGCGCAGGATCCTGCCCTCGACAATGCCTGGAATCTCTGGCAAAGAACCCATCCGAGAATATATGCCAAGGTGAGTTTTGCTCCCTGCTTCTGTGTCAAAACTTATGCAACCTGAGCCGTGTTCTCCAGAGCGTATGCAGAGTGCCATTTTGGGAACCACGTTATGGTAACTAAGTTTTTGCACCGGATTTGAAATTTTGGAGTCCCAAAAGTCTCGCTGGCTTCAACAAGGCGATCGCTCTGGGATCTATAGGGAGCGCAGAAAGATGCCCTTTGCATTAGTCAGGAAAGGGGGCTCAAAGGGAACTCTCTGCCTTCTAACACAAGGCGGGCTCGAGGTCGCAAAAAACTGTGCATGCTCAGAGGCACTCGCTTCTCCAGTCCTACTGCATCCCAGCGCAGACATATCCTGGCCATTTCCTGGCGCCCAGTTCCAGTGGCCAACTGGTGGTGGCTTTCAAGCCGGGGAGGGGGGTGAATGAATGAATGAATCTTGATTTGCATCAGCCGCCAGCCATAGCAAATTCTGATTGTCCCAGCTAAAAACCTTGCCACCTTTGCTGTCACCTGCTCATCTGGATCTGCCAAGAGAAAGGACACTTTCTTTCTTTCTTTCTTTCTTTCTTTCTTTCTTTCTTTCTTTCTTTCTTTCTCTCTCTCTCTCTCTCTCTCTCTCTCTCTGTGTCTCTCTTTTCTTTCCTCCTCCCTCTCTCTCTCTCTCTCTCTCTCTCTCTCCTTCACTCTCTTTCTCACTTTCTCTTTCTCTCTCTCTCTCTCTCTCTCTCTTCCTCTCTCTCTCTCTTTCTCTCCCTCTCTTTCTCTGTCTTACTCTCTCTCTCTCTTCTCCATCTCTTTCTCTCCCCCCCCCCCATCTTGATCTGCCAGGAGAAAGGACCCTGGGGCAGTGGCTGGGCGACTCGGAATGGGCAATAAAAGGGGGTGATAATCTCATTCCTCAAGTCTTTATCAAGAGGGCAAGCCAGAAGGGCATGTGCCACCGATTCGGGACGGCCATCTCCACAGGGACGTTTTTCGTGTGGCGTCTGTTGGCATCGTCCCTCAAGTCCAGCCGAGGGCAAGACATTCAATCTTGCGAGAGTCAAAGCGCGTCTGTATTTTGGAATTGCCCGGTTATGCAGAGAGGGTGCCAGAGAGTCGAAAGGGGAAGGTGGAAAATAGTCACGCCATGGGCAAAATCTCCTGATTGTGGCCAAGTTGTTCCGACGCTCGATATCATTTAGGCGCTGACAAATTAGATGGTTTGTTTTACTAACACACACACCCCCGGCGGGGGGTCGTATATGATGTGCAGCCTTAACAATTTCGTCTTCTCGCCAGGGCGAAGAGGATCTCCGCAGGAGTTTGTGGGAGAGCAACCTGAAAAAGATTGAACAGCACAACCGCGAGGCTGCCCAGGGAAAACACACTTACAGGCTGGCAATGAACCGGTTTGGGGACTGGGTAAGCAAACGCATATCGTGGGATCTGCGGGCGGCTAATTCTCCCTCGGCCCAAACTGGCTGTGCCCAAACTCTGACATTCTGCCTGTCTTCTGCTCCAGATTTCAATCAGTCGACTTCTAAACATCTCCACTCTCTCAGGGACTAGGATTTCCCTGGATCTGGACCCTATACTTCTGTTGATGCAGCCTAGAATACCATTAGCTTTTTTTGCTGCTGCTCCTGCATCATCATCATCATCATTATTATTATTATTATATTTCTACCCAGCCACTCTGGGCAGTTCCCAACAGAGCACTAAAAACAAAATAAGAACTTCAGGCATTAAAAACTTCCCTAAACAGGGCTGCCTTCAGATGTCTTCTAAAAGTCAGATAGTTTGTTGTCTGTGTCCAGGGCAGCTGTTTACCAGCTCCATCTGGTACGCAGGATGAGACCCCCCTGCCTGCGGACTGTCTCGCCAGAGTGGTGCATGCTCTGGTTATCTCCCGCTTGGACTACTGCCATGCGCTCTACGTGGGGCTACCTTTGAAGGTGACCCGGAATCTGCAACTAATCCAGAATGTGGCAGCTAGACTGGGGACTGGGAACGGCCGCCGAGATAATATAACACCGGTCTTGAAAGACCTACATTGGCTCCCAGTACGTTTCCGAGCACAGTTCAAAGTATTGGTGCTGACCTTGAAAGCCCTAAACGGCCTCAGTCCAGTATACCTGAAGGAGCGTCTCCACCTCCATCATTCTGCCCGGACGCTGAGGTCCAGCGCCAAGGGCCTTCTGGCGGTTCCAGGGGGCCTTCTCGGTGGTGGCGCCTGCCCTGTGGAACGCCCTTCCAGCAGATGTCAAAGCGATAAACAACTACCTGACATTCAGAAGACATCTTAAGGCAGCCCTGTTCAGGGAAGTTTTTAACGTGTGATTTTACTGTATTTTTGGTTTCTATGGAAGCCGCCCAGAGTGGCTGGGGAGGCCCAGCCAGATGGGCGGGGTATAAATAATAAATTATTATTATTATTATTATTATTATTATTATTATTATTATTATTATTGACATCTGAAGGGTGGGTGCCACCACCGAAAAGGCCTTCTGCCTGGTTCTCTATAATGTAATTTTATTATTTATACTGGGTTTCCCTAGACAGGGCTGCTTTCAGATGCCTTCTTAAAGGTCAGATAGTTGCTTATTTCCTTGACATCTGATGGGAGGGCGTCCCAAAGGGAGGGTGCCACCATTGAGAAAGCCCTCTGGCTGGTTCCCTGTAACCTCGCTTCTCGCAGGGAGGGAACCGCCAGAAGGCCCTCAGGAGGAGGACCCCGGTGTCCGGGGTGGAGATGCTCCTTCAGGTCTACTGGGCCGTTTAGGACTTTAAAGGTCAGCACCAACACTTTGAATTGTGCTCAGAAACGTCCTGGGAGCATCACACTGTTGGGTCACGTTGAGCTTGTGGCCCACAGAGACCCCCAGATCCTTTATCACATGCCCTGCTAGTTAACCAGGTGTCCCCCATCTCATATTTGCGCATCTGGTTTTTCTTGCCCAAGTGCAGAACCTGATAACATAACTATGCCCCTCTGCAAGGTAAAGGTAAAGGTAAAGGGTAAAGGGACCCCTGACCATTAGGTCCAGTCATGGCCGACTCTGGGGTTGCGGCGTTCATCTCGCTTTATTGGCTGAGGGAGTCGACCTACAGCTTCCGGGTCATGTGGCCAGCAGGACTAAGCCGCTTCTGGCAAACCAGAGCAGCGCATGGAAACGCCGTTTACCTTCCCGCTGGAGTGGTACCTATTTATCTACTTGCACTTTGACGTGCTTTCGAACTGCTAGGTTGGCAGGAGCAGGGACTGAGCAACAGGAGCTCACCCCATCGTCAAGGGGATTCGAACCGCTGACCTTCTGATCGGCAGGCCCTAGGCTCTGTGGCTTAACCCACAGCGCCACCTACGTCCCATGCCCCTCTGCAAACCAAGTCTCTAAATCTATACTGCTCCACTTTTCCTGGGCATCTTCAGGAACCTGGTCAGAAGCGGGCAAAGGGAGAGGTTGGCATCATTCCTCGCCAGAGCTGTAATCCTCAGTCTGGTCTCTGACACATGTCACCTCTTGCTCACTGTAGAGGGTCGAGGGTTAGGACTGCACCCCAAAACTTCCAGCACAGCCAGGCAACATGTCCCCTAAGGGCTTGATGGGCTCATTGCTTGATCCGTGACACAGGAGGAGTTCGGGGGACGACGACACACAACTCCTGATGATTTTGTGCTGATGACTTTGGTCACCTCTGCAGACCGACGAAGAGTTCAAGCAGAAGATGACCGGATTGAGCTTTAACCAGACCGGACGACGCAACGACAACGCAGAGTTCTTCAGAAAACTCTCTCAACGGCAGTCTCCCGATTTTGTGGACTGGCGCACAAAAGGTTACGTGACCCCAGTGAAAGACCAGGTGGGTTGAAGGCCACAGGTGAAGATTCAGGTGTCCAAGTCAGAAATATGCTGTTTGCTACTCTGATGTGTTTATTTGCTTGTTTCTAAAGTTTGATGGATTGGTTTTCAAAAGTAGAAATGTCTGCAGCTTCCCCTGCCCCTTTATTGGCATACATATATATATATATCTATTACAGTTGTACCTCGGAAGTCCAACGGAATCCGTTCCGGAAGTCTGTCTGACTTCCAAAATGTTTGGAAACCAAGGCACGGCTTCTGATTGGCTGCAGGGAGTTCCTGCAGCCAATCAGAAGCCGTGCTGGATGTTCAGGTTTCCCAAGAAAATTTGCAAACCAGAACACTCACTTCTGGGTTTGTGGCGTTCGGGAGCCAAAACGTTCAACTCGCAAGGCAACTGTATGTATAATCTTCTTTTCGTCAGAACTTGACAAGACTTGGGGCAATCAGAATAAGATTCACTATTTGACCGTTGATTCAAAGCCCTAAAATGTATTTTATACAACTGACTTTTCATTTCTATTCTTTGTATAGCGTATTGTTGTTCTATTGCGATGACGCAAATGAAGATTCATTTGTGCGTTCATACTGCCCTCCCCACTCCCACCCCCAAGACCTCCTTCTGGAAATGGTGGCATTTCATTTTCAACATCCGCATTTGACACCCAACGGTCCCTCTCTGTTTATTTCCTTGCAGGGCCATTGTGGCAGCTGCTGGGCGTTCAGTGCCACGGGAGCGCTGGAAGCCCTGCACTTCAAAAAGACGAAGCAGCTGGTGTCTCTGAGCGAGCAAAACCTCGTGGACTGCTCCAGGAAAGAGGGAAACGAAGGCTGCCACGGAGGCTTGCCGACCAAAGCCTTTGAATACGTGAAGCAAAACGGCATCAACTCGGAGCACACCTATCCCTATGAGGTGGAGGTAAATAACACAGGCAAGGCCTGCCATTTTTGTAGTCACGGGCGCAAGGTTAAAGAAAACCTTATTTCTTTCACCTTTCCTTTCTGCTCCCCTTCCTTCCTGTTTTCCTCGTTTCTGTCCTAAAGCCACGTCCCAATGAAACAGTCGTGCATGTTCACGGTTGAACCGTATATGGCGGAACCTCGGTTTTTGAACGTAACCCGTTCCAGAAGGCTTCTGAGACGTTTGAAAACCGAAAACGGTTGTAGATTTGCGAGAAGTTTTGTAAGGTGGACTATTTGAAATATTGCAAAAAAAAAAAAAGGTAATGAGGGGGACTGTTAGTTAAGATAGTTAAAGGCAATAGGAATCTAAGAAATGCAGAATAAGTGATAAGAATGGAGGATCATCAGAAGGGCTGGTGGAAGTCCAAAAAGATTGTATAAGAAGTGAGATTCCAGCGCTGATTTGAACTCGTTTTTTACATTTCTGCAATTCTACTCGGTGTTAGATACCAACGACACTTCATTTTCCTATAGTTTTCTTTCAGCGAACAGCAGGCACTCAATTTCCTTTCCTCTTTCCATCACTTTTCCCAAGATGAAAGTTGGATATTATACCCCAAATCTCTAGCCCAATGTATCATCACTGCCTTGACCTCTGGGCAATAGGTTCCTACATTGCAAGGATCCTTTTTCTATCTCTCCTGCGCCATTCGGACAGAGAACGTTCCCAATTTTAAAAAGAGTTTAAGCCTTTTTTCGTTGTCTGTTTGCAGAACGGAACCTGTCGTTTCAAGAAATGGGACATTGCAGCAAGATGCAAGGGCTACGTAAACATTCCAGCAGGGAATGAGAAGGTTCTGGAAAAAGCGGTGGCGTTTGAGGGCCCGGTTTCTGTTGGAGTAAACGCTTTTGACTTCCAGTTTTACAGTCACGGTAAGGTGCCCTTTGGGAAACGATGAGACTCTTGTTGCTGCAATGGAGAAGTAAACTACTGGGTAGCTTTGGAAGCAGAGTAGTCATCAATGCAGGAGATTTTGGGGGATATTGTATATTCCGGCCAACTACAGCCACACAAAGGGAATTTCCTCCAGTTCTCTTTTGAATCAGAACCAATGAAGGTGGTGAAGGTCCTGTGTGCGTGTCTGGAGAGGGTTGGAGGATGGATGGCGGCTAACAGATTGAGGTTGAATCCTGACAAGACAGAAGGACTGTTTTGGGGGGACAGGGGGCGGGTGGGTGTGGGGGACTCCCTGGTCCTGAATGGGGCAACTGGGCCCCTGAAGGACCAGGTCCGCAGCCTAGGGGTCATTTTGGACTCCCAGCTGTCCATGGAGGCGCAGGTCAATTCTGTGTCCAGAGCGGCTGTCTCCCAGCTCCATCTGATATGCAGGATGAGACCCTCCCTGCCCGCAGACTGTGTCGCCAGAGTGGTGCATGCTCTGGTTATCTCCCGCTTGGACTACTGCCATGCGTTCTACATGGGGCTGCCTTTGAAGGTGACCCGGAAACTACAACTAATCCAGAATGTGGCAGCCAGACTGGGGACTGGGAGCAGCCACCGAGACCATATAACACCGGTCCTGAAAGGCTCACATCGGCTCCCAAGACGTTTCCAAACACAATTCAAAGTGTTGGTGCTGACCTTGAAAGCCCTAAATGGCCTCAGCCCAGTAGACCTGAAGGAGCGTTTCCACCCCGGACACCGGGGTCCATCTCCCGAGGGCCTTCTGGCAGTTCCCTCCCTGCTGGAATAGACGCTTGTTCCACAACGTGCCAGAGCCATGTTCTCTGTTTTTCCTCCTCTGCCAGGAATCTACAATAACCGCCAATGCGGGGACCACCTAGACCATGCGATGCTGGCCGTTGGCTATGGGTTCGAGAGACATCAAGGCCAGAGACTGGTTGACTACTGGATCCTAAAGAACAGGTGAGAAAGAGGGGCTTGAGGCTCCCCGCAAGGTCTGGGGGACAGCGGACCGGCCCCCTGCTGAAAAAGTTTGCTGGCCCCTGATGAAGAGGCTCTCACCATCTCTCAATTTCTATTTCCCTCCCGCAGCTGGGGCTCGGCTTGGGGTGAACATGGCTACATGAAAATGCAGAAAGGAGTCAACCTCTGCGGAATAGCAGAGGGTGCAAGTTATCCCTTCTAACCAGCTGTCGTTTCCTTGTCTACTGGATCCATGCAGTTCGGACCAGCGAAACCTCAGCATTTATTGAGCCCCTTCCTTCCTTCTTTCCTCCTCCTTTCTCCTCCTCCTTTCTCCTTCCTTCCTTCCTTCCTCCTCCTCCTCCTTTCTCAGCGGCTTCCGGACAGAGCAAAAAAATCAAGTTCTCCAATCCAACTCCGTAGGTTGTATGTCAAGTTTTCAAATTTGCTTCTTTTCAAAACAATAAAAACCATGTATTTGTGCGCTTTGAGCGAATGTTTCTTGCTTTGATCTGCTGCTGTCAATGAAATCGGCTCGAGTTCAAGTCTTGCAGCGAAAATGTCTTCTATTGACCTGTGTTTACTACAGTCATACCTCAGGTTACAGATGGTTCAGGCTGCATTTATGGACCTGCTGAAACCCTGAAGTACCGGAACTCTGGGCGGCTTCCAACAAAATCTTAAAATACAGTAATGCATCAAACATTAGAAAGCTTCCCTAAATTTAAATGCCTCTCTCCTTCGCATAGTAGTATTTTTAGCTATGGCCTCTGAAACAGAAGTCGTCGGAAACGTGAAAATCCCAGGCAGACCTCACCCCCAAGGCTGGCTGGTGAAAGTGTGGGAATTAATGTTATCAGAACGGCTGAGCCGTCCCTGAAAAATGGCACAAGGCGATAACTTTATTAACTCGTGGTTTCCATTTACAGTGATTGCTAACCAAACAAAACAAAAATAGCCAAACCACTTCAGCCTCCCGCAATTAATACTGTAATGACTTCCTGAAGGACTTGTTGAAGCGAGTGGCACAAACTGGCACGTAGCAGAAATTGCCAGTGTGCCCTGGCTTGTAAGCTGTCCTTCTCTCACCTCGTAGAAAAGCCCGCCCTCCTGGGGAAAAGCCTGCAAGTGCCACACACACACACTCCACACGGCTCGTGAAAGGGAGCGCTGAGCAGAGCCTGGGGTGCATACAGCGCTCCCTTAAAATAAAATAAAAATTCTTGCATTCCCCCTCTAAAAACTAGGTGTGTCTTGTGGTCAGGTGCGTCTTATGGAGTGAAAAATACAGTTTGTTGTTGTTTAGTTGTTTAGTGGTCTCCGCCTCTTCGTGACCCCATGGACCAGAGCACGCCAGGCACTCCTGTCTTCCATTGCCTCCTGCAGTTTGGTCAGACTCATGTTTGTGGCTTTGAGAACACTGTCCCACCATCTCGTCCTCTGTCGTCCCCTTCTCCTTGCGCCCTCCATCTTCCCCAACATCGGGGTCTTTTCCAGGGAGTCTTCTCTTCTCCTGAGGTGGCCAAAGTACTGGAGCCTCAGCTTCCGGATCTGTCCTTCCAGTGAGCACTCAGGGCTGATTTCCGTCAGAATGGAGAGGTTTGATCTTCTTGCAGTCCATGGGACTCTCAAGAGTCTCCTCCAGCACCATAATTCAAAGCATCCATTCTTTGGCGATTAGCTTTCTTGATGGTCCAGCTCTCACTTCCATACATCACTACTGGGAAAACCATAGCTTGAACTATAGGGACCTTTGTTGGCAAGGTGGTCTCTGCTTTTTAAGATGCTGTCTAGGTTTGCCATCGCCTTTCTCCCAAGAAGCAGGCGTCTTTTAATTTTGTGACTGCTGTCACCATCTGCAGTGATCCTGGAGCCCAAGAAAGTAAAATCTGTCACTGCCTCCATTTCTTCCCCTTCTGTTTGCCAGGAGGGGATGGGACCAGTGGCCATGACCTTCGTTTTTTTTGATGGTATTCAACACAAAAGAACAGCGGCAATTTGTTGTTGACAAAGGACAGCTGGACATATAAAGGGCCCTGTTACCTTCAGTAGCTGAGGGCCACATCAAACCTAAACCCAGCCCTGCACTCTAAGCATGTCCAAAGCACACAGCGTCCCACAAAGGACCCCGGGAACCGTAGTTCGCCCCTTCACAGTTCCCACACCCGTAACAAGAAACAGTTCCCAGGACGGTTTGGGTGATGCCACATGCGTTAAAGTTTCGCGGCATGGATTTGACCTCTAGTGAAGATATGCTCAAAACAGAAGGAAGTTGGAACAGTCCATTTCTGCATTTGGGGAGAGAAGGGACTTTGGCAGAAGAGGTGAATGTCCTCTGTGACCCAGAGCTACAGAAGACCCCAGACTAGGTGTAAAAGAAAGAGGGGAGAAGACTTATTTTGTTTCTTTGCACAAAAGAACAGGCCTTCTTGTGGTCCGGGCAAAGTTTCCATGTGCTTTTCAAGGACAATCTTAGAGTTTATCACATCCCCTCTCTCTTTATGAGGCAGGAGTTATTGCATGGATACATTTATCAGGTACAGTAATGGAATTTCAGTGGTACCTTGGTACTCAGACGCCTTGGAACCCAAACACTGCAAACCCAGAAGTAAGTGTTCCAATTTGCAAACTTTTTTCGGAAGCCGAACGTGCTTCGTTTTGAGTGTTACACTGAGGTCTGTCTGTTGTTGCTATTTATTTTGCTTTCTCATTTTCTGCAGCTTTTCCGTTTTGTTTTTGTGATTGCGTGGAACCCAGTTCAGCTACTGATGGATGGATTGTGTGACTGCAGTACATTGTTTATTGCTTTCATTTTATGGATCCATGGTCTCGTTAGATAGTAAAATCCATGTTAAATGGCTGTTTTAGGGGTTGTTTTTAAAAGTCTGGAACGGATTGATCCCTTTTGCATTGCTTTCTATGGGAAAGCGTGCCTTGGTTTTGGAACGCTTTGGTTTTGGAACGGAATTTCTGGAACGGATTAAGTCTGAGAACCAAGGTACCGCTGTGTTCCTAAATTATTCCTAAATCTGATCCAAGTGACACGGCCCCACTGGTCACGGTGAAAGAATACCTTGCCAGACATCTTCTGCCCATTTCACAAGGCTAACACCTCCAATCTTTGAAACAACTGTATAAGTACAAGATGTTGGGGGTTTTTTCCCCCGTAGGAAAAGAAATTGAGCAAGATGAGGTTTTGGGCACCCACAAACTCCCGGCTGCAACTTTTCCCACCTAGTCGTGGCAAAGTAAACAGGCACACGGCGTCCTTTGACCATGAAACGCCACTTCCACTCAGTCACATTCCCAAGAACTTAAAGTGAACTGGACTGGGTCTCTATAAAAGAGGCGGTTCTGGCTCATTCTGAACCCAGGCAGGTTGAGAGGCAGACGAGATCCTAGTCTCTAGATCTTTCGATTCGGGCGAGAAGGTAAGGTTTGGCGGGAAACATTTTGGGAGAGTGGCCGTGAACATAATAATAATTATTATTATTTATTGGATTTAAGAAGGGGCAGTAGGACATGTTGAGGCTGCACCGTGCATGGTGGAAACAGGGGAAATAAGACTGTTTTAGAGACGAACCAGAAAGAAGGGTATGGATACTACAGCATGTAACAATAACAATAACAAATTTATTATTTATACCCCGTCCATCTGGCTGGGTTTCCCTGGCCACTCTGGGCAGCTCCCAACAGAATATTAGAATCACAGAATCCTAGAGTTGGAAGAGGCCACAAGGGCCACCGAGTCCAACCCCCTACCAAGCAGGAAACCCCATCAGAGCACTCCTGACATATGGTTGTCAAGCCTCTGCTTAAAGACCTCCAAAGAAGGAGACTCCACCACACTCCTTGGCAGCAAATCCCACTGTCAAACAGCTCTTACTGTCAGGAAGTTCTTCCTAATGTTTAGGTGGAATCTTCTTTCTTGTAGTTTGGATCCATTGCTCCGTGTCCGCTTCTCTGGAGCAGCAGAAAACAACCTTTCTCCCTCCTCTATGGGACATCCTTTTATATCTTTGAACATGGCTATCATATCACCCCTTAACCTCCTCTTCTCCAGGCTAAACATGCCCAGCTCCCTTAGCCGTTCCTCATAAGGCATCGTTTCCAGGCCTTTGACCATTTTGGTTGCCCTCCTCTGGACACGTTCCAGTTTGTCAGTGTCCTTCTTGAACTGTGGTGCCCAGAACTGGACACAGTACTCCAGGTGAGGTCTGACCAGAGCAGAATACAGTGGCACTATTACTTCCCTTGATCTAGATCCTATTGATGCAGCCCAGAATTGCATTGGCTTTTTTAGCTGCCGCGTCACACTGTTGGCTCATGTCAAGTTTGTGGTCAACCAAGACTCCTAGATTCTTTTCACATGTACTGCTCTCAAGCCAGGTGTCACCCATTTTTTTTGCCCAAGTGCAATACTTTACATTTCTCCCTGTTAAAATTAATCTTGTTTGTTTTGGCCCAGTTCTCTAATCTGTCAAGGTCGTTTTGAAGTGTGATCCTGTCCTCTGGGGTGTTAGCCACCCCTCCCAGTTTGGTGTCATCTGCAAATTTGATCAGGATGCCCTTGAGTCCATCATCCAAGTCGTTGATAAATAATACAATAAAATAATAGTCGTTAAAGTAACACAATAAAACTTCAAACTTTAAAAACTTCCCTAAACAGGGCTGCCTTCAGGTGTCTTCTGAAAGTTAGATAGTTGTCTATTTCCTTGACGTCTGCTGGGAGGGTGTTCCACAGGGCAGGCGCCACCACCGAGAAGGCCCTCTGCCTGGTTCCCTGCAACCTCACTTCTCGCAGGGAGGGAACCGCCAGAAGGCCCTTGGAGCTGCACCTCTGGGCTAAATAATTGGGGGGGGGGGAGAGGAGATCCAGCGAGGTCACCTACAATGGAACCGATCAGGAGGAGATCCGGGACCAGACCAAAGAAAGGGGCTTTCTTTGTGCCGCACAATGCTAACCTGTGGAATTCATGGCCACAAGGTTTTAGGAGAATACGCAGGAACGTAGGAAGCTGCTACATACTGAGCCAGATTCTAAGTTCTTAAAGGGATGCGGGTGGCGCTGTGGTCCAAACCACTGAGTCTCTTGCGCTTGCCGATCAGAAGGTAGGCAGTTCGAATCCCCGCGATGACGGGGTGAGCTCCCGTTGCTCTGTCCCTGCTCCTGCCAACCTAGCAGTTCGAAAGCACCTCAAAGTGCAAGTAGATAAATAGGTACCGCTCCAGCGGGAAGGTAAACAGCGTTTCCGTGCGCTGCTCTGGTTCGCCAGAAGCGGCTTAGTCCTGCTGGCCACATGACCCGGAAGCTGTAAAGCGAGTAAAGCGAGATGAGCGCCGCAACCCCAGATTCGGTCACGACTGGACTTAACCGTCCAGGGGATCATTTAACTTTTTACTCCAGCCCCATAGGCCTGCAACTTGACCTTTTTCTTCTAGTGTCAACTGACTAGATTTTCCCCTGTGTAGACAGACATGCATCTGATGTCTTTGGTGGCCCTGACCGGGCTGGTCTTGCTGAGGACCTTTGCTGCAGCGAGGGACCCAGCGCTGGACCAAGCCTGGAGAGACTGGAAGATGACTCACAATAAGGTTTACCGCGAGGTGAGTCCCCTCTTAACACATCCCCCAACCCCTTCTCCAGCTGGTCATGAAATTAGAGCAACCAAACCGTGCTGCTAGCAGGGTGGATAAAAATCAACAATCTTTTTTTTAACTGAATTTTTTAAAAAAAAATTAAATCAGATTTTTTTTTTTTTAATCGGATTTTTAAAATAAAATGCTTTTGGAGGAAAAATCTTTCTAAAGATTTTCTGATTAAGTTACATTAAAGTCCAACGTCTATTCATCAGGAAATAAGGATTTATTTTAAGTTTTTAATGTATGCTAAAACTCAGGCTAAGGCGGGTTTTTTAATTAAAAAAAACCACTTAACCGCATCAGTTAACAAACACAGATATATATATATGCTATACTATTATTGTTTTAGTTAAATAAATTGTTTAAATGGCTATTAAGGAAAGGATTGTTTTTCTCCTTCTGATAAAGCACAGCAGAAAAGTTGTCCAAATATAAGCAGTTAACTTATTAAACCTCACCATAATTTCATAATTATATGTCAATGTATTTTCTAATAGTAGAACCAAATCAGTAATTTTTGATACAACTGTAAAAACTACTCTGAAAATTTATTATTCCAAAAATGAAACCTTCCTCTGGTTGTAAACATTAAGGCGGTACCAGCAAGAATGAGTTTCTGTAAAAAATAAAAAATGATGTAAATCAAGTCTTACTGACTAGTGATTTAAATCAAGTCTTACTGACTAGTGATTTAAATCGTTTAAATTGATTTGATTTAAATCAAATCCACCCTGGCTGGTAGCATCATTTCCTGGAGCTGGGCTCTGGCCTCAAGGTCTCCTAAGGTCCTTTTTGGGGAAGTTGTGGTCCTGGACCACATTCATTATTCTTAGCCAAGTGTCTTCCTTGCAGAGGAACTCAGAGGACCACCGGAGAACCATATGGGAAGAGAACTTCCGGATGATTGAAGAGCACAACCGCGAAGCTTCCCGGGGGAAACATTCCTATCGGATGGCAATGAACCACCTGGGAGATTTGGTAAGAGCTCAGCTCGTATCACGAACTAGTTAATCTTCTCTTGATGCCTCAAATCACCAAAGGATTCAAAGTTTGAGCTCAGGGTTTTGCCAGCTGACTGATCAATTCATCATCATCATCATCCTTTTTAATTTGTATACTGTCCTTCTATCTTACAATACTCAAGGCAATTTACAAGCTGAAGATGTACATCTTATAACAATCTAATGCAATACAAAAATGCGATGATGAAACAACTTTAAAATAAGCAACCTACATGAAAAAGTAACGTTCAACAATCATTAGAATAGTATAAAATGATATCAACATATATAAGTTAAACCGAAATCCACTCAACAGTTACAATAAATAATATCTAAACTAGAATCACATGACATTGCAGGCGCTTTGAGCTCAATAAGAGCTGCACTGCGGGGCAGCCCTGTTTTGGGACGTTTTTAACATTTGACGTCTTATTTGTGTTTTTACATGTGATGGAAGTCGCCCAGGTTGGCTGGGGAAACCCAGCCAGATGTTCAGGGTAGAAATACTAAAACAGCTAGCACTATACTAATAATAGTAATGATTTATTATTTATAGCCTGCCCATGTGGCTGGGTTTCCCCAGCCACTCTGGGTGGCTCCCAACAGAATATTAAAAACATGATAAAATATCATATTTTGGACTCACAGCTGTCCATGGAGGTGCAGGTCAATTCTGTGTCCAGGGCAACTCCATCTGGTACGCAGGATGAGACCCTCCCTGCCCACAGACTGTCTGGCCAGAGTGGTGCATGCTCTGGTTATCTCCCGCTTGGACTACTGCCATGCGCTCTCCGTGGGGCTTCCTTTGAAGGTGACCCCAATCTGCTATCCACCACCCATCCTCCAACCATCTCCAGACACTCACACAGGACATTCACTGCCATTGTTTTTGTTGTTGTTGTTGTTGTTGTTGTTGTTGTTACAACTACTACTCTTCTTTTCTCCCCAGACTAAAGCAGAGTTCATGGAGAGGCTGAATGGACTCAGCCCTGAACTGCCCAGAGAGCGTGGCCGGAGAACAACGTTGTCCCAAAAATCTGACAACCCGTCACTTCCTTCCTCTGTGGACTGGCGCTCCAAAGGCTATGTCACCCCGGTGAAAGATCAGGTGAGTGTAGCATCACCACTTGGGAAGGCTTAAATGACCAAAGCCAGGGATTCAAAGTTGGCTACAATTATGAGAATCCCTCTATTGTGGGGACGGATGAAAGTAGGCGCCATTTCTCCGCCTGCCCCCAATGCATCCCGTCCACTGCCTGCTTCTAGCCTGCTGTGATTCAACTTGTGCCAAATCAAATGGTTTCGTTTCACTTCCCAGGAGCAGGAGGACAGTATAGATTTGTAACAGTGGTTTGCAGAGGGACATAGTTCAGAAAGCAGAAGCTGGGAAATACCAGATGGGGAACAGCTAGGAGAAGAAACCCTGGAAGAGAAAGGGTTAACAGATTCATCAGGATC
Source organism: Podarcis gaigeae (assembly GCF_964106915.1). Taxonomy (NCBI): domain Eukaryota; kingdom Metazoa; phylum Chordata; class Lepidosauria; order Squamata; family Lacertidae; genus Podarcis; species Podarcis gaigeae. The sequence goes on along the minus strand of NC_139696.1, from coordinate 1,151,965 downwards.
AGACCGGGTTTTTACCAGGTCGCCAAATGAAGAACAACATAAGGAATATAACAGATATTATTGAATATCTGGAAGTAAGAAACGAGAAACAAGCTACCTTATTGTTTATTGATGCTGAAAAGGCCTTTGACAACGTTTCATGGACTTTTATGAAAAAGATGATAGAAAAAACAAATTTTGGGGAATCATTTGGGAGAGGAATAGAAGTGATGTAGCTTAATAGGGATGGAAGGGGGTGTAATCCTTAACTGGGAGCACCTCCATTCCTAGGAGATGTATTCTTTGTTCTCTCGCTGTGATTATTAGAGTTTCTAACTGGTAAGAAGACTCCTTTTCCTTTCTTCTGCTTATCTACTGCCATGGGGGGAGGAAGCTGATTCCCTGAAGCCTGACACAAATCGCTTGTCCCTTTTCACAGGGTAGCTGTGGGTCTTGCTGGGCGTTCAGTGCCACCGGAGCCCTGGAAGGTTATCTCGCCCGGACAACTGGCAAGCTGGTCTCGCTGAGCGAACAAAACCTGGTCGACTGCTCCTGGAAGCAGGGCAACCAAGGCTGCAATGGCGGGTGGCCAAGCTGGGCTTTCCAATACGTGATGGATAACCACGGACTCGACTCGGAACAAAGCTACCCCTATGTCGGACAGGTAACCTCCAGACGAAAGCTACTATTCTGAGATCCTGTGGCCTGTTCGCCACGCTCAACAGAATCTCTTTTCTTTCTCCGTCTTCACTCCTTTGGGGCCAAACTTTAGTTAGGTACAGAGGATAATTCTTTTATTAAGTTTGAACTGAAGGGGCTTAACCCACCTCATCGGCACTTTCAAAAGTACAGTGGTACCTTGGGTTACATACGCTTCAGGTTACAGACTCCGCTAACCCAGAAATAGTGCTTCAGGTTAAGAACTTTGCTTCAGGATGAGAACAGAAATCGTGCTCTGGCGCGGCGGCAGCGGGAGGCCCCATTAGCTAAAGTGGTGCTTCAGGTTAAGAACAGTTTCAGGTTAAGAACGGACCTCAGGAATGAATTAAGTACTTAACCCAAGGTACCACTGTAATACGGGACCCAAAACACTGACATTCTTCAACATTCTCTATTCCCTAAATACTGCAGCATGGTCTGTCCCCTTGTCCCCCAATCAAGTAATGTGCCCAAGGTTGAATGTACTGTGTTAGTATATTGGTGAAAAAAATGTAGAGTTTGTACTGTTAAAACGGGAAAGGGTCAAACCATTGTGAGAGGTGTTGAAATTTTCAAAGGTTGGGTAGTTACAATGGAATGGTCTTGGTGGTGGGGTGCACAATTTTTATTCTTATTTACTTACGATGATGCTTTTTGCTAAAAAAAAAATTGGCAAAACTTGGGTGTCATCTTATGCGCGGATAGTGAATGCTGGGGGGGGGCGATTAACGGCAGCAGCAAGCGGGAGATTGGCAGCGGTGATTGGGAGGGTGATTGGTGGCTGCAGCAAGGCCTGCTGGTGATTGGCTGAGGCCGCAGCAAGTGGGCGGGTGGGCTGTGGGTGGAGGTGAGTGGGCAACTGGCGGCTGCAGCGAGATGCGCAATTAGCAGTGGCTGTGGCAAGCAATTGGCAGTGGAGCGGAAGTGACCTCCCCCACGCCCCCCCAAAAAACTAAACAACTTAATTTTGGGTTATAGAAAATAGGGGGCGTCTTATACATGGGGGCGCCTTATACGTGGTAAAATACGGCAATTGCTTGCTGTTTCTCTGCAGGATCTAGCTTGTACGTACAAATCCGCAAACCTCGCAGTCAGGATCAACGGCTACGTGGATATCCCAAGCAATGACGAGGCCGCCCTCCAGGAAGCTGTTGCCACTTATGGGCCAGTTACTGTGGCCCTGGACGCCTCCGACTTTCACTTCTACAGCTCAGGTAAAATTCTGGGGAAATGCAGCAACGAATCAACTCCCTGGGTTGCACTGAAAACAGTCGTCCGTATAGGGAATCTGGAGAGTTGCTTTATGATCCAACATAGGAAAATATCGAGAGCCCTGTTACAATTGGCTCATTGCCCCCTCTAGGCCAGCTTCCGGTCCTTACAGCGGCCAACCCTGATGCCCACATCAGTATCCTGAACCCAGGACCTGAGGTCAACAGCCACACTCCCCAGTTGTGATTTCTGGGAACTGGTTTTTGAAGACAGTAGATGCAGAGTACAGCAGACCCTCCAAGTGTCCCTATTTTCCAGGGACAGTCCCAGATTTACAGAAGCCATCTGGTTTCATATTTGACCCCGGAACATCCCACTTTTCCTTAGGACGTCCCTATATTCACAGGAGAAACGTTGGAGGGGATGGAATAGGACGTCCCTATTTTCAGGGGAGAAACGTTGGAGGGGATGGAATAGGACGTCCCTATTTTCAGGGGAGAAACGTTGGAGGGGATGGAATAGGACGTCCCTATTTTCAGGGGAGAAACGTTGGAGGGGATGGGGTTATGCAACACAAACACCCCAAGCCAAGGAGACAAGTAAGGTTATATGACCTTAAATTTGTTTCCCCTCCATCCAGGAGTCTTTGACTACCCCAACTGCGGGACATCCTTGAACCACGCCGTCCTGGCCGTCGGCTACGGGACTCAGAACGGGACCCCTTATTGGATCATAAAGAACAGGTAGGGGGGAGAGCCCAGGTGCCAGAAATTGATGTGCAATGCTGTGGGAGCTTATTGATCGTTGTCGTGGAGGGTGAGGAGGGAGGCTTTGCCCGGCCACATGGGGGAAATTGGGGTACCTGGGTAGACGGAGTGTCCACATTGCACCTAGGGGTCCCAGATCCAAGCCCTCACATTTTCAGGGTGCGCTGGGTGAGACTTCTGCCTAAATTCCTGGAGCTGCCACCATAACCAGTCAGAATGGACAATACTGAGCTAAACAGGCCAATGCAAGCTTAGGTAAAGGTAAAGGTACCCCTGACCATTAGGTCCAGTCGTGACCGACTCTGGGGTTGCGGCGCTCATCTCGCTTTATTGGCCGAGGGAGCCGAAGTACAGCTTCCGGGTCATGTGGCCAGCAGGACTAAGCCGCTTCTGGTGAACCAGAGCAGCGCACGGAAATGCCGTTTACCTTCCCGCCGGAGCGGTACCTATTTATCTACTTGCACTTTGACGTGCTTTCAAACTGCTAGGTTGGCAGGAGCAGGGACCGAGCAACGGGAGCTCATTCCGTCACAGGGATTTGAACCGACCTTCTGATCAGCAAGTCCTAGGCTCTGTGGTTTAACCCACAGCGCCACACGTGTCCCAATGAAAGCTTCCTTATACCCAAATTTCCTAGAGATATGCACTCACTGTAGAAGTGTTTGTGAACGTTCACGAAGGGGTTCAAAGTAGAAAAAACCAGTCACAAATCGCTGCAGAAATGGGGAGAACTGAATTTTAGACTGGAAGGATGTGAAACAAAGGGAAGCAAAACTAACAGGTCCGTGCATCCTTCGTCTGACCCCACCTGGGAGTCATGCCACTCGCCTCTCGTTGCTTTCTAAAACTACGACTTATGGAGACTCTCTCTCCCTATCTTCCTTTCGCAGCTGGGGTCCCGAATGGGGTGAAGGTGGCTACATTCTGCTGAAAAGAGGATCCAACCAATGCGGTGTAGCAGAGGTCGCTAGTTACCCGGTGTAACCAGCTACGGGTCCACAATCCCTCCTTCGGGGATTTTCCATCCGTCAGAGCAACAAACCATCAGGGGCGCTGACCTTCCCTTGCACCTCTTTATCTGGTGCTTACCAAACAGAAACGACATTCGGGAACCAAATCATGTCAAGCACCTCCTTGATATTTTTAACAATAAAGATTTGAGCATGTGGTTTGGCTGTTTGGAGCGAGTGCTTGCATAAATGCCTGCGTTTCCTGGAGGTTGCATTCAGTTTGAACGGGGGTTCCTACCCTCAGGGACACAACTTCCCCTGAACTTCAGCTACAGTCAAACCTTGGTTGTCAAACGTAATCCGTTCCAGAAGACCATTCAGCTTCTGAAACATTTGACAACCGAGGTGTGGCTTACAATTGGTTGCAAGAGGACTCGAGGACGCTCGGCTTCCGGGAAATGTTCAAAAACCGGAGTATTTGCGTCTGGTTTTTCGGCGTTCAGGAGCTGAAACACTCGAAAACGGAGCCGTTTAGGAGCCAAGGTTGACTGTACCTCAAGTTTCCCTCCCTGAGACAGTGGTGGACTTTGGGCTTTGACATCTCAGTGGCGCCCTGTGAAAAATCTGCCTTCCATTGTCATTTTTTGCGGTGCCATTTGGGCAAACCGGTCCTGCCACCCTAAATCAGACTCTTGTCTAAGATCACAACGTTGTCATTCTTACAAAGCTCCCCCTCTTCCAGAAGTGTCACAAAACCTCCCCACTCCACATTCTCTGACCCATCAGCAGGCTCCCCACCGGTCCACACACGCGCCTCAGGTTCTCTTCATCTCCCTCGTGTGTCAGGGAGACTTCGCCGGATGTGGGGCTCAAGAGCAAAGGAGGCAGGCCTGACCCCTCACCTCCTCTCCCCTACTGCCTCTTGTAGACCAGAGATATTGAGCGAGGGAATGTGCAGCGACCAGAATTTGGATTGCCTCCCCTCACGGGATGGAGTCATAACAAAAGGGTAGCACTACCCCGAGAAAAATAGAAAGGAAACGAAGTTTGGGGTCCACATTTTTCATTTTATTAGATCCACTTACCTCTGGTGGTCAGTCGGGGTTGGACGTCCGAGATCTGGAGATGTCGACCAGGAAGGGGGATTGCAGCCTAGCTGTGGGTTGGCCAATGGTCGTCTGGACCTTGGAGAAGGGATTCCCCAGGGGTCGGGCCCAACTGGCCAATATTCATCGCTTTGGTCCGTTCCCAGTGCTGGGGGGGAAATGAGGCGTCCCCCAGCCTCCTTGTGATTTCATTGTTGGATCTCCCACCATCCCTTACTCATACGTTTTGCTTTTATGCTTGACCTTGCGTCGGCCGCCATATTCGGGGCCAGGCAGCACTCCCCCCCCCCTTGGCAAATTGGCTCGTGGTTTTTGCCTACGTCATAGCAATCATCACAACCGTGCACAGTTAGGCATTGGGAAGAAAGGTTTTCCTTGCCTTCCACACGACTGGGTAGTACACAGAGCCATTGCTAGTGTTTTGTTGAAAATATTGGCACTGAAACTGATAACTTCTCTCTTTCATCCTTTGGGAAATGGGCCTGCTTTTGTTTGGGGGTAAGGGACCAAAATGCAACTCAGTTAATTTTCTGGGAACTGACACACAACGAATTGCCATTTAGCGTTGGGGAATATGCGCAGCTTTGCAGATTTGGAATACAAAAACCTACCTCTTCCTCAAAAAAGAGAAAGTTAGGCTTGTAAGGAGGGGGAACAGCTGAAATTGGAGAAGTAGGTTTCAAGGGCAGAGCGCTCTCTGCTGGAAAAGGTGTTTTATTTGAAGGGAGAGAAGAGGGAAGTTTCTAATGTTAGTTGTAGAGCGATGGCTGCAATTGCCAGTTGCCACGGTACAGAATTTGGTTGGGGGAAACGATTCAAAAACGGGTATTAAAGGACTTCCAATTTTTAAAGAGCAAGGCACTTGCTTTCAGGAGAACCTCATCTACCAAGTTATTGAAGTTTGGACTGGTTGCACACAAACTGACACACAAAAGGTAAGCACTGCACTGTGATCCTCAGTGTGGCACTTATGCCAGCCTGTGCCCACCGGCGGCTCCTATGGCATCCGGAAAGGGTTTCGGCAAACCATCTCCTCAAAACTCAACAATGCACGAGTTTGCTCTCCCTACTCAATTCCTCTTTGCGTGGCTCGGCCTCTCCCGCCCAAAACAAGCCCATGTTCCCCTGGATGCCAGGACTGGGCAGCCCTCCCCTTTCTGAACAGAGGTGGTACAAAAAGCTTCTCTCGGTGAGTCGGCACCACCATGGCTGAGGTGGGAGCCTTGTCCCCCAATGACTGGGGAGTGTGCCTGCATCTGTTCTGGTATCCTCCAGCAGCCCGTGTCCTGCCACACACCCCGGGATGCCAGCGGTGCCCGCCTGCCCCCAAAAGGTTGTGGCAACCCCAAGCGCAGTTCTACCTTTGCAGAAACCGCACTTCTCACGAAGCTGAAATTCGAACTCTAGTATGGACTGCATGTCCACAAGCGTGTTAAGCAGGGAATGTGGAACTGGCTGCAGAATTTATTTTTTACGATATGATAACCTTTATTGTCATTGTCCCATAAAGAACAACAAAGTTGAAATTGAAATTTTTCTTGAGAGAAAAGAAGAGGGGGGGGAGCAAGCTCAGTGGCAGGCCCCCAATGCCAGAGGCAGGTTAAGTAAGGTGTGTTTTGTCTTTGTGGCGTGGAAAGGGGCTTCAGCAGACCTGTGCTGCTTACCTTTCCTGTGACAAACAGTCTAGGATCTATTTTATACAAAGCCAGAGACGTTATACAAGCCTGTTCAATGTGTGCAAATTATGCCTGGCAGTAGCTAGTGTCACCTTTTTTAAAGACACAAGTATCGGGACACACACACACACACACTCCCAACCAGGGCTGCGTTCACGCTCACAAACATACTTTGGGTGGTGCAAAAGAACAGGAACAAAAACCCGCAGCTGTTCTGGAATCAGCTGCAAATCCTGCATGCGATTTGGTTAGCTGCGTGCAGGAGGACAAGTGCTAGGGATTCAGGTTAGAGAGAGAGAGAGAGAGAGAGAGAGAGAGAGAGAGAAGGTGCTCATAGCTTCAGCACTATTCCAGAGGCGTCCGGACTGGAGACTTTCTTGGGGGTTTTTGTGACATGGGCTTTTCAACATGTGGTGGTTGAAGCTTCCTTTTGGGGGTGTCAGAGAGGGCCGTCCAAATCATTTCAGCACCTAGAAGAAGGGAAACCCAGCTGATACCCTCCACTAAATTAGAACAGGGTACAAGGGGTTAGGGGATGTTTCTCATCGGGCGAGAACCTCAAGCTTTGTTTTATTTAAAAAAAAGAGGTTTGTAGGCCTAATGGCTGCAGAGGTGCAACATCACCGGTGATGTCTGCTAAAATAAATCAGAATCTAGACAGGTGGGCAAGCAAGGTTTTCAGAAGTTGAGGGTGAAGTTCTGTTGACTTTAAAAAAAAAGAAGAATTGTGCAAATCCGCCTATCGGAATGCAATATTCATCTTTCTCTAGCACAGGTTTTGGTTTTGGGCAGATTGCACACATCTCCCCTCACTCTTGCCCAGCTGCCGAAAGTTTCAACAGGACTCCCAAATAAAGGAATTCATGGTGTTGTGTCGTCAACGAATCGCAGAATGTTTCCGCTCCTGGTTCTCGGGGATTGTTGTGTGAGAGAAGCCTGCCTTTAACTTTCCCTGCGATGAGATCCCCAACTTTAAATGTCCGACCAAGCTAGCAGGAAGCCTTGGGTGCGATTTTCTGAAAACGCCAGGGGCACTCAAAAGACAACGAGGGGAAAATTCAACTGCGGCTTAGACATCTGGATAGCAGCGTCATACTTTATTTAAAGTAAACCCATGTTAAAAACAAAGTTAAAATGAAAAAAGTGGTACCTGAAAAATAAATTATTTGATATAAAACAAAATCAATAACTTAAAAACACGCTAAATATACAAAAAAAAGTCTTAAGCATATATACTGTACAGTATGGGGGGTGGGTGGGAACCGATTAAAAGCCTTCTGTTTGCACAGGCAGACGACTTTATTAGAAAAAAGGAAAAAGAAAGGAAAAAAATAAGGTTACACTAGAGATAATAGGGAAGCCGAGTGAGACCGAGGGAGGGTGCCATTTACAGCTCACTGAACTCGACCGCAAAACTGGCATTAACGGTTGCAGATGGCACCCGCCCTGAACGTACACGGACTATTTCAACTTACGGGCGAAAGGAGAGCTGCGTCTCAACATAAAAGCTCTGAATATCTTTCCACTGTTCCTTCTTAAAATGACCTCGTGGGGTGGGAAAGTTGCTCAATATACGGCGAAGCGTGTTTTTTTTTAAAAAAAAAAAAACACAAAATGAAAAAACAGGGAAAACCAAAACCGTTCTCAGCGAGAATCCTTTTAACCTTCCTTCGGAAACGTTAGCACAAATAAAGCAATGGCGTTTTTTATATATATATATTTTAAAAAAGAATCGAATCCGGCTGGGTTTTCGTTAGAGTTAGACGAAAGTATAGAAACTCCACGCAACAGGGGGAAAGAAAACCAAACCAAAAAATAAATTAAATAAAAAAACAGAAACGAAACGGAAATTTTCAGTAAATCTATAAAAGGAAGTTGTCAGTGGGGTGTAAGAAGGGTCGGCAGCCCGGGCCAAAGGCGTGCCAGTCCCTGCGTGTGATGTGGGTTCACACTTTGCTTGCCATACTAATAATAATGCTTCTTACTTTTTTAAATCATGCACTGGGAGAAATAGAAGAGCTTATGCTATTCCGGAAACGGATCGTTTGCACTACACAAAAATGATACAGATAAAAAGACGTGGCAGATAGAAGTGTCATGTACCCGATTTTGGAACTTAAAAAAAGAAAAAAAGCAAGCAACGTTGATCGTGAGCTGTGATTTCTTTTTTTAAAAAAAAACACACACAACAAAACCTTCTATATTACACCAAGCACCCTTTTAAACAAAGCAGGCACAGGGTTAAGATAATGAAATCCGCAAATTTTTCATTATGCCTGGGGAGGCGGGGACAACCGCTCCCACAGCAAATCTCCATATATGCAGAACTTTTAGCTGTTAGGTTCGATCGTTTGGCTTGTACCTTTTCCTCCAGTGGGATTTCTGAAACTGGGGCAGGACCGCGGGTCACTTAAAAGCACTGAAGGAACGGGTGTAGCTATGTCCTGGCTCAGTGATTCTTGCGGCTGCAGGGGGAGCTAAATCAAGGTGAGTTTTCTTATTCAAGAACTCCTCAAGAAGTTGGGAGAGGAAGATGCAATGTTTTGGGGCTGGAGGGGGTTGGTCTGAGATGGATGGGCTAAGCTATCATGAAACAGAAACACACAAAACACTCATAATTTGGCAACATTATAGGGGGAACGTGGAAATCGCTGCCAAACGTTCCTCTTAAGACATGCTTCACGACATGGTTTCCAAAAAAACACACACAAAGCCACTTGTAGCTAACTGATCAAAGCGCTCAATTCATTTTCTTTAAGTCAGGGTGGAAATATTGAGCGGTAAACCTCAAGGACATGAAAATGAGGGAGTTGTGCAAAGCTTAACCCTGAGTGCCAAACAAGCCCTTTGAGATAATTTGAGATCACCATCTTGTTAGCCCAACAATGGGAAACTCTTTTAACAGCTAATGTAATAAGCCAGGGAGATGTTTGCACTGAATATTTCGATTTCTCTCAGGGAGGAAGGGGATTTAAGTTTGCGCCAGTCAGCTTAGGAGTCTTCTACAAAATGGTTGCTGTGTTGTTCCCCAGCCACCAAAAAAGAATTGCAATGATAAGCAAACCTGCTTTACCTTTTTTTTTTTTTAAAAGGAAACCAAATCTGTCCCTGTACAAATTTGCATTCCTTAAAAAAATAAAGGGAATCCAAGACAGCTGGCCAACCTGAGTTTATGTAATAGGCTACCACATGCAGGAAGTATTCCAATTACACAAATTGACTTTGCCTGCCATCTTTATATTCTGACGTTAGTGATGGCTTTTGCCAGCTTGGCGTGGGGAAAGCCTTTTACGGCTGCAGCTTAAGCCAGCGATTCCGTGAAACGCAGCGGCTCAGGCTCCCTCTACCCAGCTCAGCGTGCGCTGGCGGGCTTTGCAGAATTGGGTGTGGCACCCGGAGGAAGCTGTGGGGCGACAGGAAGGCATAGCTTTAAGCATGGACTCCACAAAGTGACCTTTATTTCCTTGCAGGGCTTTGTGGATTAAGAGACTTCTGCGCCCAGGACTGAGAGCAGGTCTTCCCCGAGAGAGGAGACATGTAGAAGAAAGGAAATCCAACGATTTGCGATCTTATCGAGAACAGGCCCTAATCCACTTATTTGACTGCTGTCGATTCATACTGATTGAGCGCACCTGTAGCTCTCGTCGAGATCTGCATGAAGGCAACTCTGGAGGGTTAAGAGGCAAAGCTGCGATATTCGCCCAAGAGGAAATCAAGCTGGAACTCAACGAAGAACAAGAGGATGCTGTTATTCCAGGATGAGACAAACACAGAGATATTTGACACCTTTTGCAACTGATTCCATTTTGGGGAGGTGGATGCTGTTTTACTGCAATCAGATTTCCATGAGGGGGGAAGCAATCTAATGAAAATACAGAAAGTAACTGCAGCCATACAGTAGGAGAGCCCAATGTTGTGATTACATAGGGGCTTTGAGATAACCCTCTTTTTTTGTAGGTCTACATCAGATTCGGAAATGGACTTCCAATGCAGTTTTGCCCTTGCTGGGAGCCCCTCCAAGCATTTCCTGGAAATTTGCTTCAGAGTTCAAGAGCTGCTGCAGACCTGCCAGGATGAATACAGCATAGGAGAATGTGAGTCCTGGGAATTAAGTTTGGGCAGGTGGCAACCGGGACAAGACTCCGGGAAGACGCAAAGTGAAGCAGAGGAAAGGTTATAAATGCAAGGACCACGGGAACCTACAAGATCCAAAACTGAGCTTCCTGATTGGACCAAAAATTCCATTATCTGAATGGCAGAGGGGCACAAATATAGGAGGACAAGCTAAGTCCACCCAGTGTATAAAGTACAGCGCTTTCCATACGAAGCGGCGTTAAAAGGGGAGAAACGAAGGAAGAAACATTAGAGGAGTTCTTAAAGAGAGAAAACAACGGTGCCACAAGGACATTCGCTGCTGAAGACTTCCAGGTGACTTAAGACGGCTCTGTAAAAGTGGCTCTGAAGAGCTGTCTTTGAATGCTAGTGGACATATCCAAGAACGCAATCCATTGGGAAAGTGTGCCTGGATGCCAACCCCACTGAAATTAAAGCATAGATTCCACAAGAGGGTTATTTGCTTCAGTGAGGTGTGCAAAGGAGAACTCCAGACTGAATTGTGCCCTCGTACTCTTGCGAGATGCCCAGGGACTGCAATAGAGAGCGCATTACCTAGCAGGAGTTTGCAGTGCCACGTCCTTAGATTCCAAACAGCTGAACTGGGTCTGAATAGGGTATCAGGTCAGTTCCCAGTTTACAACCCCAACATTTCCTGTGGGAATGGCAAAGGGACACTGGCAGGAGGGTGGGGAAAGGAGCCTGAACGAATGCGGTTTGTGGTCAACCGATATTGAGAACGGCACACAGCAGAGATGTGGATTGTCTCGGGACTTTGAGAAGTCCACAACGACGGCAAAACACACCAAGCAAACTAGCAAGAGGGCTTCTAGTTCAAGCTGTTCTGTAAATTCAACTTGCTGCATTATTTCCACAGGCCAAAGACTTCTTAATAATCAGAGCATTTCCAGAAAGATGCCGGAAATCGTGATGAAAACCTCCAAGAGGATGGGGAATTAGGGAAGCCGTTATCTAGAGGGTCTGCTTAGTTTGTAAGAGAAGAACATCATTGTATGTGTGATGTACATCTGAGACCTCAAGAAATTGGTTAATGAGGTGATGCACTCTCTCAGAAGCCAAGCAAGTTACTTGGAATGGGGTTAATTAGCTTCCTGATGAAGATATGCAAGGGCATCATTTCCTACAAAGAACTTGCCTTTGCATAACGAAGATGTACGAGAAATGTCGTAAGGTGTACACACAAAAAGCAGGGATGCAACGCATCATAAGGATGCAGAAATCCCAACTCCTGAGCTGGCTAGAACAGCATTGTTATGAAAGACGGCCCACTCGAAGCCAGGAAAGGGCCCAAAATCTCCCTCGGAATTGCAACTTGCAGGCTTTGCCAGCAAGTCCTTTTTCTGACGGCAGATTTATGGGCGTGGGTGGTGCAGCCAGTCTGAGGCAACCCTCCCCTGCTGTGCCAGGGTGCTGCTCCAATTTCTCCTGGCCAGTCCTCAGTGCGGTGGCAGAGAATGGTTGTGGTGCGGCTGTAGATGCAGGCAGCCTTGGGGCAGGCTCGAAAAGAATGGAGACTGGTGGAGGATTCCAAAATGCAATGACTGAGCCCCTCACCGGGCATGCAGAAGGGGACTTCTCAAATGTGGTATGTGGCAGACTTAAGGCATTCTTAGGATTCCCTTGGGCACAACCTTTCTGCTTTTTGCACACTCTATGGAGCTACTGCCTACATGTTTGCAGAAAAACTATTGTGCCCTTACAAACCCTCGCTATGTCAAAACTGGTTGCAGAGGATTCGTATATGTAAGCCTTCAAGTCTCCTAACTGGTCGGGTTTATCGTTGTGGCACTTTAGAAACACCAGATCGTTCCTACTGGGGAAAAGAGCTGCTGTTAATCTTTCGTGTCGGACGCTGTGTAATATGGAGTGGGGGTTAAAAATTAAAATAACAAACCAAAACAAAATTTGAGCAAAACCAAATCAAATTTAATTGGTCTTAAATGCAAAAGTAAAAACAAACAAAAACACAAAAAAGCAAAAGAAAATTAACAGAAAACAGAACTCAAAGTTTCAAGGCAGCCTGCAGAAAACTCAGGGGATTAATTAAAATCGTATAAGTCTACCCCAAAAAAGAAAAAAAAAATCATTTATTTTCTCTCTTAAATCTCTACCTTCCAAGTTTTAATGTACTTTTCTGCTGAGAGTTCAAATATGTAAAGCTATCGTCAGAACAAACCCCTATTAAAATAGTGGGGGGAAATCGTCTAGTACTTATTAGAAGGGATGCAAAAAAAGGACAATGCTCAAATGTTCATTAACAGCTTTATATATATATTTTTTTTTAAAAAAACCCAAGGATGCAAGAATTCGAACTAAAAAATTATATTTGAAAGGAAGTTAATGTTAGATCATGCCACATTTATCTGACCAGAACGTAACACAATACGATGTGCTACCAGGAGGCACGAACTCCAAGGAAGTGGCAATGCTGGGTTTGGAGTTTCATTTTTACTCTGAAATCTTCCCAGAGTTTCTCTGAAACTCTTTGGTCCATTCTTATTGGAAACTGGGCTTTTGAAAGTGGGGGCAGGGACGGGCTAAAAAAGCTGTTCCAATTTGACATATATAAAAAAAATGCGCCTACTGACCAACGAGCTTGGTCAATGGCGTTAACTGAACGCTGGAACGCTCTTGTTTAACAGAGTCTCTTTAAAGACACTTTCCTTCTGCGGATTAACAGACTTTTCCGCTAACTAAAAGTTCCAGTTTCCAAGCTTTGCCCTCGGCTACCGGGGGCAAAGTTATGTTGAAATGCCCCAGTCCTGGCAGTGAAATCAACAGCTAACCTTTTAAGGGAAAGCAAGCCTGGCCGTTTTCAGGGCTGGTCTGGATTCTACTTGGTAATTGTTGAGATATATAATATTATTTTTGGCTCGGGGACAAGGTCATGAAGCAGAACCATCTAAAATTAAAAACCGATAAAACAATTGCAGGACTTTTAAAAAAAAACAACCCGAAACATTTGAACATGTTGGTGGCATCCCAAGAATATATAAAAACCCTTTTATCCCACTTCTCATTTAGACTAAAGACAAACAACTTTCTTTGTGTGAAAACTGGCGCAAAACAAAAAAAGAGAAGAAGAATCAAGTTGTACACTAACGGAAACAAAAAGAAAGAAAGAAAGGTTTCAAACTTTTTCCGTCACTCGGTTATCTATTCCATACAAAAAAAAGAAAAGCCACGAGCGAAATTATTTGTGGGATTTGTTGGTTTTGAAGGAAACCTGCAAGATTTTGTCCCCCAGCCGGTAGCCGTTAAGACTTGCTATGGCCATGGCGGCTTCTTCATAGTTTGTCATTGTCACAAAGCCAAAGCCTTTGCACTTGTTGGTGTTGAAGTCGCGGATGACTTTGACATTAGTCACCGCGCCAAAAGGGCCAAACATCTGCCAGAGGATTCCCTCATCGGCATCTTGGCCGAGGTTGTAGATGAAGATGCACCATCCCGAAGAGGAGTTTCCTGGGACATTTACACCAGAAAGCCCACTCATGTGATCTACACCCATAGGAGAGAACCTACCAAATAAAAAAGGACATAAAATAGTTCATGTAAACAAAACAACAAAACAAAAAAAGTCAGTTTCAATCAAGTTCAAAAAAAAAAGAGAAGCTCATCGGGGAATTCAAAGGTTAGGAGCGCTGGGCCGGGGGCGGGGGGAGAATTCAGAGCACCTGGGTGCTGCGTTTTTGCAAGAAGACAGAGTCTCCCTGGGAAACCTTAAAGGCTGTCGGATTTGGTGTGGCGTCAGCATTTCGTGGACTAGGCCCTGCTTCGTCAGATGCACTGTTTTTTAAAAAAACGATTTGTTTGCTTTTACTTTAACTGGTTTACATGCAGCCCTTTTAGGGATACAGTGGAACCTCGGTTTTCAAGCACCTCGGAAGCCCAACGCCAAAAACCCGGAAGTAATTGCTTCCGTTTTCAAACGCGCCTCGGAAGTCGAACGGCTTCCGCTGCATGTTTTTAAATTTTCTCAGTGGATTTGGCCGGCCGCTCATTGCTCCTCGAACGTTTCGGAAGTCAAACGGTCTTCCGGAATGGATTACGTTCGACAACCGAGGCTCCACTGTATAATCATTCATAACTGTGAAACATCAAAACACAGAGGCATTGGTTAAAAACCAGGCTATACACCCCCCACCAAAAAAAAAGATTGAGCAGCAATAATTAATATAAAGACATTGAATAAAAGCAGTACATAAAAAAGCAATGAATTAAAAAGTGGCCTGAAATAAGAACCTTACGCTTTTTCTAAAAACATTTTCTCTAAAAAGATGGGGTTAGGAGGTGTTGTCCACAGTCGACCATGGAATTCCCTCTCTCACACACAGAGCTACGTTATGCTAGGAGTGTGAAAGAGACCCACAATCCTAGGACCACACGATGGAAATCCACGATTCAAATTGGGGCTGTAGATCTCTTTCGTGTTACAGGCATTCAGTTAGCATTGCAGGCTGCTAACATAACCAAGATTTGTTGTTTTATAAATGGGCCACTTGATTCTTCGCCTAAACACCCGTACTTTTGCTTCTGCCCCATGGATTCCACAACTTGTTTGCATCTTGTTATGCATCTGATGAAGCAGCGGCTCTAGTCCACCAAAGCCCGGCCGCAGTAAATTTACTTGTCATCTTAACGATGCCGCCAGTCCCTCTGCTGTGTTTTACTGCAACAGACAGAGGCAGCTGCCCCTCTAGAATTTGCCAGGCTGAAAGCCATTGATCTACCAGGAATGTTTCCTGCGCAGGTCCCAGCAAAATGAACCAGAGCAGGCTGGGCACAAATTGCACTCAAGCTGCTACCACCCACACCAGCAGGGCTTGCACAGACATTTTTCGGAGGCTGTGCCCTGTGCATTGTCAGGCTTACAGTCCTGTCAGCGATGTCAGAGGGTGATGTGCCTTGCCCCCTGCGGACCCCAGCGGTCTGTTTCCTCAAGTGGCATTCTGAAAGGGCCCACAAGGAGCACTCGACATTGGGCAAAAGGGCTTTGGGCGGGCTTTCTGGCCCCTTCTACATCATACATTCCTACGACTTAGATCTGCCATTTGAGCCAAGCGACCTCTTGGTTCAGAGTGTTCAGTGGTCGGGAATGAGGCAAGTGGAGCTGGATGCACAGGGAGATATTAAGGCTCTCATCCTCCTTCCCTAGCAACTCTGCCGTACTCGCCACCCCGTTCCCAATGACGTGAAAGGAAACTCTCTGCTGTTAGGCCTGGCATCTTTCTAGCACACAGCACAAAGGGCTCGTTCCCCTTTCAGTTCGTCCGTGACTTTCCCACCGCTACTTATTCTCCCTCCCTCTCGGTGGCCTGGGTAATCTGCAAAGTGACCCCCCTGGGCTTGACCACCTGAACCTGCAGAGCATATGATCACTGTGTGCTTTTCTAAAAACAAAAACAGGTTATGTAGGACTGCTTTATCTGACAAGACAAAATAATGCATCGTTTATGAAGCAAAACCAAAGGGCACAGCGGCTAGCAACTATTTGGTTGTGGAAGAGTAGCACCGCAGGGGGTTTTTTTGGGGGGGGGGGCATTGCTACACACTTTGTTCTTAAGAGGAGCATAGAGAATTGCTTAGCCAAGTGATTATTCAAGGCACCAGGCCCATACAATATGGCCACCGTTTGCCGCTAAGGATCAGTTCAGATGATCCTCCAGTCTGGAGGATTGCGACTGAGCCACCGATAGACACGATCCCTTCTCCTCTCCCTTGGGCAGATTCCCTTCTGTTTCCCATCTGGGTTAGCCATGACGTGTGGATACACTGACGCCGACAGGCTGTGGTGAGCGCTTCCCCTCCAAAACCAGAAATAGGCATTTCAGAACGAGGCTCAGGAGGAAAGCTCTAACCACCGCCCCCCAGATTTAGACATGGCAAACATGAGAAAGGGAAGGTTGCATTTAAAAGTGTTTCGTTCTGGGCCCTGCCACACCATAGCTTGACATATCATCTGAATTGAGCCACTGGTTCCGACCCCGAGCCAGTTACAGTCAACGTTTAGGGCTGTAGCACTGTCAGAAACATTAACACAGGTGGTTGTCTTGTTTTTTCGGGGGGTGGAGACCATCATCTTACATGGAAGAGGCTGAGTACAGGCAGATAGAAGAACATGTATTTATTTAACATGTGACAAGAATTCTACGACAAGAATTCTGAAAGATACCCATCTGACTCTACACTTTTGGAGAAATTAAAAAGAAAAACATGCAAGGGATTCACTGAAGAAGCAACTACTAAGAAGGAGTTTACAACAAGCATCGTGTGAAAAATGAGTAAGGACTTTAAAAAAAAACAACCAACAAAAAAGGACACATAAGCAAGTGAAATAAGAAACCCCAAAAACCGGAAGGAACAGTAAATTAGGAGAGGGCCATCTTGACAGCACGACTAGGGTTTTGTTTTGTTTCCAAAAGTGTGTGTATGCCTAAGTTGTGGTAAATGAGGTTCTCGAAAGTCAACTGCTGCAGATACAGAGGATATAACTAGCTTTCCAAGGGAAAAATTATACCCCAAACAGAGCAAGTTATGAACTGAACTGTTGCTTATTAACTGCTGCTATTAAGTCTTTTGAAGAATGAACTACGTATTAATGGTTTTTTAAAGGGTTTTTGTAAAGTAGCTGGTTTAGCAGTGCTGGGTGGGACTCAGCAGGCTAAGAGGCGTGAGAGATCTTGCTAGCTCATTCCCCACTCAACAGAAGGAGTGACTTTTCTGCATTATTATTGATTTGTCTTTTCTGGACGAAAATTACAGGTTGTAGGACTTGGCCCACATTACGGGCTTGAACTTTAGTGAATGGTACTTTTATCAACAATTAAGGAACTGCTAGTATTTCTGTGGGACTTTTTGACGGGGGAAAAAGCAAATTCTCACGCTGTGCTCCGAAGGACGCCCGGCGCCGCTTTAAAGATTTTCATGGCTCCTCAAGAAGACCAGTAACCATGAATGAGATTCCCAGAAAGTCAAAGAGCGGCCACATCCGAGAGGCCCACAAACAGAAATCGGCTCAGAGCCAGCCTGTCTGTACTTGCTATCCGTCCCTTTCCTCAATCACTCTGGTGTGCAAAGGGGGCAAGACGCAGAAAGAGGAACTGCTCTCATTTGTACTAGGATATGGTTAAATGGGGGGTGGCCAGCACTGCATGCTTCGAACACACTGGGTTTCAGGGTCAATTTCCCATTTAACTCAGGTAGCAGAAGCTGGATGTGGTCCCTCTCTGCTACAGCCACTGCCAGTCAGAGTAGACAGTGCTGGACTAGGTGGCAGCTTTACCTATGGATCTGTTCTCCGGCTTATGCAAGGAGACAGCCAGCTCCAAGTTGAGGATTTATTTATTTCCTCCCAAATGAGGCTTGTGATCAATGACATCATAAAGGAAAAACTGAGGGAACTGCAATTCCGTTCTGGACTGCAGAACTGCACTGCTACACACTAGGGCCAGCGCAACAGGTTTTGCAAAATGAGAAAGTGATAGAAAAACCTTCAAGGGGTATTATGTATGGCAGAGATGACTGTATCCATTATTGTGAAGTTTCAAAGACAAGGTGAAGGCTATTGAACCTTGAGATAAGAGATTATATACCCTTTCCACCAGCTACAAGGAAAGTTCTATTCTAATTTTGTTTTTTAGACTGACTTGGGTCTTTTGGATCAGGAACAGATGCAAATAAAGCACATATTAAATTGGTCAGCAAGTAAAAAGTAGCAGCTAAATTTATGAAACTAGTGTTAGACAGAAAATAATAATATATGTATATATCATCAATATAGGAAACATTTATCAATAGGGGGAGCTTATCAATCTTTTAATTATGCAACGAGAAGAATGAGTAAAAATTTTATCTGCTACTTAAGAAATGGAACTTTTCAAGCGCTCTTTTTTTAGAAGCAAGAACACCGACGTGTCGAGAACACTTTAAAAACAAAAACAGTAATCAAATAGATGGCTTTTGTAAGAACTGAACGGGAAATGAAAGTGGGAAAGTGTGAAGAAAACAAACCACAGTACAAGGAATGAGTTTGTAGCCTGTTAAAAGTATGTTACTCCCTAGACCTGGCTGGTAAGTTGTAAGTTTCAGAAATATCTGAACAGAATCCCAATTCCTAACACTACACAAGGCAAAAGAAGTTATGTTTCTTTTGGGGCGCAGGGCAAACCCAGCTATTAAAAAGATCTAGGCCTTAGGTCCTCAAGGCGCAAAGATAACTGCCCAGGGTGGTCTGTGCCATATTAACCTGGCACAGTCCATCATTCTGCTGCAGTTAAGTGCAGCTGAAATCAGAGGGTCAGTCTTAGGCAGAAAGTAGATACAATGCAAGCAGCACAGTAATATTATGCATTTCGCTTCGAATTCAACGGAACTTCTTCCCTGGCAGGCGTGCATCAAATTCCGGGCTTAGGCTGCGTGAATCTCTCCTTTATTTCTATTTTAAACACAAAACTAATATTGGAAAGATGAGAGCTTGGGCATTAGTAAAGGAATGCCGTTATGTGGCATGCCTAACATGAACTTTTCTTCTGAGTAACTACACACCGAAGGATTTGGGTTGTAAGCAGGGGATGGGGAAAGGTTTCCTAATTACGCCTGCCTTGCCAGGGGGTCCTATCTGTCAAAGCAGCAATGTGATCTTTTCTCATGAGAGCAGGAGTCACCATTCTACTTTTCTTTATTAAGTCGCATTCCTGACTCCAACCTGCTTCCCCCAAAATTAAACGTACTGATCTAACTTCAGCGCTCAGTATTCCTCCCTCAGTTCGGAAGTCTAAGATTAATACACTTTATTACAAAGGACACACGTTTCCTGGGAAAGTGTCTTAACTGCACACCCTCTTCCCTTTTAGCGCTGTTCCGCATGGGATGCGCATTATAACCTCAACTGCAGAACCAACCATTGCTTTTGCTTTTTCATTGCCAGTCTGCAACAACTGCCTGCAAACCTGCGGCTTTATTTGGGGTGCTAACCCACAGGCAGGCAAAGTTCGTTTGAGGGTTCTTAAAAGGTCACAGGTATTTGTTGCTCTCTTATTAGCCGTAATCAGGACTGCGGGGCATGCATTTTAGATCTTGGAACCAGAGCTGAGGTTACTGCAATCTGGTTTTATTTAAATTGCCTGCTCCTCCACCCCCTGCCTTACAATATGTGTTTTTTATACGTCTATAAACTACCTGGAGCACTATTTTTAGTTAGGAAAGCAGTACCAAGTAGCAGAACAACTCTGGCCTGGAATGTTCCCGAATGAGGCTCTGCGCAGGTGTAGAACCCATTAAGCACAGCCGCACAAGGCCATTAAAAAGAACAAGTTGTTTTTAAAATGACAAGAAGCCTTTTAAGCAAAACAAACAAACAAAACTTGCTTCGGCAATTTTAGACTATGAAAAGGAACAGGTTTTTACATGCTTCAGAATACTGTTTTAGCGGTACTGGAATTGCACCATATGAGAAATAAGTTCATTACAATCAAGTACCAGACCACCCCATTCTTGCAGAATTTTTTTTAAAAATGTCATCTTTTGACACACTGTTGTGAAGCATCAGATCAGACAGACAAATTTTCAATCTTTATTAACCGGGGTGGGTGGGGACGGGGAGGACCTGGAAGGCTTTTTAATCCTCTATTTAATTAAATTCTATTTTTTTGAGGGGGGAGGGAGTGAGATAAGAAGAGAGAAATCTGATGGAACAGAAATAAGAAAAGAAATGGACATCAACAATGATTACTGACATACCGTGGGGATACATATTCATTTGAGGGGACAGAAGCACTCAACTGCCATTAATTTTGAAAGATCTTTTTTTTTTTTCAGAACTCTCTAAAGTTATACAGAATGAACTTTTAAAAAAAAAAATCTAATGGAAGAAGTTGGAGGTGCAATTGGGACCAAGCTGATGGGTTCCACGTGAACTGTCAAGAAATATTGGGAAAGAGTTGGTTAAAGTAATAACAGAAATCACTGGATACAAATTTTACATTGAATCCTATTGCGACCCCTCCTTTTTGGGATATCCAATATAACGCTACCTACGGCTGATATAAAGGCTTAGCTAGCATGGAATACCCTGGGCAATATAATTAGATAAAACACAGTAGGATTAGGCTGTATGAAGGTAGGCAACAAGAAGTATTCCAAGAAAAGTGGTCTTTATTGACTAATTATCGGAACAAAAGCTCTTCACATACTGTTAACCCTAGTATTTTGGAACGGATTAACATTTATGTCGGTGTTTTTACTCCTCTCCCTTTAACTATCTACTGGAAGTGTTTCGCCTGGTGATGAGCAGTAATGATTTTAAAACAAAAAACAGAAACCAAAAACAAAAAAACAAAACCAAGAGAGGCAGAGGAAGAGAGAGAGAGAGAGCACAACACACAGCACAGACCTCCAACCATGTCAGCTCTTCCTAACCTACCTGAATCTCTGAGCCTGGTGGTGGACGGGACCCCCGAACCGTCTGGCCGGGGAGTGGTACAGCTGCGACAGCAGTGCTACGTTTTTGTTCTGGTTGGGGTTGGCGGCGAACTTCACCGTGATCGGTTCGGAGGAGCCGGGGGGCTTGTGGCCGTTGAAGTTCGAAATGGCCTCTTCGGCTTCCGAGCGCTTGTCGAACCGGATGAACGCCACCCCTCTGGACAGACCTTGAAACCGAAGCGAAAAGAACACAGAGTTAAGTGTGTCTCCTCCGCTCCCCCAAATGTGCCCAGGTTGCCTGGAACAAGGCTGCACAGCAATGGGAAGGGGGGGGGGAGGAGGAACAGACTCCAACCTCCATCTGGCTGCCTTTTGCCAGCCGGCAAAGACAATCCAACTGCCTAAGTACCTTCCATAAATCTCATGTTCTATATCGGCAACTGGCGCTTTTGATGCACTTCTTACAGTACTTTATGACATGGTTTTAAAATGTTTTCACCCTGAGCAGTGCACAGGCGCTAGAAGAGTGCTACAGAAATCTCTATGCAACCAGAAATGTTAAGCATGTCCCGCTTTGTGGACTTTGATGGGAGATATAAAACACTCGCTTAACTTGACTTTGGCAGAGGCAAGTTCCTAGAGAGAGCACATGTTGTTGTTTCAGGATCTTGGAAGGGCTCCCAAAACTAACAAGATCAAAGCGCTTGTTGAGTGAGGGTGGAATCGTATTTGGTCAACCACCTAACCTGGGCAAGAGTTCAAAAGCTATGCAAATCGCCTTAAGGAGGTTCATGGTTCGATACGTCCAATGGAGGGATCTCCGAAACAGCAAATCTGTTCCAGTCATGGAGGTGGTATTTCAAGAGAGTCATCACAGGGGAAAGTGCTCACAAGCAGAGTGAATTATTAAGGGGAGCTGGGGTGCTGGCCACCTCCACAAACTGTAGCCATACCGCCCTGCTAGCTAAGGTAAGAGTGAGAGGGGGAAGGGGGGGAGAGTTTCCAGGTGACACATGTGATAGCCACTCTTGTGCAAAAGGACCCAGTCAAAACTCCAGAGCTTCTAAAACAAAACCATCGCCGCCTTTCACACCTGTAGTTTGGTCAACCAGCACGCGCGAGTTGATAATGCGTCCAAACCGTGAAAACATGTCCTCAACATCTTTCTGTGTCATTGTCCGCGGCAGTCCGCTAATGTACAGGTTTGCGTCTTTGATAACCTCAGAGCTTGGGCGGGCATATGAAACCTAAAAGAAAAGGAAAACTGCTGGTTGGGCATGTGAATTCATCAAGTGTCCCTCCAGAAGTTCTAGCATCAATTCGGCTTCCTTCTTTTGCAGTTGCTAACAAGATCCCCCCTGCAGTTTGGCCCAACTTCTACCCCTTTTTGGGGTAGCCATCTGTCCCGCACAATGAGGACTTGGACAAGGAGGTCACTTGCAACAACAGTGGCAGGCAGTATCCTGAGGCCATTTCCCCCTCACTTGACCGCCAGCTGGACGTGTTACTGCTGCTTATTGGGAGGGGCAAGGTGGAGGTGGTTCAACGCAACAAACACGTGGGCAGAACCACTCTGGTGCCCCTGCCAGTGAGTCTGGAGCTGCAGCAACCTCGCCCCTCTACCTCCCAGAGATCGGGCACGAAGCTGTTCAAACTGGAGCATTCAAATTTGGGGCAGGAAGAAAAGCAGCAGGTGCAATTTCTGTACGGAAGGTATGCTCAGGGCTTCTAAACTCTACCACAAAGGTCATTGCAATTGCCTAAATCCGAGCTGTGCCGCAGTGGCTGCTCCTATCATGCATGCCCCTTACTGTAACCAACTGAGGTGCTGGATATAATGAAGGAAAGGATGCAACTGTCTGGAAGTTTCCTCTAAGGGATCACACACCCACGGAATTACTCCTCCACACAATACTTGGCGAAGCAACAGACTGAATGCCTGCAGGGCTGTTGTTTTTAAGAGAGCATAAATATGGGCATGGGAACTAACGGCACAGAGCTAATCACACACAAAAATGACCCCTGGGCAAGCCTTCCTGGGTGTGCCCCTTTGGCCCTGTACACAATTTGCTCCCTATGCAGCTCTTGGAACACACTACTATTCAGAGGCAAGACTACAATGCAGCAATTAAAAGTCAGGGTTAGCTTTCTCATCTGACAACCTCCTCCCAGCGAGGCTTTGGTAAGCCAAGAGAGCGAGCGACGCTTGGAAGGATACAAGCAGCTCATTCATGGGTGCGCAGCCGCCAGCACGCAGTCACGCGATTCGACTCTCAAAGCAGCGACAGCTGTGTTGCTCAGATTGGGAGGCAGGTCAGGCCACCCCCTCACTTATTCCCCCCCCTCACTTCTTCCCTGACCCGTGGCTTGTCCCTTTTGTCTTGTGAGCCATGCAGCTGGTAGAGAGCCACGCCCGACCGCCGTGCTGCCTTAACATCTCCCCTTCCACAAAGGCGACAGGCGCACACATAGATATCACATTTAGGGCTGCAGGGTTGAGGCCGCTAATTAGTTAGATTCGTATATCAGCACTTTAAAACGAATCAAATGTTCCCCCACCGTTTAGTCACTGCTTATAAAATTAATGCATGGCAGTGCCATCTTAAAAGAGGCTTTTCCTCACGAGAAGGGAAATGACTCTTCCACGATTATACCTGCTATGACACATGCATGTGAATTACTAGTGTTGCTGTTGTTAATTGAATTTATATACCACCCTATACCTGAAGGTCTCAGGGCAGTTCACAAGATAAAAGCAGAATGTAAACAAACTACATAATCAAAATGTACACAAACTACATAATCAAAATAAAAACAACAACCACCCAATAATGCATTTTAAGAGGGCATAGGTTGTCAATCAAATCAACCAAAGACCTTTTTTAAAGAGGAACGTTTTTGCCTGGCGTCTAAAGGTGTATAATGAAGGCGCCAGGCAAACCTCCCTGGAGAGAGCATTCCAAAGACAGGGAGCCACTGCAGAGAAGGCCCTGCTCTCGTGTTGCCACCCTCTTGAGGAAGAGGCAAGCAAAGAGGTGCCCCAGAAGATGATCTCAGGGTCGGGGTCTTCATATGGAGAGAGGCAGTCCTTGAGGTATTACGGTCCTGAACTAAGCTTTCCCCTCTAGAACTACGGTTTCTCATAAGCAAACTTGCATAGTTTTAACCAACCAACTTAAAACATGAAATTAATCAGCCAAAATGTCTTGCATGCTATTGAATATATTAAAATACAATATGTAAAAAATGATATAATGTACACACTCTCTCTCTCTCTTCATTGTTCACATCGTGTATGATTAAGTAGGTTTAATAAATATGTCCACTTTTAAATGTCACACAGTTATTGGCTGTTTCTCCTGCAACTGACTAATAAATCTGCTCTGCTAGAATTCAGGTTTGCACATTTTTATTGAACATGTATACACTGCCTCCCTGTCCATTGAGTTCAAGGCTAATGAAACAATAATGTAACATAAAACATTTTAAAAATATACATTCATGACCATTGTAGGGGGCGGAGGGTGGGGGGGGGGGAGAGGAAAGGGTTGGACAGTCAAAAATAAGCAAAAATTCTAGATGAAGACTGACTCCTGCTAGCCAGTTGAGTCACTTTTACCTTGATAGTTTTGGACTGGAGTCGCAAGCCATTCAGCGTGTTTATGGCTCTTTCGGCATCTTTCGCTGTGACGTAGTTCACAAAGCCGTAACCCAAGCTGTGACCTACAGGGACGAAGGTTAATTAATTAAACATAGCCTTCTTGAAAGTAAGCGGGGAGGTGGCAGAGGAGAACCACTTTGCTTCAACACCGGTTAAAACGAAGCACTCCTTATCTGTACTAATTAGGGACCTGGTTTATTTTGCATATGAATGGCAAAAAAGCCACGTAAAAAACTGCACTATGGGAGTTTCAGAAAATGAGGACCACTTACGTGGGGATTGCGTTCCAGGCCCCAGCGTACACAAGTGAAATCGCATACAGTAGGGAGCACCCCACTTTAACAGGGAGGGCGTGCAGGAAGGAAGGGGAGAGACAGTGTGCACAGCCTTTGGAGTAGGGAGGCTTGGAAGCTGGCAACTCTCCCCTAGGATGCAGAGAGGCAGTAGCAGGGAGTGAGGTGGACCAGGCGATCATCAGGGGGATGAGGCTGGGCTAGGCAGGTTGACCTTCTTGTCCCCTCCCCTCTGCCCAAACCAGGTCCAGGAGAGGCAGAGCGGACACCTCATTCCCAAGCGGGATATTGGGCCGCTCCGAGTGCACAAAGGCTCCACCCTGAGGCTGCTGAGCCACCCAGGCCATGGCATCCGGTTGCAAGCCGGGCAAAAGGGCGAGGAGGGCAGCCGAAAGCAGCTGCCGCTACAGTACATCCTCTCCCCACCTCCAGTGTTGCCATGGATGGGCAAGAGCGTCTGTGCTGCCCCAGCCAGAAGGCAGACAAGCAGGCGGTCGGAAGCCAAGCCAAGGCGCCGGGAGGGGCCCCCTGCAGTCTCCTCCCCTCCAGCAATTTCAAGGCTTGCGGGCTTCAAAGGTGCCATGGCCCCTTCCCTCACCCACAGCCCCGAGAAGGTAAGTCCAGTCTGTTTATTTATTTCACAGCGACCCGCATAAATGTGGTCAAGCACAAGTGCGATACGGGTAAGTGGGGGGCAGAGGCTGTCCTGTATTTCAGGACAGGCTAAATGTTATTTTTACCTGCCACTTTGTCTCGAATAAGCTTGGCGGATTCAACTTCCCCAATGCTGCAGAACAGGCTCCGTAATTCATCCTGGGTCATGTTCTGAGGAAGGTAGTTCACAATTAAGTTTGTCCTCCCGATATCGTCCCTGCAGTCTTCAGCCATGTGATCTTCATAACCATTAGACATTTTAATTAGAAAAGAAATCTGCCAAAAGGGAGAAAAAATACAAATTGTTCAGCTCTGCGGGTTCATGTGGTTAAAAAGAAAGAAAACCGGGAGGAGGAGCAGCATGCAACTGACCCAGTGTTTGAAATTCCCATGGGGCCGGGCGCATTATGCTACTGACACGGGTCCAATTGCAACAAAGCGGAGATTTCTGGGCGCCGTGTTGGCCCCTAACATCTCCATCGAGGCGGCTGACTTGCATACCGCCCTCAATCACCACATCAAGCAAAGTGCAGAGCTGAGCACAGACCTGTGTACTGCACATCTGACTGCACTGCAAGCCACTAGGGCCGCTATTCCACTAAGGTGGTCTAAAATGGATAAATGACGATATCATCGATCACCACACAGCCTTCCTCAGCAGGTGAGCCAAGCTGCATCCAAGCAGGACTTTTGGTTGGGGGCTTGGCTGCCGAACGGTGGTATTCAGGACAATCCAAAGTATGGCGATGAGTCACAGTGAATACAACTAATCTGGGGCTGCCAGGCTGCCAACAGGCCAGCCAGGCAGCAGCGGGGGGAAACAGTATCAGCCTTGATTAGGGTCCAGAAATTGTATATTCATGGGGGTGTTAAGAGGGTTGATGGAGGACCCTGGATGACACACATTAAAATGTTAAAATCAAGAAGGTGCTTTCTTGGGCTTGTCAACTTAGAAAACGAGCCCACCTAGGAGAAGAAAACTTGATCCTAACCCTTCGCAGCCTTGCAGAATATTATTGGAAGAAAAGGTTAAGGAGTAAGCCCGGCACAAATCTGGAGTAGAGACTCTTAAGAAGGTTGGATATATTCTTGCGTGCCGCCTCCTGGCAACTCCTGCAGCCAAGCTACTGCCAAACACATTGCTCTGCTTTCCTTCGGATTCCGCCAATGAGGCCAGGAGGGAGGCTTTGTCATCTGGGCAGTCCAGGACCTCCACACACGCTGCCCAGGCTTACACCATGGGGGGGGGGGGAGTCCCCTTCAGTGTTGCTAACGCTGCGGGTTGACTTCAACCCCCGAGGCGCACTCCATTGTCTCTCAAGACAGACGGATGCTGCAAACGACAGCAGCAGCAGCAGCAACATGGTGGTTTCTGTATGCAAATGTGCAAGGATTTAGGAGTTTCCTTCACCAAAGCTGGTAGTAGCCATAGCACCAAATGAAGGGGAAGTTGCAGAAGGGAGGGCATGCAGCAATTTGCCTGGGAGGAAGGTCAGAGGGAGTGCTTAGTTCCCCAGTCTTCTGCCCACCACGATTAACCATGGCACCTGCACCAGCTCTATGCTGGGTTTCACATTACTACCAGGCCTGGGAGCTCTCACAGAGCTGTCCTGGATTGAGGCAGCAGTTCTGCCTAAATGCTTCCTACCAGCTCAATCTCACTTCCAGCTGAAGGAGAGCAATGGGGGGGGGGGAGAGATGCTGTGTGAGGCATGCAATTTCCACAGAAAAGTGGCCTCCAGGAGAGGCAATTAATCACCACCAGCCGTTTTTGCCCTGGATGTCTCTCTTAAAGCAAAGGTTCCAATTCTGCACCCGCCTTGTGGTGGGACAAAGCCGCTAAGCAGTAAAGTGGGGAGCAGAGAGTAGCCAGAGTATACCTCTCCACCGCTTTTCTTTTTAGCTGGTCAGCAGCACCCCAAGTTCCCAGATGAGTCAGGTGGGCTAGAATGCATCTCTCACAGCAGAGAAGGTTTGGAGGAGAGAATCTTAGTTCTGCCTACAATATTCCTGAGCCAACTTCACAGCCTGAAGCAGGACCATCACATCTCTATGTAGCTCCTTTTGGCAAAAATCACAGAAGCCCCCCCCCCCAAACCCCAAATACTGTGATATAAAAAGTACAATGAACATATATAAGTAGTAGCCACTGTTGTGTAACAAACATTTCTCCAAACCCATCAATTTATAACAATGAGATAGCCTGTTATTTTGCCTCTCACTAGGGCTTTTGTTTGTTTGTTTCCCATGCTTTTGTCTGTTGTTTCTCATACTCTTAGGGACCTTCTCCGTTTTGGTTGTTTCTCTTGGCAAAGCGCTTAAATTAGACCCCCCCCCCCCCAGCACAAGCTCCAAAGGAACCAGTCTTGACAGTCCTTGTCTAATAGCATACTCTGATCCTCTGAAAGGAAACAAGGAAGAAAAGAGGTCAGGCCGTCTCAGCTTGTTCAAGCCTTGCGTACCCGATAAGAGCAAACAAATTGAGGTTTAAAACAAGAACTTCCTGGCAGTAATGATTTCCAGGTGAACCTGTCAATCTGAGGCATCACTTTTGGAGTCGTCATTTCCTTCTCCATTCAGTACAAATGCACACGGACGCTATGGAACCAGGGCTCATTCACATCAATCTCCCAGTGCACAAAAGCTCGTTTCATGCTCAAGGGTGAGAAAGAGGAAGTGAAAATCACTGGAGCCGATGATGGACAAAATGCATGACTAAACAGAAGAAGCCTTTCAGTGAAGTAAACCACTCCACATTAGAAACTTGAAATTCTGCCGCTCACTAATTCTGAATCTGCTGCTTTGGTATTCCTGCTTCTTCCCCTCATCTCAAAATGGAAATACCAATGTATTTTAGGGCATTTAAATTCCTGTATATGCAAAAAACAGACTGATTATTTGAATAAATATATTAATCCCGTTGTCCCCTTCCTCAACTTTAACTAGATTTGTCAGTTCCATCATATTTGCTTCAACTATATACATACATCCCAAAGAGAAAGGAGCAAATCACCAGAAAAGGGTGGAGACCCACGTTCACGGAGACGAGTCAGGAAGCTTCCTGGATGGCCCTGCATCAGTTACTCTCTCTCAGCCCAGGAGAAGAAATACGGTGACCCCTTGATATCATGAACCCTGACTGACCACTGACCCTGCTGGCTGCTGGAGCACCTGCGAGTTGTAGACCAAGGAAACCTAGAGGGCACTACATTAACTATCCTGTCTTGGCGTAACCCAACTTACAGGACTGTCGTGAGGATAAAATGAGAGAGAGGAGTGTACTGCAAACAGTGCAATGCTCTAAACATCTGTTTCAAACCACTGCTGTAGTAGTTGTTTTGTGTGTGTGTGTGTGTGTGTGTGTGTGGTGTTTATATTTATATTTTCTTCCTCCCAAACTGGCTTGCATAGTAAAACAACATAAAACAGAGTCATTTAAAACTGAAGGATCACTAGGAAGCAATTTTGAGCACTCCAAAACCCAAAATAAATGCTGCATATTATTGTTTTTAGTTGGGTGGCTTAGAATTAAGCACATTTTTAGCTTAGCAATACGAATACTGACCTACCTCATAGGGCCCCGTAAGGATTACTGAGATGCGCTTTGAACAAAGCTTACCATTTCCCCTTTATTTTCCTCATCTTAAGGAATGGTTTCTTGAATTTAATACAGTACAAGTAGTAGTTTATTATCTATACTTCACCCATCTGGCTGGGTTTCCCCAGCCACTCTGGGTGGCTTCCAACCAAATATTAAAAACACAATAGAGCATTAAGCGTTCAAAACATCCCTAAACAGGGCTGCCTTCAGATGTCTTTTAAAATATAATTGCTTATTGCCTTGACATCTGATGGGATGGCGTTCCACAGAGCAGGTGCCGCCACTGAGAAGGCCCTCTGCCTGGTTCTCTATAACTTCGCTTCTCACAGTGAGGGAACCGCCAGAAGGCCCCTGGACCTGGACCTCAGTGTCTGAGCTGAACCTTGCAAAGCTGTTGTCTGTCAATAATGTGTGTGTGCGCACCTGAAATGCTCACCTGTGCATGTGTACACAGCAAGGCCTCAAAAAGGCCAAGCCTTTGGGTTGTGCCAAATGATATTCTTATTCAGGGTAGATTAAACTGCCACTCATGTATTATTCCAATAGGTCTGCTCCAAGCAGCTGGGACAAAACCCCACTGCTGCTATTGCAATTGGCTTGCACTATGCTCAAATTCCTTCCCTGCGAGGGAACAAGCTGCCATCAAAATCATCCAACACCCCCACCGCAAAATTGCAAATCAGGTTTATTATCAAAATTTACAGACTTCCAGCTGCAAATCAAACAAAAGCCATTGAAACATCTCCAACACAACGGAAGCTTCAAGCGGGTTCTACCCCCAATCACCCCCACAAAAAGAATCCAGCTGAAAACTCAACTTTGATTTTGCTCGCTGCAAATTTTGATAATAAACATGATTGCTGTGTGGGGTGTGTGTGTGTGTACGATTTCAATCACAAACGTGACTCCCTGCACACACACCCAAATTCAGCCGGAAACGCAAATTTGATTTCTTCTGTGCAAATTTTGATAATAAACCTGGGTTTGCCATTGGGGGAGGGGTTTGAATGTGACAGATTCCGATGGCAACCGCGACTCTTGATTTTCCTACAACCCAACCCCCCTACCCCCACCCCACCCCCGTTTGCAAAAACAGCAAGGCTGGTCCTCCTTGCAAAAAGGCAGTAGCCTAAAGACAACAATAGCAATCAATAATAATAATAATAATAATAATAATAATAATATGCTGATGATGCTGATGCTGGCTATAATAATATGATCATCCACCACCGCAATCATAATATGATGATGCTGCTGATAGTAATAATATGATCATCCAGCACTGCAATCATATGATGATGACAATAATAAAAAGATTATGATAATAATAATATGCTAATATGATTATCCACCGCTGCGATAATAATATGATGATAATACTATGATGATAATAATAATTGTGATAATATAATAACAGCTGCAATCATATGATGACAATAATAATAATGATGATGATGATGATAATAATTGTAATAATATGATAACAGCTGCAATCTTAATATGATGACAATAATAATAATAATATGATGATGGTGGTGATAATAATAATAATAATATGATCATCCACCGCTGCCACCAGCCTGGCTGGCCGCCCTGCCTCCCTTCCCGGCCCTAACAAAAGACTCCGCGCTCCGCTCCCCTCCCCTCCCTCGTGCGTGCCTTTCTTTCTCTCTTTTTTTGGGAAGGGGGGGGTGGGAGAGAAAGAGGGGGGGAGGGAGCTGCCCCCGTTCGCCGCGGCCCCGCCCCCTCCGCGCAGGCCCCGCCCCCTCCTGCGTCACCGGCCGCGCAGGCCGCAAGGCGAGCCTGGCCCGCTCTCACTCTCGCCGCCGCGGCCTCCTCAGACCAACCGCCTCTTCCCTCAGCGGCGGCGGCGGCGGAGGCCTCACCTGACGACGTCCGGGGGGGACGGGGACGACGAAGCGGGGAAGGAGGGCTGGGGCGGCGGCGAGGCGAGGCGGCGGGCCGACGAAGCTGAGGGTCCCTCCGGCCGCGCGACGAGCCGCTCCGCTCCCTCAGTCGGCAGAAGCAGCAGCAGAGGGAGGCAGGGAGGCGGGCTCCGGCAGCGGCCACGCCCACCCCGCCGCCCGCCCGCCGACGCTCATTGGACGCGGCGCGTGCGCCCGGCAAGCCCATTGGCCGGCCGCCGCGCCGGTTAAAGGCGCGCTGTGCGTGAGGGAGGGGGAAAAAAACGGACGCTCGCCGAGCGGCGGCTCGCCTTCGCGCCCGCGCATGCGCAGAGGACCGTCCTCCTTCTCCTCCCCACCTTTTTTTGGGGCGTGGCTGCGCGCTTTTTTTTTTTCCCCCACCAGTCACGCGCTCCCAACCACCTCCCCGCGGGACGCGCGTTCACACGTTACGTTTGCAGCGGGCGTGAAACCCGACGCTTTCTGTGGGTTTTTTTTAAATAATAAAAAAACACTCCCCACCAACCCCTTTTTTCCGGCGGAGCGTCAACACGCAAGCATTTAAATGCGTTTATAATAATAATAAAACACGGATTACACAGGCCTAACAGTAATCATCCGGAGCCCACGTTTTTTTAAAAAATAAAAAAAAATGTGGTATGGCTGCTCTGCCCACGTGCAACCGCACACGCAACCCTTCCCCTCTGCAAAAAAGAAAAATGATTTTCAGTAAAAAATCATAATATAATGATTATTATTTAAATTTGCATAGTGCCCTATACCTACAGGTCTGTAGACTGTATAAAAAGACTGTATTTAGATGCCCAAGAGATTATGGGTGAGGTGAGAAAGCTCAAACCCTTTTTTAAAGGTTGGCTTGCATTGATTAAATGGTTCATTTCATCGTATTACGCACAGGCTGGTATTATTTTCCTACCATCATCATAGATGAAACTATACAATTTTGTAAGACATTAATTGTTCGTTGGTGGTATTGGGGGCTTTTTTTAATCCTTGTAAGGGCAAATGACCTAAGAAGTGACTTCTTTTTTGGAAAATCTAATTAAAAGTAATTAATTGAGTCATGGGCGCTAGAACCCTGCTCATATGATCTGAGGCATAATTGAGATATTGGAAGGGAAAGAAAGCTGCCTGTCGTGGTTAGAAAAGGCCGATTAAAACATTCCCCCCTCCATTTCCTTTAAAAGATCTCTATCGCAGGAACACAGGTGTGGTGAAACAGCTTAGATAAATAACATTTGAACAACAAGGATGTGCAAGATAATTATTCGGATGCTTTAAGGCTCTTTAGAAGATCTGAATCTAGCAGTGCTGGTTTGAAATCTTTTAAGGAAATTTATTATTATGTCCATAGTACAATCCAATGTAAGCTTTCAGGCCCCATGGGCAATATACCAGACATAGGCAAACTCAGCCCTCCAGATGTTTTGCGACTACAACTCCCATTATCCCTAGCTAACAGGACCGGTGGTCAGGGATGATGGGAATTGTAGTCTCAAAACATCTGGAGGGCCGAGTTTGCCTGTGCCTGCACTATACATTCGGAGCAGGACCATTCTGTTTAAAACAATCATGGCTTCCTCTCTGGGAACTGTAGTTTGTTCAGAGCTAACGCTATTCTAGGCTGCATCCTCAGAAGTCTAGCGTCCAGGGAACTGGTAAAGGTAAAGGGACCCCTGACCGTTAGATCCAGTCGTGGCTGACTCTGGGGTTGCGGTGCTCATCTCGTTTTACTGGCCGAGGGAGCCGGCGTCCAGCTTCCGGGTCATGTGGCCAGCAGGACTAAGCCGCTTCTGGCGAACCAGAGCAGGGCACGGAAACACCATTTACCTTCCCGCCGGAGTGGTACCTATTTATCTACTTGCACTTTGACGTGCTTTTGAACTGCTAGGTTGGCAGGAGCTGGGACAGAGCAATGGGAGCTCACCCCGTAATTGCGGGGATTCGAAACGCCGACCTTCGGATCAGCAAGTCCTAGGCTCTGTGGTTTAACCCACAGCGCCACCCGCGTCCCTATTTATTCTGCCTATAAATATATTCTGCCTATAAATAGTCTTAGTCCCTATTTATTCTGCATTGGTCAGACCACACCTGGGATACTGTGTCCAGTTCTGGGATGTTGACTGACCGAACCCAAAGCGTGTTCATTACTGGTTCCTCAGCATCCTTGGAAAAAGTGACCAGTGGGGTTCATAGGGTTCTGTCTGGGCCGGTTGTTGTTCATCGTCTTTATAAATTTGCAGGCGACATCAAACTGGTAGCCAGTGTCTAAAATCCCTGGTAGAGGACAAGGATCCTGAGATCACATTACGGGTAGCCAAATTCTGTGTGATTGCCATAAAACCTAGGAAACAAGCTGTGCTATCATAATGATTAAGATTTTAAATGATAATTTCAGGTTATATGTTAGTGACTAAGTTTTAATTTATATATATTGCTATATCTGCATTGTCCCTGTTATACCTAATTGCAAATTCAAATGTATCCCCATCGTGTTCTATGACTTCCTTGATATCGTATGTGGGCTGGAACTGGTCTGTGACCGAAATAATAAAATTCACTTATTCGGGAGGGGAAGCCAACGCCACAGAAGACAGAATCGGGATTCAAAATTACCTTAAGAGAACTGGGTGCAAGCTAACAAAATGAATTTCCGCAGGGACAAGGGTCAGGTTCTGCACTTAGGCTGGAAGACCCAGATGTGCAAATATAGGATGGGGGACACCTAGCTAGACCCATAAAAAGGATCTGGGGGTCTCGGTGGACCGCAAGCTGAACGTGAGCCCACCATGTGATGCAGCAGCGAAAAAAGCGAATGCTATTCCAGGCTGCATCCACAGAAGTCTAATGTCCAGATCAGGGGAAGTCCTAATGCCTCTATATTCTGCCTTGGTTAGACCACACCTGGAATCCTGTGTCCAGTTCTGGGCACAATTTAAGAAGGATGTGGACAAGCTGGAAGGTGGGCAGAAGAGGGAGGCCGAGATGATCAAAGGTCTAGAAACCGAGCCTGATGAGGAACGGTTGAAGGAGCTGGCAATGTTTAGCCTGGAAAAGAGGAGACTGAGAAGAGATATGTGCGCCAGCTTCCAATATCTGATGGCCTGTCCCATGGAGGATGGAGAAAGCTTGTTTTCCCACTTACTTGGAAGGAAAGCCCATTGAATTCAATGGGACTTCTGAGCAGACATGGTTAGAACGGCAGCCTTCATTTGTTAAGCTGAAAGCCGCCCCTGGTGAAAACCATAGTGGTTGTTTCCAAATATACATTTTGTGCGTGCAAAATTGCTAAAAAGCAGCAAGCATCAAAATGTAAGCAATAAAATAAGTGCAGAAAATATAACATGACGTAATATAGCTGTAAACAAGTTAACATCATCGTAATCATGGTAAAAGTAACGGCTGTTATACAGTTACCCTGCTTTTGGAAGAAGCAAAGATTTTAACATAATTTATGTCCGGTAATTGTAGCATTAGGAATTCAGCATGGCTGCAAAACTCAGGAGGGAACACAAAGTAAATTCCATTCCACGTTTATTTGTATTCATTAATAATATATACTTTTTTCTTATTTGTATTAGTGATAATACACAGGTAGGGGTGAGATCTACTGCTCCTAAACAGCCATTTCTTTATTTCCCTGTAACCAAACTCTAAATGATTTTATTGCTGTCGTCAGCCATGCAAAAGTTTTTAAAGGAGATTAATAAGCTAAACACCTTTTTTCAGCTAAATCAGTTTTTCAATTAAATCATCTGACCACAAAGATAATTCCTTTGGGGTTGGAGTATGATTGTACTATTTA
The DNA here is from genome assembly GCF_964106915.1 of Podarcis gaigeae. Lineage (NCBI taxonomy): Eukaryota > Metazoa > Chordata > Lepidosauria > Squamata > Lacertidae > Podarcis > Podarcis gaigeae. The sequence goes on along the minus strand of NC_139696.1, from coordinate 1,117,084 downwards.
CTGGAGTATTAGTGTATTTGTATCATTTCCTATGATTACATCTCATCTGCATTTTAAATTTTCTCTGACGGTCAAAAAGGCCTAAGAGTTGTCAGGCCTGAAAGCACATATACCTCTAGGGCCCAGGAATCAGGTCTGCTTTGGGAAGATGTGTACAAAATAGGCTGTACTCAGAGTACAACCATGGAAATTAATGCACCTAATTTAGTCAGGCCTATCCATTTCAAGGGGTCTAGCCGGGAATAGGGCCAATGGCCCCCCGTTTGCAGGATGCTATCCCCAGGGAGGTTCGCCTGCTGCTGCCTTCCTTATACACCAGTTGAAAAACATTTCTCTGCAACCAACACTCTGCTGTGGGAGAGGGGGTTATCTCTGTTTTTACGTTTATCGTGTCTTTTTTATATTTTAATTTTATGTTGTGAACCTCCCATAGTCTAAAACTATGGTATATTAATAATGATGACATGATGGGTGCAACCTGCACTGAACACAGATAAACTAGGCAGTGCAAAATGATGTCATAGCCATGACATCACGACACACGTCTCCCTATCCTACCTATTTCAAAATCAACCAGACTTCCATTTTTATTACATATTTTGTCCTTTTTCATATTTTAATTTTATGTTGTGAACCTCCCTGAGATCAACAGTTATAGGGCAGTATACGGCTACTACTACTAATAAAAATAATAATGGATGCAACCTGCACTGAACACACAACCAGGCCGTGCAAAATGACATCATAGCCATGACATCATGACACACGTCTCCACCCCTCCATTACAAAATCAACCAGGCCTCCATTTTTATTTTTATTACGTATTTTGTCCTTTTTACATCAGTATACTACTACTACTACTAATAAAAATAATAATGGATGGAACCTGCACTGAACACGCAACTAACTAGACGGTGCAAAATGACGTCATCGCCGTGACGTCACGGCGCACGTCTCCACCCCTCTATTACAAAATCAACCAGGATTCCCTATTCGAATTCCATCCCCGCCCCCGTTTTTTTCCCCCCCGTTGCCATGGCGCTAGAATTCGGGCCACGCCCACTTTCAAAGTACCGGCCGCGGGAAGAGATGGGAAGGGCGAGCCGCGCGCTTGCGCAGAAAGGGGGGGTGGAAAGCCGTCCTCCCGCCCCGACAAGATCTCGCGAGATCGCGACGCGGTAAAGGGGCGGGGCCGGCTGCTTGAAGGACGGGAGGGGGGAAGGGAAGGGAAAGCATTAGATAATCAAGGAAATGGGATAGAGCGGCGCGCGCACGGCTTCAGGCCGAAGCCGCGCCGATAGGAGAGGCGGCGGAGGCCGTGAGATATTCCCGGGGCTCGGAAACGCGTTTAATAAAAATGAAAACCCTTTTTACCTCAGTGAGGAAAAGACTCGGAGCGGCCCGCCAGCGAGACTCCTTCCCGACACTTCCGCTTCCGGTCTGACGTCAGAGGGTCGCGGCGTCACCATAGAGATGCGCGCGGCTAGAGCGGCCGCTGGCCAGGGCGCGCTGACTTCCGGAGGTCAGAGCTACGAAAGGATAGAGGAGCCACAAGGGCAGCAAGAATTTTGTTAGTGAAGAATTGGAAAACACAGGAAAGATTGGCAGGTGAAGATGATGGATTTTTCAGAGCTAGCCAACCTGAATGAAAGACCAGGAGGAGGAGGAGTACCAGGAAGAATGGACGAAATTTAAAGACTATTTAGTTAAATATGTTAACTTAATTGGAAAAGCTTGCAAATACCAGATAGGCTTAGGATTTAAATATGTAATGTGATGAATATGTTGAATGCCAAATTTGAAAGAAAGAAAGTTGTTAAGTGATTAAGTTAATTTTATAAGAATATCTATATTTATATTTATAAGAAATCAACCCTGAGTGCTCACTGGAAGGACAGATTGTGAAGCTGAGGCTCCAGTACTTTGGCCACCTCATGAGAAGAGAAGACTCCCTGGAAAAGACCCTGATGTTGGGCAAGATGGAGGGCACAAGGAGAAGGGGACGATGGAGGACGAGATGGTGGGACAGTGTTCTCGAAGCTACCAGCAAGAGTTTGACAAAACTGGGAGGCAGTGGAAGACAGGAGGGCCTGGCGTGCTCTGGTCCAGTTGGTCATGAAGAGGCGGACACAAATAAACAACTCAACAACAACTATAAGAATATTGGTTTTGGAAAACTGTTAAAATGATATACACTGAAATTCAACCAGGGGGACACGAGGAAGTCACTTAACAATGTTACTAAGATTGGTTTAAATAAGGCTGGGATTTATGTTTGCTTGTCTAAAAAAATTATTGGAAAATTGAAAAAAAGAAGAAAGCACTAGAGGATCACATCGCCCCCTTTGCACGGAGACATTCCGGGTTCGTGTTGCTAAAGGGGGAAGGATGAATTCCAAGGTTGCTTTGGCCTCGTTTTGATCTCCCCAGATCCCCTCAAAGGCAGCAGTTTAGGGTTCATGCTCTTCCTAACAGTTATTTTCTTTTTAAAAGCAATTAAAGGCAGCCCAGCCAAGGCAGATTCTGGCGCCCAAATAGCCCAGGTTGCAGCTTTAGGGCTCACAACAGCCCTGCAGTGAAGGCTGCCCTCAATGCTCTGCCATGTAGCTTTGGGCTGGCACCCCAAAATCGTATTGCACCCTCCGCACAGCAATAATTCCCAGCACTGTTAACAGACTACAGTTCCCAGGATTCTGGCAGAGGCCCCTCCCCCCAGGATAGGCAGCACCTGAAATCTGTACCAAGAAATATGTGGGGGGTGCAGGGATAGAATAATAGAATTGTAGAGTTGGAAGGGGACCTCCAAAGGTCATCCAGCCCAACCCTCTTGCAATGCAGGAATCTCAGCTAAAGCATCCATGGCAGTTGGCCACCCAACCTCTGCTTGAAAACCACCAAGGAAGGAGAGTCCACCGCTTTCCATCGCACGGTCAAACAGCTCTGACCGTCGCAAAGGACCTTGAGTTGGCATCTCCTTCCTTGCTACATGAAGCCATGGGTTCGAGTCCTACCCTCCCAGAGCAGGGGGGAAACAAGCTCATTCCCTCTTCCTTTCATGTCGGCCCTTGAGATGTGTGTCGAGAAGCCAAACTCCCAGCCTAGAGGCAAGATGGGACCTGCAGGAAGGCACAACATAAACAAGTAATGGGGGACCCCTGGCTAGGTGGGACCAGAGACAGCAAGTCTGTGGGACCCCCTCTGGAAGGCCTGTGACGGCGCTCTCGCTGCCACAGCCAGATGGGGACAAGTGGGGTGCTGCGGGGTTCTGCCCTGGCCCCAGAGCTTGCTGTTCTAATTTTGAGCATCTCCCCCGTTACGTTTACTATTTATTTTTTTCTTGAACACATACACCTTCGAAGGGGTTTACTCTGCCACTGTCGTTTCTCCTTCGCTCCTTTGGGCTGTGCTTCCAGTGACTGCAGGCAACGGGGATTTCAGCTCCGGGTCACCACTGAACCCCTAGGCTGCTAATGGGAGCCCCCCACTGATGTTGCAGCTGAGGAAGGAATCCCCTCCTTTTGGGGGTCCATGCCAGCTGCCCCCTGCTTCTGATTCTGCACGCCCATTGCAGAGAAATGCTCCCCACCCTCATATTCCCAGGCTCCCTGACCCACCCACCCCACAAAGAGGCAGAGGCCAGTCGGTGTTTCCAGCCCAAATACTGATCAACAGAAGCTCAATTTATTTGAAACAGACTTTTCGGCAACAAGTTAACAATGGCCTCTTCGGCAGGAACGGTGGTTTGCTTGCTTGGTGGTGGTTCCGACGGCTGGGGGCGAGGAGGGGGCGTCGGTGGTCCCGTGTCTTCAACCTGGCTTCAGCAGGTAGCGCTAACCCGGCCCCAAGCATCACCCCGAGCCAGTCTGTCGAAGAAAACCTTTACAGGCAACCACGGGGGTGTCTCCATTTCCGCAGCAAGATCCACAATGGAACTTTTCCTGTGGCTCCGGCAGGGCCTCTAAAGCTGCCTAAAGGAAGGCGAGGAGATCCCAAACTTGGCTTTGTTTACTCTTGGGAAAGGCAGACTCGAACACTGGATTACCGGCACTGAATACGTTTCGAGCCAGAGTTCCGGGGAAGGGAAGGAGGCGGAAAGAAAGAAAGAAAGAAAGAAAGAAAGAAAGAAAGAAAGAAAGGGAATGCTGACATGTGGGGGGGGAAAGATGTGCTTCCTAAACAGCAAAGCCCGACTGGTCACTGAGTAAAGGCAAATTGCTCAGGAGCAGGTGGAGCTTGAGGAGGAGGTCGGAAGAGGAAGAAAAGCATCAACATCCATCCAATTTTCTACACACAACGTTAGAAGCCGGACACTCGCAAGAACACTGCTCCTGTTTTCTTCTGCTGGGAGACCCGATTGCTGCCTTTTCAAAAGCAGCGTCAGACATCATGGCAAAACATGGAGAGGAAGCTTCTCCGCACCCGAAAATGAGGCTAATTTTCCAGATGCAGGGACTTTTCCATCACCAAGGAGCAGCCCGGCATGGGCCAGGTATGGATTTGCCAGCTTGGCTGCTGCTTGTGAAAGCTGCAGAAATCGGTTCTTCCCCCTCGGCTCCAGAATCGGTGTAAATTTGCTCAGTCCATCCGCTCTGAATTCCCTGACCTCGTGGGAAGGAGAGAGAGAGAGAGCAGGTTTTCTGCAAGCAATGCGTCGTCCGGAGTCTCCGTTCCGAATGTCGGCAAAACAGGCCTGCGCTAATAAGTGTGGAGGCTTTGAGGGGCGTCCACAGAGGTCAAGCAAGGGTTTCTCTGGCAAGAAGGGCTTGGCTAATACTCAGAAGCGGCTCCAGAAAGCGGACCATAAACGGTGCTCAGGCTTCTGAAGTGCAGAAATAAGACTGGCCAGGTTTTTCCTGAGGTCGGCTCTCTCTCAGGGCAACAGCTAACTCCTAACGTGATTAACACTGAACAAGAGAAACACACACACATTCACAAGGTCGGTGCCGAAGGCTGCCGGATTTGGGACTCGGGCTGGGTCCCGCTTCCAGCCGGCCAAACCTTCCCCACCCCCCGAGAACCACCTTCCGAGCACCAAACGCGTTTCTGAACTGGAAGATGCGCCGTTTCCTCGGTCGTGGCTGTTCAGACGGCCCTCACTGTGTCCGGAGTTGGTAATCTAGGGCAGAGGAACAGGAACGGACGGGAGACGTTTAGAAACTAGGAGGAAGTGTTTTACTGAGAGCAGCGAAGGAGGGAGGGAGGGAAGGCGAAAAGTCCATTTTAAAACTGGTGCTGAATCTGAATTGGTTTGTTATTAACTTGTTTAAAAATTTGTAGAACTGGTCCCTGCCAGAGAAGAATGGCAAGTTAAACTGTTGGGCTATGCCGAAATGGCAAAACTGACCAGGAAGCTCAGGAACCAAGAAGACCAAAACTTTAATAAAGAATAAATAAATATTTAATAAATTATAAATTATTACATTATTATAAGTTGAGCCCCTACTCCTGCTGCTTCGCAAGCCCAGACCCTCCTGTTCTCCGCTGCCCTTCACACATGTATTTGCAACACCAACAAGGCAAGCCCCGCCCCAGACCGTTACCCCTTTCCCAGGTGCAAGGAGGGGGACGAACACGCGCCACAGGCACGGGTCAAGGCGCTTCTCCACCTACCTCCGTTCTGAGTGATGTAGCGGACCCAAGGCAGGGCTTGGTACCCGCTCTTCTCAATTATCTTCAAGTAACGTACCTGCGCGGAGGGGGGGAGAAAAGCAGAGCGAGTCACTTCCTCTCTCCATATGAACCTACCCGGACCCTGAGATCGTCTTCCTTCGTGTGCCTCCTCCTCGAGAGATGCAGAGGGTGGCAACCATAGCTGTCAACTTACAGATTTGAAAATAAAGGACCAGCAGCCTCGGAAATAAGGAATCAGCAGCCAAAATAAGGGATTTTCCAAGGGGCACAGGTATGTTCAGCTTCTGAGCCCCTCCGAGCCAAAGGCAGAAAGCCCAGCCAGCAGCCAAATGAAGCCTCAAGCGGTGGTTCCCACAGCGCAGCAACCCGGCAAAGGGGATGCAGCAAGGAAAACCACCGTCACCTCTCCGCTGGGAAGCGCTGAGCAAAGGCGAGTCCCCAGGCAACGCAGCCGATTTGATCGGCAAACGGCATGCAAGCTCCACCCCCCAGTCGTTCGGACTCCTTATTGGGTGAGCAATGCAGCCAAACAACCCAGTTGGAGCCTCCCTCCTCCCTGGCCGACAGGAAGAGAGGGAGAGGAGCTGATTCCTTTGAAACCCGGGAAATTTAAGGGACATCATCAATAAGGGAAAGCAGCGGGACACAGCGCTGGGATAAGGGACTTTCCCGCCAAATAAGGGACGCTTGACAGCTATGGTAGCAACACAAGTGCGGGGCCTTATCTGCAGTGGCTCCGTTTGTGGAATGCTCTCCCCAGGGAAGTTCGCCTGGCGCCTTCGTTATACGCCAGGTAAAAACGTTCCTATTGATATTGATGGTTGCGTAAATTAACAGAACTTTGTAGAATTAGTGAGCATGACGGCCAAAGTAAGAAACTGCAGGACTGGCGTGACGCCTTGCTTAGCCCAACCCCAGCCCCCCACCGTTCTGTCCCCCCGACAGTGAAGAGCTTATTACCTGGATGCCGGAAGTGGTGAAATACGGGATTTCGAACTTAACGCTGATGGGTGGCTTCCCCTCTTTGTCCTCTGCTTCCACGCTGGGGAGCCCAAAGTGAGCTCGCATCAAGTACTCCTTCCCTCCCTGCGGGGAAAGGCAGAAAGTCAGGGCTCACAGCTCCCCTCCCTGAATTGTGCTGGAACCATTTATAAGCCCCTTCAGAGGATAGGGAGAGCCAGGCTAGGCTGGGAAGGCTGCCTTCTCCCTTCCTTCCAGACCACAAGACCCTCAGAATTCCCTGTTCCCAGAATGTCCAACACAGGTTCCGCGGCTTCCGATTGGCAGCTAATCGGAAGCCGCGCCTGGTTTCTTGAACGTTTTGGAAGTCGAACAGACTTTCGGAATGGATTCCGTTCGACTTCCAAAGCACCACTGTATATACAGTATATATAAAAATTAGTATCGGTTCATCTGCCTTCTGACACGGCCTCCATCTCGGCCTCCAGGTTCTCACCCGGGGTCTAAACAAACGCTCACCTCACCCACAAAAGTCTGGCAACATTCAGAGGTGCTAAATGGGGGCCAAGCGAGGGGTGGAGCCGCTGTTCCAAAAGTGGCCACAGTCAGATCCCCAAACCGACTCGATCTCCTCTCTCCGGGGTCAGGGGTTCCCCTTTTTCCAGACACCCCAACAGTGCCAGATTTACATCTAAGCTAAACAAGCTCTAGCTTAGGGCCCCACTTTCTTGGGGGCCCCCAAAAAAATTAAAGGAAAAAAGACTGGATGTACATTTCCAAAATATAAGATGAAAAACAAATAAAATAAAAACTACATCCAGCAACAGTGTTTTGTGTTGTGCAGGTTCCTAGGATGTAAGTCATGGGCCCCGCCTGCTAGCCTGCTCCCTAAAATATCCCTAGTTTGCTCCTTTCTATATACAGTGGTACCTCGGGTTACATACGCTTCAGGTTACATACGCTTCAGGTTACAGACTCCGCTAACCCAGAAATAGTGCTTCAGGTTAAGAACTTTGCTTCAAGATGAGAACAGAAATCGTGCTCCAGCGGCGCGGCAGGAGGCCCCATTAGCTAAAGTGGTGCTTCAGGTTAAGAACAGTTTCAGGTTAAAAACTTAACCCGAGGTACCAGTGTATAGGGTGCCTACATTCTGCATGGACTGGTTGCAGGGCAAGATGTGCAAATGACCTGATACCTATTGGGTCCATAAATGCCCATAGAGCATATATTAAACACATAAAAACAGCAGCAATTTGTTGACAAAGGACAGCTGGACATATAAAGGGCCCCATTACCTTCAGGAGCTGAGGGCCTCATCAAACCTAAATCCAGCCCTACACCCAAAAAACCCAGACAAGCTTACCGGGAAAGACTTGACCGACCAGACGATGGCGCTGTTCTCGGGCACCCACTTCACGCTCCCGACGGTGGTTTTGAACTTTGGCGAATCTGCGTCGTTCGGGACAGGGATGTGGATCTCCACATTGTTGGCTGTCGACCTGCGCTTGAACTGGCTCTTTGCCTAAGAAAGAGACCAGCACAAAGGAGAAACGGGAGTCTCGTTTTTTGTCCGTCCTCCCCAACCCCCCATATTGCTTTATTAGTTTCGAAAAGGAAAATTACTGCCAATCAAAAAAAACCAAAGTGTAATACAATTTACAAAGGGTGAATTGTATTCTTACAACACAGCTTCCGCTCACCTTGATCATATACTCTATGCGGCTGTGGGAATGCTTTTCTATGACCGACTCGATCCAGATCAGGGGTTTCACCTGTGGGCGAAGAGAGAAAAGGGGTGTCAGGAGCCTGCTCAGTCAGGATAGGTACCGCGAGTGGAAAGCAGGAAAGCCCCCGGACACAGCGGCTGCGGAGAAGAGGGGTCACTCTCTGGGCTGGCAACCAGGCCAATAATTTGGGAGAGGACTTTGCATGGAAGGTCTAGCATAATAATAGCAATAAGAATTCAATATTTATACGCTGCCCATCTGGCCGGGTTTCCCCAGCCACTCTGGGCGGCTCCCAACAGAATATTAAAAGCACAATAAAACATCAGACATTAAAAGCTTCCGTAAACAGGACTGCCTTCATGCGTCTTCTAAAAGTCAGGTAGCTGTTTATCTCCTTGACATCTGACAGGAGGGCGTTCCACAGGGTGGGCGCCACCACCGAGAAGGCCCTCTGCCTGGTTCCCTGTAACTTGGCTTCTCGCAGGGAGGGAACCGCCAGGAGGCCCTCGGGAGATGGACCCAGGTGTCCGGGCTGAACAATGGGGGTGGAGACGCTCCTTCGGGTATACTGGGCCAAACTGTTGTCCCAAAGAAGCTGGAGACCCAAGTTTGGAAAACACCAGGCTAGACTGAAGGGAAGAAGAAAGCAACAGAAAGGAAGGGGGGAAGGCATAAGGAAAGGGTTTGCTCCTGCCCTCAGATCAACACAGACTCACATGAGTGTTCAGGCGATAAGACATGAGCTCAAACTCCCCATCGGGCGGGATGAACGAAATAGTCCTGTCATTTTCGAAGCGAGAGAGACGGACGCACTGGTGGAACTTCACATCCTCCAGTTCCACAGATTTGCTTTTGCCTCCTGGAGGGAAAAGAAGAAGAAGAAGAAGAAGAAGAAGAAGGAGAAGAAGGAGAAGAAGAAGAAGAAGAAGAAGAAGAAGAAGAAGAAGAAGAAGAAGAAGATGATTAAAGATTAAAATGAAAAGAGCCTGCAGTTATTTTGCCCTGACATGGCCCTAACTGTCCAGGAAGGAGAACTGGCAATGATTTGGGAATAAGGAGGGAGGCTGCAGAGAGACAAGTGGCCCTGAAAATGCAAGGGAGAATCTGTTTTCCTACTCACACACACAAACATCCCCCTTGGTTCTCAATCTTAATCCGTTCCAGAAGTCCATTCCAAAACCAAAGCGTTCCAAAACCAAGGAGCACTGCTTTCCCATAGAAAGTCATGCAAAATGGATTAATCCATTCCAGACTTTTAAAAACAACCCCTAAAACAGCCATTTAACGTGAATTTTACTATCTATCGATACCATTGATCCATAAAATGAAAGCAATAAACAATGTAAAGGTAAAGGTAAAGGTACCCCTGCCCGTAGGGGCCAGTCTTGCCAGACTCTGGAGTTGGTGCGCCCATCTCACTCAAGAGGCCAGGGGCCAGCGCTGTCCGGAGACACTTCCGGGTCACGTGGCCAGCGTGACATCGCTGCTCTGGCGAGCCAGAGCCGCACACGGAAACGCCGTTTACCTTCCCGCTGGTAAGCGGTCCCTATTTATCTACTTGCACCCGGAGGTGCTTTCGAACTGCTAGGTTGGCAGGCGCTGGGACCGAGCAGCGGGAGCGCACCCCGCCGCAGGGATTCGAACCGCCAACCTTTCGATCGGCAAGTCCTAGGCGCTGAGGCTTTTACCCACAGCGCCACCTGCGTCCCGCAATAAACAATGTACTGTGCTATAAAATAAAGAAGACAGTATTGTAGATGATAGCAATTAAAATTATTATTTTTTCTTCCCTGCACTGACAACAGTCATTGTTTGGATGGGGGGCTTTTTATCCCTTTCCACAGTCACACAACTAATCAATCGGTACCTGAATTGGGTTCCGCACAGTCACAAAAACAAATGAACCGAAAAAACCTGAGAAACAAAAACACAAAATAAAGAGCAAAAACAAAAGCACCTAACTTAATCCGTTCCGGAAGTCTGTTTGACTTCTGAAATGTTCGGAAAACCGAGGCACGGCTACTGACTGGTGCAGGCGCCCCGGAAACAAGAGCCGACAGCCGCACTGGAAGTTTGGCTTCCAAAAAAAATTCGAAAACCAGAACACTCACTTCCGGGTTTTCTGCGTTTGAGAACTAAAGCACCACTGTAGTTGAAAAGACACCCCGATCCTGACCCACCTCTCTCCGCGCAAAGGGTGAGTTCCTCAAAGAGGCAAGGAAAGAACCCGAAACGTTTTGGGAGCCGCCGCAGACATACTCACGGCCAGTGTTGTCGAAGAGGACTTTGTCGTTTAAGCCCAGGCGGAGCTCTGGCATCCCGGAGAGGAAAACTCTCATTTTGATGGAGCCCACAATCTCGCTGCGCAGAACGTTCCCGTTGGCGCTCACCTGGGGCGGGAGGGAGGGGGGTCACTGGACGAGGACCGACAAGACACCGACCAGCCGCAGGAGGCCACTTTTTGAAGCCTGCCAGTCGATGGCGATGGCTCAGGCAACGGCCAAGGGGTATAGACAGATCAAGTGAGTGTGCGGAGGCAAGAACAGACGCGAGGAAATTCTCCAGCCCCCACCCCAAAACATGGAGCTCAAGTGGTCAGCTTCCAAGTCACTGGATCAGAGGGTTTCCTCATCCTTCAACCATCTCGTGGTTGACATTATCGAACTTGCAAGCTCAGGCTGCACAGGAAAAGCAATTAGGTTCCCGAAATTGATCCCGGCTGCATGGACAAAATATAGCAGACAGAATTCTACAGGGTGGGGCATTAAGCATGCGAAAACAGTCCAGATTGCAGGCATCTTCTCTTCGACGATAGCGAAGGTGCCTAATTTTGAACACTGTTCTTAGAAGGGAGATTTGCCGATGGAGCTGAGGGCAGTAGACTCTCCTTCTCTGGTCATCTTTGTGCAGGCCGTGGGGTGTGCACGTCCTCCTGGGGAGGGCTCTATTGTAACGCTGCCCCCAGCGCAATGGGTCCACACCCTACAAGCGTGAGGGACCTTCCTCCGAAAGCTCATAAGCAGAAAGGCATACTCACCAAGAGGTTCACCGATTCAATGACGTCCAGGAAGACCTCGTTTTTCCGGTATTTGATCCCTTCCGAACGCCAAGACACGGCGTTGGTAACGGTGGCCGGAGGGCGCGGCGCTCCCGTCTCCAGCTTGTGACCTTCTTGGGTGATGTACCTTTCCGAAAACACAGGCAGGAAGTCAAAACGCAACGCTCTGCACCTTTCCGCCCCAGAGACATGCTTAAAACGATTCCCCAGCTGGCCGGAAAATGACTAAGAGGTTGAAGCCTAGTCCAACCAGGCCAGACAGAGGGACACACCGCCGATCTCTTCTCCCTCAAACCCCAGTTTGTGTCTCTAGACTAAGTCTACACAGCAGCAGCTGCTGAGCTCAGACATTTGCAAGCGGGGAGCCACTGCAGAAACGGCCCTCCACCCATCGGTAGCAACTCTCTCCTCCTCCTGCCAAGATTTCAGCAGCCAATTTTGAGTCTCTGGCTGCTGCTCTCGGAGATTCAGCCCAGACACTTACTCCTGTAAAATCTTGCTGTCTGTGGTCTGCGGGTATCCGAAATCCATCAGCTCGTCTAAGAGTTCATAAATGATCACAAAGTTGTCTCGGATGCTCTCTTCCTCCAGCTCTTTGAAATACTCGGAAAACACCTGAAACGGTCAAGAAACAGCACAAGGTCACCCAGGACCAAGTGTTAAAGTGGCAGGAAGCAGGTCTCCTCAAATAAAAAAAGGTTGTTCACAACCTTTGAAACTGCTAACGCTGGAAAGGTGGGGAATGCATTTGACAACCACCCCAGATACCTCCATCATTGTTGGTTTAATCCTGTACAGTGATACCTTGGTTCTCAAACTTAATCCGTTCCGGAAGTCTGTTCCAAAACTAAAGTGTTCCAAAACCAAGGTGTGCTTTTCCATAGAAAGTCATGCAAAACGGATCAATCAGTTCCAGACTTTTAAAAACAACCCCTAAAACAGCCGTTCAACATGAATTCTACTATCTAACGAGACCGCTGATCCATAAAATGAAAGCAATAAACGACATACTGCAGTCGCACAGTCAATCAGTCAGTAGCTGAACTGGGTTCCACACAATCACAAAAACAAAAAGAGCCGCAAAAACGCAAAATAAATAGCAAAACCAGACAGACCTCAGCGTAACAAGCAAAATGGAAGTGTGGCACTCAGATCGGAGCACTTTCGGCTTCCGAAGGAGGTTCGCCAACTGGAACAGCCACTTCTGGGTTTGCAGTGTTTGGGTTCCAAGGCGCTTGAGAACCAAGGGACCACTGTATTAGGCTCCTTCGCCCAAGGGCATGACAAAATCCACAAGGGGGAAAACCCTCAGGGCCTCAGCATCTCTGACTCAGTACATCTGCAGGAACACAGTAATTGCCACACTTACCTGAACGACCTTGTAGAGGAACGAAAACACCAGAGAGACACAGGCGTTCTTCTTAGAGGTGGCAACCACTGGGAGGGGGGCTGTGTTGAGGAGCTTGTCAATTAAAAGGGTTGGGGGGGAAGGATCAACAAACACATTTGCAGGCTTTCAAGTTGACGGTTCTCTGTATTTCTTTTACATTTTATTTGGTTCGCTTTGCAAACTTGCCTCCCTGTTGACCAAACGCCACAAGGCGGATAACAATGCTAAATTTAACCATCTGAAATCTACCAGGGATGAAGCACGGCAGACCTTTTCCTGGCACTGGCTAGATTTAAATAAACACAAGCCCCTGTGATGCAAAAGGATATACCGTATTTTTTGCCCTATAGGACGCACTTTTCCCCCTCCAAAAATGAAGGGAAAATGTGTGTGCGTCCTATGGGGCGAATGCAGGCATTCGCTGAAGCCTGGAGAGCGAGAGGCGTCGGTGCGCACCGACCCCTCTCGCTCTCCAGGCTTCAGGAAGCTATCCACAAGCCTTGCGCGCCCGGCGGGAGTTCCCCCGGGCTCGCAAGGCTTGCAGATAGCAGCCTGTTCTGGGGGCTGGGGTCGGGGGAAGCTCGGGCTTCCCGCACCCCAGCCCCGTGGCTGGGGGGGGATTTTTTATTATTATTCATTTCCCCCCCCCCCAAAAAAAATGAGGTGCATCCTGTGGGCCAGTGCGCCCTATAGGGCAAAAAATACGGTAATCAGTTATTAAGTCATTCAAAATATACAAACAAGCCGCTTCAAAATGATGTATATATCGTACAACACATATCACAAAATATACAAGTAACTACAAGTAGTTATCACAAGTAGGGGGGTGTTCTACATGGAAAAATATGGTATTTTATATTTGGGACCTTGGAATTCTTATAAAAAGGGGATTTCAGGAAGGTGGGGGCTGCCACAGAGAAGACCCACCTCCTTCATAGCAACCATCTGCCTTGTATCTTGAAGCAGCCCTCCAAGCAGAAGAACTTGCACGTTTTGCTTTGGCAAAGGATACGATATAAGTTGTTGTGCTTGATCCACATAAATCGGACGCCTCCGTGGGCCAGGATGGGAGACAGAGTCCCTTCCTCTTCCTTCTCCATGAGGATCGGCATGAAATGCTCGACTTCCGACATGTCCACATCTCCGCGGTAATTTCTGCAGATGAGGACCTGGAATCGGCAGGAGCGTGTGGGGTGGTTTGGGGCAGAGAGAGAGAGGAAAAAGAGAGAATCTTTAGCAGCTGAAACGGAAGTCTAAATCATGACATTGCCACTGTTCAGTCACACCCAGGAACCGTCCCCTGCAGAAGCACCACCACCACGTCCGGGGCCCAGAAGGAAACCACTGGCTTCCTGCTTTCAAGAAGGAGCGAGGGCCAGAAATCTACAGGCTGCAGGGCTCCTTTTGCAAAAAAAAAGGCAGTCCCTGCCCAGTGACAGGCAGGGGCTTCCTCTAGGAGCTAACTCCCTGGACACTAATAATAATAATAAGTATTAGCATAAATAGTATTGGTATTTATACCCCAGCTGGATGACTCTCTGGTCGTCAATAATAAAGATAATAATTAGTATTAGTATCAACACTAGAATTGGTATCCCATCCAGCTAACTCCCTGGTCCCCAAGAAGAAAGAGAATAATTAGTATTTATATCACAGCCGGATGACTCCCAGGTTGTCAATAATATTACTAATATAATGATAATTAGTATTAGTATTAATACAAGTATTGGTACTCCATCAAGCTAACTCTCTGGTCACTAATACTAATAATAAAAGCACCCCAGCTGGGTGACTCCCTGCTCATCGATAATAATAATAATTAGCATTAATATGAATACTAGTATTAGTACCCCATCCAGCTAACTCCCCGGTCGCTAATAATAATAATAATAATGATATTGATATTATTATTATTTATTATTTATACCCCAGCCACCCCAGGGCAGCTTCTGACCCCATATCATCCTAATTTTATTATTCCAACCCGGCCATCTGTCAGCGTTTCCCCAGATACTCTGGGTGGCTTACAGGATATATATACAGTGGTACCTCGGGTTACATAGGCTTCAGGTTACAGACTCCGCTAACCCAGAAATAGTACCTCGGGTTAAGAACTTTCCTTCAGGATGAGAACAGTGGCAGCAGGAGGCCCCATTAGCTAAAGTGGTGCTTCAGGTTAAGAACAGTTTCAGGTTAAGAACGGACCTCCGGAACGAATTGAGTACTTAACCCGAGGTACCACTGTATATAATTATGTATATACATGATTCAGACGTGACAGGGCTGCCTTCCGAGTCCTGGCCAAGTGGGCCCACTGGACCCCCCCACCACCACCCGAGGGACCCCCTCCCCGGCCCCTCCCTCCCCCCCCCCCGCTTTCTCCTGTCAGGCGGAGGCGGGTAGACTGCTCCTGCCCAGGGAGGCTCACCTTCCCTTTGAGGTCCAGCACGTAGACGGCGCTGGCGGACATGGCGAGGCGCTCGGGGGGGGAGGGAGGCCCCCAGGCGACCCCTCCCGGGCAACAGCGGCAACCGACCTCGGCGAGCTCGCAGACGCCGCTTCCCCGCTTCGGAGCCGGAGAGGCCGCACCAACGACGCGCGCGGGCTAGAGCGGCGCTCTCTTCCGGCGCGCGGGTCGTGACGTAGAGGCTAGAACGGCCCTCTCTCGGCGCGCGCGTCATGACGTAGAGGTTAGAGCGGCCCTCTCTCTCCCGGCGCGCGCGTCATGACGTCGGCGCCAACGGGTGTTGCTGACGTGGCACCAATGGGATCCCCGGGCCTCGGCCGGAGGCGGGAGTTCCGTCGGCCTCCTCCAATGGGAGCCTCGCCGCCCCGCGGACGGGCAGCCCCGCGGGCCTATCGCCACCCGCGGCCGCCGCTTCCCGGCCTGAGGAACATGGCGAAGACCTACGACTACCTCTTCAAGCTGCTGCTGATCGGCGACTCCGGGGTGGGGAAGACGTGCGCGCTCTTCCGCTTCAGCGAGGACGCCTTCAACGCCACCTTCATCTCCACCATCGGTGCGCCCGCCCCCCCGCCCCTCCCTCTCCGTCGCCATGGCAACCGCGGAGCGCCCCCTCCCCCCCCCGAGACGGCAGGCCTACCTCGCGGGGTTGGTGGGAGGACCCGGAAGGGGAACCCCCCGCCAGGGCTTATTTCGGGGGGGGGGGAAGCCTTCAAGCTGACCCCCAAAAAATAATAATAATGCTGCTGACACCCCAGAATAATAATCATAATCATAGCCTGCAGCTGACACCCCCAAAAAATTAATAATAATGGCCTGCAGCTGATACCCCCCAAAAAATAATAATAATGCTGCTGACACCCCAGAATAATAATCATAATCATAGCCTGCAGCTGACACCCCCCAAAAAATTAATAATAATGGCCTGCAGCTGATACCCCCCAAAATAATAATAATGCAGCTGACACCCCCCTAATAATAATAATAATGATGATAATAATAATAATGCAGCTGACGGTGCGGGAAGCACCTCTGGGGCTGGGATGCAAAGTGCAGGTGGGGGAGGTGCAGCTGGCGAGGCCCTGGCTAAAACCCCACCTTGGCTTCCCCTCCTCCCGGTAGAAGCACCTTGCGGGGAAAGACGGGAGGGAAAAAAACAGAGTTCCAGGGGGGCAGCAAAAAAGGAGATGGAGAGCTTAATATGTGGCGCTGTGGGTTAAACCACAGAGCCTAGGACTTGCCGATCAGAAGGTCGGCGGTTCGAATCCCCGCAATGACGGGGTGAGCTCCCGTTGCTCGGTCCCTGCTCCTGCCCACCTAGCAGTTCCAAAGCACGTCAAAGTGCAAGTAGATAAATAGGTACCAATCCAGCGGGAAGGTAAATGGCGTTTCCGTGTGCTGCTCTGGTTCGCCAGAAGTGGCTTAGTCCTGCTGGCCACATGACCCGGAAGCTGGACGCCTGCTCCCTCGAGATGAGCGCCGCAACCCCAGAGTCGTCCGCAGCTGGACCTAATGGTCAAGGGGTCCCTTTACTTTTTTAATAATTGTCAGCTGTCAAGTGCCACTGTTAACTGGTGGGTGGTCTTCTCTGTGCAGGAATCGATTTCAAGATCAGGACGATAGAGCTCGATGGCAAGAAGATTAAGCTGCAGATCTGGTAAGGCAGCCCAGGAAATTATCCTTTCCAGTTTGTTAAGAAAGGGGGTGCGAGTCCCTGAGACTCCTATGAGGAAGGGGCAGTGCCCCTGACATGGGTGGCAGGCCTACGGACGATCCCTGACAAGGCCACTGCGATGGCAGAGCAGTGGCACAGCTTATGTTGCTGCCGCGGCGGGAAGAACGCGGAACATCCCAAAATGGCGCAGCAGCAGCAGCAGCACGCTAACCTCCTGGGCCTTCTCCCAGCACAGAGGGGCTTCTGCCCCACGCTAGAGCTTCTCGGCCAGCGTAACTTGAGGGCAAGGGAGCGGGGGCCCTGCCTGGCTGTTGTCGTCATTTCTCTTCCTGTGCCTTTCCTCCAGGGACACCGCTGGGCAGGAACGCTTCCGGACGATCACGACGGCTTACTACAGAGGAGCCATGGTGGGTCGTAATAATAATAATAATTTATTATTTATACCCCGCCCATCTGGCTGAGTGTCCCCAGCCACTCTGGGTGGCTCCCAATCAAATGTTAAAAACAGTACAGCATTAAATATTAAAAACTTCCCTAAACAGGGCTGCCTTCAGATGTCTTAAAGATAGGATAGCTGCTTATTTCCTTCACATGTTCCACAGGGCCGGTGCCACAACCGAGAAGGCCCTCTGTCTGGTTCCCTGTAACCTCACTTCTCGCAATGAGGGAACCGCCAGAAGGCCCTCGGCGCTGGACCTCAGTGTCCAGGCTGAACGATGGGGGTGGGGACGCTCCTTCTCCCTTTGACTTGGTCTGACCTCTTTTTTATATATACCATATTTTTCGCTCCATAAGACGCACCTGACCATAAGATGCACCTAGTTTTCAGAGGAGGAAAACATGTAAAAAAATATTCAGAATCAAATGTTGTACTAAACTATTTAAAGCAGTAAAGCGGTTGGCTCCTGTCCGCTTTGCTGCTTTAAAGCGAGCCTCAGAGGAGGGAAGGAAGGGGAGTCATGGCTATATAACAACAAAAACATCTTCAACCATTTTATTTTAAACCATAATTTTGATTTACTTCCCTCCCCTCCTCCTCTTGGTTTCATTATTTAATACTTTTTCACGCACGTTCCTAGAACCTTATACTCTTCCAGTTTCAATTTAAAATCTTCGTCTTATTACAAGTGGCGTATAAAAGTTTTCCTAATGTAAGAATCTATACACAAAAGTTTTTAAAAATATGTAAACATTTATCCCCTTTTTTTAAGAAGGAAAAAGTTCAAAGTCCTCTCTTTCTTGGGTTTTAGCTTAAGTAATTTGTCCCGCATAGCTCAATAGTTTATTTTACCAATCTCCTTTCCATTCTTTGTCTTCCTTCGATAAGGGCAGGCTGGTCTTGGCCTGGGGTCTACTCTTGAGTACAGGAACAGTCTTTCGTTTGATAAGTCCATCAAAGCCTGTACATCTCAGTATCATGACTTCAGTTTTTTTAACAACAATAGTTTTCCACGTTCCTTTCCAATCTTTATGTCGTGTTGGGAACACCCAAGTTCAGGCTTCTCCCGCCTCCAGCCCACAAATCCCTCCAGAATTGGGGAAAAAAGCAGCTCTTTTGATCGGTTCCCTCTCCCCGTTTCTGCTCTTTAGGGCATTATGCTGGTGTACGACATCACCAACGAGAAGTCGTTTGAAAACATTCGGAATTGGGTCAGAAACATCGAAGAGGTATGTTCTCCTGCTGCTCTGTCTCTGTGGTCTGTTTCTGAATACCAGCTGCGGAAGCTGTCACAGAGGAGAGTTGCTTTTGTGGAAGTCGTGGTGTATATCCGTGGACACGAAAGCTGGGTGGGAACAATGTCAGTCAAAGCCAGAGGTAGAAAGAAGCCTCTCTCTGCTGTTGTTGTTATTTTATTGAATTAATATACCGCCCTATACCTGGAGGTCTCGATGGTTCACAAAAAAGATCACTATAAAATCAATATAAAAGCAATAACCCAATAATACACCCCCTCCCAAAAAAAGAGCCACATTTTAAAAGGGATGTTGACTAGGTCAACCAAAGGCTTGGTTAAAAAGGAACGTTTTTGCCTGACGCCTAATTTAGATGGGATATCCTCTCCCTTCCAGCCTTTTGCGACTAGAGATCTGGCAGCGACTGTAACATACATAAAGACTCCCCTGAACTTTTGGGCAATTTCATTTCCCATAATTCCTAGCAGGAAGGCTTCGGGTTTTGGGGGGAAGGAGCATTTGAAACGGGCTGCTTCTGTTCTCGGACGCTCAAAGGAGGCTCTCCTCCTCCCCGAGGGTTCCTCTTGTTGCTCCATAAAGCCTGCTTCTCAGAGGTGCGGTTTCTTGCAGGATCCACTGTGGGACAGGACCATTGCCCTCTAGAAGGTAACGAACAGTGACCCAGCCCTTCTGCTCGCTCGTCCCGGCTGGCAAACCCCTCCGGAAAATGCATCTTGCCACGGTCCCTGCTCTGCCATTGCCCAGTTCTGCAACTAACACGGAACGCTTCTGCTTTGTTCCGAATGAGCGGCATGGCATTGTGGAGTTTTTTGCAAGCGTTTTAAGTGCAGTGAAAGTTTCATCTGCTAGGAGGGGGCCTCTGAAAGGCCTTTTCCCTCCCAACAGAGCGGGAGGAGAAGCGCTGTGTTGGCATCTCAGCCGCAAGCTCTGCGTGCCAACCAGGCCGTGTCTCTTTTTCTCACCATTGCCCTCGCTCTCTCTTCCCCCCACCCCCCGCAGCATGCGTCTCCAGATGTGGAAAAAATGATCCTCGGGAACAAGTGCGACATGAACCACAAGCGCCAGGTCTCCCGAGAGCAAGGAGAGAAGGTGAGATGGACCCCGGTGTCCGGGGTGGAGACGCTCCTTCAGTTATACTGGGCCAAATTGTTGTCCCAAAGAAGCTGGAGACCCAAGTTTGTTCTTCCGTCTCTCACAGCTACAATAAACCTACCATTAAAATTATGGACTGGTCATTTCTTTCATCAGAGGGCGAACGGGCAAATTTAGCAGGGGATCAAATACTTCTTTCCCTCACTGTATGTTGGATTCGGGAATGGAAATTTTTTTAGAACTGTGTTTCTCAAGCCAGATGCTGGTTCCTGTGTTCAGGGCCCACCTGCGTAACTGACCTGAGACCTCTCCTCCTTTTTTTCTCGTTCAGCTGGCCAGCAGCTTCGGCATCAAGTTCATGGAAACCAGCGCCAAGGCAAACATCAACATAGAGAACGTGAGTGCCGGCCTTGCCTTCCTGACCTTCTTTCCCGTAAGCCCTTTCGTCCAGTCCAAAGGGCGGAAGGACTCAGGCAGAATCTCTTAAGCCCAAGCCCTTCCAACCCCACTCAGCGCTGCAGCAAATCTGCAAAACGGGGGACCCGCTGCAAAAACAGCTGCCACGCCCCATCATTTCTCCCTCTCCCAGCCCACAATTCTAATTTGCAGAGGTCTGGCCTGCTGCTGCTGCTGCTGCTCTTTCACGTGACGGTGGACATCGTGGAGCAATCAGTGGTGTGTTGTGACAAGTCACAAGGGCCATTTGGGAACACCAGAGAGCCAATTGCCCCCTCCGCATAACCTCCCTCGAGTCTTTGGCTTTGCATTTTGGCGTGAGCGCAGGAGAGCAGCGCGAGCTATGGCTCTCCAGAGACAGGCCTTGTCCGATCATTTTCACATTTATATATATTTTTTCTATTTCCCCGTTTTAAATTTCAGGCATTTTTCACTCTTGCCAGAGACATCAAGGCGAAAATGGACAAGAAACTGGTGAGTCACCTTGGCTAGAACGCAGGTTTATTTGTTGCGTTTATATCTCTCCTTCTGCAAGGAGCTCAAGGCTCCCCTTCCTCATTTAATCCCAACAAGTCTCTGGTGCAGGTTAGGCTGAGGGGAACTGATTGGTCCGAGTGGGAGATTTGAACGCTGGTCTCCCATGTCCTAGTACGGCACTCTTAACCGCTAAACCAGGCATGTCCAACTCTCAAGAGACTGCAATCTACTCCCACAACAACAAAAAAAAGGGTTTGCAGTGTTTGGGTTCCAGGTTGTTTGAGTACCAAGGCGTTTGAGAACTGTGTGTGTGTGTGTGTGTGTGTGTGTGTGTGTGTATACACACACACACAGACACACACACACACACACACAAATCATCAAATACATGAAACAGTATTAACTTGTTCAGTGTTGTATAAGAAACTAGTTGGGTTGAGGAGGACAGGTGGCAAAGGGTAAGGGTTTTATAACACACTATCGTAAACAGTTAACAATGCCAGCAGGGTTGTAGAGCGACTTGTGATGATAATGGTTAATGCCTTTTTGTATTTTTGTAAAAAGTGTAGATAGGTTGAATGAGTGAAAAGGAAAACGTATCAATGCTTTGGTGTAAAAAACTGCGAAAGCCATGAGTTGGGTGGGAGGGAAGTCGCTAAGCTCATACGAGCAAAAAGTAAAATAAGGGTGTATTTAAATATTTAAAATGGAAGTGTAATAAAAATATTATTTTTTTAAAAAGTTCTATAATGTGGCAGGAGGGGAGGGGGTGAAATGAGCTTTGAGGTCGCAATCTTTGGAGTTGCTAGGAGCACAGAGCCCAAAAGTAAAATGAGGGTGTATTTAAATGTTTAAAATGGAAGCATAATAAAAAATAATATTTTTTAAAATGTTCTATAATGCGGGAGGAGGTGAAATGAGCTTTGAGGTCGCGGCCTTTGGAGTTGCTAGGAGTACAGAGCCCGTCTGCTGGGCCCCATTGCCCTGCTCCCTCCCCAGGCCAGAGTTTGACCTGCAGCTCCAAGCAGAGTTTGCAACGGGGGGGGGGGGGGGGGGAGACAGGTTGGAACCTAAGCCCACCTGAATAACCCTCCCGTGGTCCTTTTGCATTCACAGGAAGGCAACAGCCCTCAAGGCAGCAGCCAGGGGGTGAAGATCACCCCCGAGCTACAGAAGAAAACCAGCTTTTTCCGATGCACCCTCCTCTGAGGGGGGGCAGCCTTACCGCAAGCCTCTGCTCAAGCTTCCTGGGCCGTGCCTCCTTGCAAGAGGCTCCTTCTTCCGTTCTCCCTGTCTGGCTCTGACCCCACCAACGCAACCCACCGCGCTGCATTTGCTGGAACGGAACTGAGGAAGGGGCTTCTTTTCACGACGGACTCTCCCGCTCCGGAGAAAACGCCGTTTTCCCCTCCTGCCGCGCCTCCCAGATGGAAAACGCACTGCCTGTTTGCGGTGTGGGGAGGGGGTTGCTTTGGGGAGAAAAGATGCGGATCAAGAAATCAAGACACGGGAAGTTTCCTAATGGGTTTTTCTCTCTCTGTCTCTCTCTTTCTGTCTCTGGGATGTGTTTTGGATAACTGTATCAAGACTAGTAGAAAAAAAAAGTCAGAATAACTCTCAATGATTTCCTGCTGAATCCCCAAATCTACGAATGGTCAGGGGTGCCGCTGGACCCCCTAAGACATTTCGATCAGGCTGAATCACGCAGCCGGCTTAAAAGCACTGATTTTGTTTTATTTTTGGTAGCAGATTTTAACACACACACCCGTTTCCTCGCGTCACTTTGTGGGGGGCCACAAAGCTCACCGATTCCTTTCACAGACACGGAAAAAAGGCATCTGAAATCTGCTCCTAGTGTGCTCTTGGCGATGATTCTAGACACTCCTGTGATAGAAGTTGCACAATGCCTCGATACACAAATGAATAAATCTATTTTTTTAGAGAAAACAAAGCTTGTGTGAGATGCTACTTGAGTTTGTGACTGGGAACATCTGGCAAACCTCTGGTCAGTGGGGCCCCAGTTGCTGTCTGGGAAAGTCTCCTGGGGAGATGGATTGCTCTGTCCAACCCTCCCCAACATCTACATTATTGTTGTTGTTGTTATTATTATTATTATTATTATTATTATTATTATTAATGCCCTGCCCATCTGGCTGGGTTCCGCCACCCACTCTGAGTGGCTTCCAACAGACTATTAAAAAACCCAAACATTAAAAACTTCTCTAAACAGGGATGCTTTCAGATGTCTTCTAAAAGTCAGAGAGTTGTTTATCTCCTTGACATCTGATGGGAGGGCACCACCACCGAGAAGGCCCTCTGCCTGGTTCTCTGCAACCTTGCTTCTCGCAGGGAGGGAACCGCCAGAAGGCCCTGAAGAGATGGACCCCAGTGTCCGGGGTGGAGACGCTCCTTCAGGTCTACTGGGCCTTTGAAGCCATTTAGGCTTTTAAAGGTCAGCACCAACACTTTGAATTGTGCTCAGAAACCTAGTCCCCTGGTCCAGATTTTTTAAACTGCTTTTCAATTGGATGACCCCTGGGGTCCCAACATTACAATTCTGCCGAGTGCCTAGACCTTGCCAGGGCACAAAAACGAAGGAAGGCAGGAGGCAGTGCCACAGGTTTGTCATTTTATTTCCTGCCACCCGGACCAATATCCTGCCCACCCTAATTAAAGCACCTTGCTGGGTGGCCAGGATAGGTCCCTCGGCCAAGTCCATGGTGGGGCTCCTCAGCAACCCCACTGCCCCCCATCACATGTTGGCTCTCTCCCTCTGCAGCCGGGAGTTGTAGGCCCTCGAGACGGTGTTCCAGGCATCCATATAGCGGTCCATACACATCGCGACACATTTCTGAGAAGGGAGAGGAAAAGGAGAGGGTGGTCAGGAAAGAGGAGAAGGCTGCAAGTCTCCATCACTCGGGGCTGGGGGGGGGGGGGAGCCTCCAGCCCACCAGCTGAGTAAAGGGGGGGCTATTGGGTTGGTGTTTTTAATTTAATTACATATTTTGCGGTTTGAGATCTTGATTTTATTCTGTGAACCGCCCTGAGACCCCTGGGTATAGGGGGGTGGTATATAAAAGAAAGAAAGAAAGAAAGAGAGGGAAGAAAGAGAGAAGGGAAAGGATAAGGGAAAAAGGGAGGGAGGGAGAAGAGAAAGAAAAATAAGGAAAAAGAGAAAAGAAAGAAGAAAGGGAGGGAAGAGAGAGGGAAGGAAGAAATAGAGAGGGAAGAAAGGAAGGAGGGAGGGAGGGAGGGAGAAGAGAAAGAAAAAGGAAGGAAAAAGAAAAAAAGAAGAAAGGGAGGGAAGAGAGAGGGAAGGAAGGAATAGAGAGAGAAGGAGGAGGGAGGGAAGGAATGAAGGAAGGGGGAAGGAAAAGAAAAAGGGAGGGAAGGGAGGGAGGGAGGGAGAGAGGGAGGACGGGTAGCTAGCCTCACCTGCTCGGAGTTGTCGAGGGAGCTCCCGGGTTTCCCAATGCACTTCCGGAAACATTTGTCTGTCATCCTCTGCAAAGGAAGGAAAAAGGAAAAGTTTGAATGGAAGAACAGAGACAGGGTTAACAGTGGCGGACATTGGCATCTCAAATTTTGGGGGCGCCCTGGGCACCATCAAGGTCAAGGAGGGTCCCACAGGCTGCGAGGTCTTTTCTCGGGGGGGGGGGAGAGCAAGAGCTGCCTGTAGCAGGGGGGCCGGCTTGAATAAAATATAGGGGGGGTGGGAAGAAGAGGCAGTTAAGCCCCACCTTGCAAAGTCCATCCCAGGACGGTGGCGCATGCCATTATGGAAAAGCATTGAAAGTCCATGTGCTTTTGTAAACCAAGAAAACCTTTAATAAAAAAACAATTTTTTAAAAAAGCATCGGAAGTACTCAGTTGTTTGCGGCCCTGCCCCACCCCCAGTGTTTAGGGACGCTTTTAATATTTGGTGAATAACAGTGGTACCTCGGGTTACATACGCTTTAGGTTACAGACTCCGATTAAGAACTTTGCTTCAGGATGAGAACAGAAATGGTGCTCTGGTGGCGCAGCGGCAGCAGGAGGCCCCCTTAGCTAAAGTGGTGCTTCAGGTTAAGAACGAATTAAGTACTTAACCCGAGGTACCACTGTACTGTATTTCAATATTTTGCTGGAAGCCGCCCAGAGTGGCTGGGCAAACCCAACCAGATGGGCAGAGTATAAATCTTTATTATTACTAATAATAAACTTTGATTTCCTTAAAAAAAAAAAAAAAGCTTTGACTGGACCCCCCACCCCCCCAACAAAAACCCCAGCTCTGCCCATGGTGCATGCAAATTTGAATGGCAATAAAAATAATAATTTATTATTTATACCCCGCCCTGCCAGATGGGCTTCCCCAGCCACTCTGGGCGGCCCACCCACCTTTTTGGGAGGGGGGATTTGAGACCCCTCGGCTCTCTTATTGGGGTCCCGGAACCCCTCAAATATTTCCTTGGGGGTGGGCGAAAGCGACCCCCTCCCTTCCCCTCAGGTAGCCTGCTCCTGCCCGGGAGGCTCTCTCACCTGCAGCAGCTCCTGCGCGTTGGCCACGGCGATCTGCACCTTGACCTGCTCCATCAGGGCCCCGGGGTCCAGGCGACCCCCCGACGCGAAGTCCCCGCTGCCCGCCGCCATCGCCCGCGCCAGACCCGCCGCCGCCGCCGCCGGAAGGAAGGAAGGAAGGAAGGGGAGAAAGGCGCACGGAGGACTACAGCTCCCGGCGAGCACCGCGGGGTCCACGCATGCGCGGTGTGTCGGGAAAGCTTCCCGACGCGTGGGAATAGATATAATGCGCATGCGCCTCGCAGCTCCCGGCGAGCACCGCGGCAGTTACGCATGCGCAGTACGTCTGGAGAGAGACTCGCGGAGCGGCAAAAGCGTTGTTAGTGTCTCTGCGGCGAGGGAAGCCCGGAAGCCGCTCTAGGCTGCCCCTCTCGCTTCCCCTCTCCAACGGAAGTCCATGCGCTCTCCAACGGCCCTTACTCATTTGCGCCGGAAGTTCACTCCCGCGGCACAGAAACCCCCGCCATTTGCCCCGGAAGTACAAGTCGGCACCCGGAAGTGGTGGCCGGAGCGGCTGGAAAGAAGGAGGCCGAGGCGGAGGAGGATGTCGGAGTACGAGGCCGTCCAGCGGGGCCCTCTGCGCCTGAAGGGCGGCGTCGGGGTGTCCCCCGCGGGGAAACGGTGAGGGGGAGAGCGAGAGGCCCCCGGGAGCCTCCTAGAAGGGAACTTCCGGTCGCGCGGGAGGGACTTCCTGCTGCTTTGGGACGAGGGGCTATAAGGCCCTTAGGACTTACAAAGCGCTTGTGCGCACGCGCGGGGAGGGATGGCGCCCTTGGAGCCTGCGGAACTCCCTGCCACGGGAGGAAAGGGGGTGGCCGCCAAGCTAGATGGCTTTTTTCTGTTTGCAGGAAGAAAAAGAAAGATAAGGAGAAAAGCAAGATCGTGGACCAGATCGTGAGCAGCAAGATGCAGGAGGAGGAGGAGGAGGAGAAGCGGGCCCTGGACAAGAGGACCCCAGCGCAACTGGCCTACGAGAAGATGCAGGAGAAGCGGGTGGGTGCTTGCCGGAAGCAGGCAAGGGGGGCAGTTTCACCCAGAAGCAGGTGTTATAAGAAAAACACTGCTCTCTTTCCCTTATGGGATACCCAAGAGCCCATATAGAGTCCTGAAGTAGGTTCTCTATCGGTAGGAGAAAATAACAGAGGCCAAGCAGAGAATAGTGAGAAGCAAAGCAGCTAGTAAGCCTGATCTTTATTGAACTGTTGCAACGGGGTGCTCCCCTCAGACCTGGAGGAGGAGGAGGAACCCAGAACATTGGTGCGCAAACTCTTATATAGACTTTTGAAACTGCCTCCCCTGTAGCTCAAGACCACCCCCAAAACATCACGCATACATCACAGAAAGAGGTGGTCCCTGGGAGAAATGGGAGTGTGTTGCTTCTCTCCTGTCTGCCAGGAGACCTGATCAATCATGCCTTATCAATTGCCTTTTCTAGGTAACCTGGCCATTCCTTGGAGACGGTCAATACTCAGTTCCCAAATCTCTTTTGCATATTGATAAATTTGCTCAGCTTAGCAGATACTTTCCAGACTGTATGTACAGGGGAGTGTAAGCCCCCACAGTCCCAAGACAATTGGAAAGTTTTTTCCCCATTTCCTTCCTCCTTGCAGAGAAATATTTGAGGTCAATTTGGGAGAGTCCAAATGGCTTCAGGATTGCTCTCCTGTAATATTCCAGACACGTGGTTTATATACTTACGTATGCATTTGCCTTGTACATTTGTGAACATTTATTTTACATATATTAAGACCTTAGAAGTCATATAACACAGGGGAGATGGGCTGAGGAGGAACAAAAGTAACTGCTTCTGTTTTCCCCCCTGCCCTGCAGCAAATCGAGAGGATCCTGAAGAAAGCATCCAAAACCCACAAGCAGAGAGTCGAGGTGAGTCGCTGCCCCACGGGAGAGATGCTGCCTTAAGCACGCTTGCTCTGACAAGAGGTTTTGGGGAATCATTTCCCTGTGCGAAGGGAAGGGCGGGAGGAATGGGCATGCAAAAAGGTAAGGGATCCTGCAGCAGCAGCAAGCAGAGAGGAAGGACTGCAAGGACTCTGTTGTGTAGTCAGAGAAGGTCTGTCTCTTTGCTAACACTTATTGCCTCGGGCCCTTCGGACGCAGCGTGGAACCAGGGACCTTCTGTATGCAAAGCATGGCATCCCTGAACTCTGAGCACTGTGGCCTCCTCTGTGTACTGCTCAAGTAATTATAATAATTTCTTACTTATACCCCGCCCATCTGGCCAGGCCTCCCCAGCCAATCTGGGTGGCTTACAATAGAATGTTAAAAACACAATAAAACATCAATCATTAAAAACTTCCCTAAACAGGGCTGCCTTCAGATGTCTTCTAAAAGTCAGATGCAGGGGTACCTCGGGTTACATACGCTTCAGGTTACAGATGCTTCAGGTTACAGACTCCGCTAACCCAGAAATAGTACCTCAAGTTAAGAACTTTGCTTCAGGATGAGAACAGAAAATCGTGCTCCGGCGGTAGCAGGAGGCCCCATTAGCTAAAGTGGTGCTTCAGGTTAAGAACAGTTTCAGGTTAAGAACAGACCTCCAGAACGAATTAAGTACTTAACCCGAGGTACCACTGTAGTTGTTTATTTCCTTGACATCTGGTGGGAGGGCGTTCCACAGTGCGGGCGCCACCACCGAGAAGGCCCTCTGCCTGGTTCCCTGTAATCTCACTTCTTGCAGAAAGGAAACCACTAGAAGGCCCTCGGAACTGGACCTTAGTGTCCGTGCAGAACGATGGGGATGGAGATGCTCCTTCAGGGATACTGGGCCGAGGCTTGAAAATGAGAGAGATGGGGGTGTTAGGGATTTCCCCCTGGGTTGTCATCACAAATGTCAGGAGAGAGAATTTCACGCTCTCCCTCTTTGCCTCAGGGTGGCTGCGTGCCCTTCGTTACAGAGGAAAGTCCTTCTGTGTGGCGGGCTGGGGCCTTGAACAGACTGGTGATTCCTTGCCCACGGTCTCCCTCTCTGCGATGCATTTTGTATAGAAGCGGTTTCTAACTTTGCACTTTTTGTGAAAATCGGTGTCCTCTTTTCCCCTGACGAATCCTGTTCTTATAGCCAGATATGGGCTGCAAGCGGTGCTCCGAATTGCTGTCAAATCTAACCAGTCTGCTTGCAGAGAAGGGCTCACCCATGCCACACGCAATCCGGCCTCAGCGATGTGCCCGGCAAGCAATGCTTTCTTGCCGTGGCCGACTAACTGGAACGCGGGGCTAATCTGCCTTCTGTTAGTATTGATCAGGCTTCCCTGAAGTAGGCAGGCATATATAATTAAACGTGGGTTTTAAAATATATTCCGAGATGATTGAAGTCGCTTTGGCTGCCTTGATTTTTCATCTCTCTCTCCTTTCCCGTCCTAGGATTTCAATCGGCACCTGGACACCTTGACAGAACATTACGACATCCCAAAAGTCAGCTGGACCAAATAAGCCATTTTTGTTTCACTTCTCCCCCTCTCCCCAGGCTTGTCTCGTTTTGCTAAAAGGGCACAACTCAGCAGACGGGACAGTTTCTGGGTTGGAGACCTTGTTCGGCAGCAACCTTCTGCAACTGGTTCAGTTAAACTTGCCTTTTAAAATAGATTAAACATCTGGATCTTACAGCTTCAAGTAAATGGCCGCTGTTCTTTACCTGCTGAAAATCTCCACTGGATGTTCCCATTATATTATCACCTATTTAAACACTGTATCTGACTCTATCTTAAATAAAGGCAAGGAAGGCCATATACAAAACGTTTGGTTTGATCAGGATTCTGTGCCTAAACGGTTAATGTGTTTTGCTTTATTTACCGCCAGCTCATCTGTTCTCCTTCTCCTGACTGCTGCCCTGTATTTGAGGGCGTTTCCCCTTCTTCCTAGAACATGACTAGTGACAGCTGCCAAGACATATAACGCCTATTTGCATCATTTTCATTAAACCAACAATCGAAATGCTTTACTTTTCCTCCCCTCGGCACTTGACTAGGAAAGCCCAGTGCACAGGGACTCGTTAAACATTTAAAAACCAAAACTGCTCCTGAAGAAAATTTAAAACACAGAAAAACAGTGTCTCTCTGTCCGAAGAGGTGAACGAATGTATTTTAAAGCAAAAGGCAAACGACTCCCTTTACATGAACCTATCCTCGTCGCAGTTCTTAAACGTGGAAGTCACCCAGGTTTGGGCAGAGCCAGCTTCAGGTGTGGCTAAGTCAACATCAGCCTTGTCCTGAAACACACAAACTCGCTTGCGTGTTTGAAAAGGACAGAGGCTAAAGGAAACAGACACAGGAGACCCTCAACCCATTTTATAAAAAGTTTTAACACTCCAAAAACACAAAACAGGCGCATGCACCAACTATCTGGCTTCTGATTTTAGTTCAAGGGCCCCCCTCCATGCCTTTTCCTTCCTACTGTTTCTCAGGCTCAGACAGCTGCCTCCAAATCAAAGCCAGGTGTGGTTTTATTCCTGTTTGAGCCTTCCAAAAGTCAGTAAGGGCCTTTTGGCACTATTCAGTAAGTAGAACCATGAAAAGCAGGACACAAATTAAATCGGGGGTCCCTTTTTCCCCAGGGAGGCTGTGCTAGGCAGCAGCTACGGCAGCGTTTATTTGCCTGAAGATAGCCAGCATTTGGGAATCATTTCTCAAGTCTCTCACACTTCCCACGGAAAATACTTTCCATCAGCAGCAATGCCAACCCCACTGGGTGGGAACCACCTTCTGATGCGATCAGCAGAGCCTCTCCTCCCATCTCCCCACAAAAACGCATTTGCTGATGACCTAGAAAGAGTCTGAAATGCCAAAGAAGCATTCCTCCGCTCGTTCTGCAGCTGATCTGGCCGGCTGGAAGTCTTAAACTCGCCAGAGTTTCAAAAAAAACCAGCAAGCGGTTTGTCATTCCCCTGAACACCGCTGCTGCTCCCTGTCCGATTCAGGGAATGGAGCGCTTCTTATTCCCAACTCCAACCTCCTGTGCCCTATGGTACGATTTCATCACTAAATCCATATTCATTACAGTGCCAGATTTACGTATAAGCTAAACAAGCTCTAGCTTGGGGGCCCCCAAAAAACCTGGATGTACATTTCCAAAATATAAGATAGAGAACAAAATTAAACCTACATACAGAAACAGTGTTTTGTGTTGTGGAGGCTCCTCTGGTGTAAGTCATGGGCCCTGCCTGCTCCCTAAAATATCACTGGTTTGCTCCTTTCTATATATAGGGTGCCGACATTCTGCATGGACTGGTTGCAGGGCAACATGGGCAAATGGCTTGCGATACCTGTTGGGTCCATCAATGACCATCTAGCATATATTTAACACAAAAAAACAGTGACAATTTGTTGTCGACAAAGGACAGCTGGACATAAAAGGGCCCCATTGCCTTCAGTAGCTTAGGGCTTCATCAAACCCACATCCGGCCCCGATTCATTATGTTAAGAAATGCCCCACAAAGTAGAAATGTGTATAGGGGGGGAGAAAGGTTTTATTATTAGATTGAAAGCTTAAAAATAAAAAAAAGCTATTGCCATGTTAACAGGATACATTTAGAGGGATTGGGTGGTTGAATTCATGTTGCCCGTTTCCCTTCCTTCCACCCTCCTTGCAAAAAAATTAATAAATACAGAAGTGCAGAAGCCACCGTTTCCCCGTCAGAGCACCCTAAGATTGGCCAACGGGAAATGACTTCTGCTGTTTTTGGTCTGCTTCTCAAGATGTTCAAGGAGACGAAACACACACACACACAAAGAAATAGTATTTTGGCACAGCTCTGTAAACTAGGAAGCCAGTACGTCTAGCCTTCCCATGGAATGTTTAAGCTTCTAGTTTTACGAACTTTGTGTAAACGAGGAAGACGGCGAAAGAAAGCCGTCTTCCAGCAGAACGTTGCAGGCTTTCTGCATAAACTTTGCGTTTCTGCAAGAGAGTTTTCTGCGCTCTTGCGATTGCAGTAAGAAACGGCAGCTAAGAAAAACGACGCTAACTACCGCCAATAGCTCTGTTTCCCTGTCACCTCAACTGGGCCCATGCTCCCTGCTCGGTTTTGCACAAAACACGTGCGTTTCCAGTTATCGAGAGAAGTTAGCACCTTCGGAGCAGCCCTGCGGGAAACGGGTGCCTTGGCGCACAGCTTTCCCGGTTGCGCAACGTTCTGCCGCAGAGGATTACGAACAAAATAATAATAATAATAATCTACATTCAGTTGGTGCCCAAAACCTCAATGCTTAAAGGGGGGAAGAGGGAGGATAAGAGAAGGTTGCCATTTTGTGTGATCTGAAAGGTGGGGAAGACAAGAGAGAGAAAGCAGGGGAAAAGAAGTGGATTCAAAGAGGAAGCCGCTATTTTTGGCAGGATGCTTTGGGCTTCCCGTAGTCCGGGTGCTTTTTCCCGCGCGGAGTTATATGCTGCCGAGCTCGCTGAGGGTCTGATCCAGCGTCCGGTGCAAAGTCAGGTTCTCTTCTTTCGCCTGGGCAACTTTTTCTGATGAGAATGAATGGGAGACAAGTTTATTCTGAGACGCCTGTTCAAGGGGTGTGTCTGACTAGGACGCCTCTATTCCGCCTTCTAGTTGCAACCAATCTGTTGTGGGTTTTTTTTATCAAGGCGGCCACCCCTCTGAATAAGCTTTCCCCCAGGCAAGCGCTTTTCTTACGCCTGGTACATAAGTTTTAAGGCAACTGAAGGAAACCAGCTGTGCCCCCCAAAATGTCGCACTGTAATTCCCGCCACCACCATCCCAGACAATTGGCTGGATGGAAAAGACTATTTGTCTCTGAGATCCATTATTTCCAGCAAGCTACAAAAAGGACTGGGCTCAGATAGAAACAAGGCTTCTTTCTTGAGGGTATGTGGAAGTTCAGGTAAAAACCACAGCCCAAAATATATAGCGCTGTGGTGTAATATTTAAATTATCTGTTAGATGTGTCTACTGCCCTTCGTCATAAGATCTCAGGCCCATTTGCATAATAAAATACAGGAAAAAAACAGAACAGCAAATCAACATTTCTTGCCTCTAGCTTTCGGCTTGGCTAGTTAGTCCGTCTGAGTGCTGTGAAATCTTTCTTTTCTGTTTGAATTGTTTTAAGCTATTAAGCCACCTTAGACCTCGGAAAACCGTCTAATAATAGAGAAGCAAGCGAGAGGGAGAGACGCCTTTTGTATAGGAAATGGAGAAAATGAATAAGCAGAGAGGAAATACAAGAACTTTAGGGGTTTTTTAATGGAAGCACGTTTTTACAGAAAAAAGGAAGACAGGAAGAAAGACCGGGAAACTTGTGAAGAAGGCACACGGAGGCAGCAGGTTCTTAGGCAGGACAGGAGAGCTGGCAGAGAGATCGCAGCGATCGATTTATCTTCCTACAAGGAAGTCATATCGTTCAAAGCGTGGTCCAGCTCCTCGCTGATCGCTTTGTACTTCAGCTTTTGAGCATACAGCTCGTCTGCCGGACCGAGAAACAGAGCGAGGGGAGGAGAAAAGGGAGAAGGGAGGAAAGGGAACGTTAAAAAAATACACACAGAAGGCTAGAGAAACATTTCGGAGGAGTTTTTCAGAAAGATTTCAGCAATAAGAGAGGCATTAGTTTGTCCCAAACACTTCCACCTATGTTAAAGCCCAGTAATTTTGCAAAAAGGACAATACAGTGGTTCTCAAACTCCGAAAACCTGGAAGCAAGTGTTCCGGTTTTCGAACGATTTCTGGAAGCCGAACGTCCGATGCGGCTGTCAGCTATTGTTTCCGGGGCGCCTGCACCAATCAGAAGCTGCACCTTGGTTTCCGAACATTTCGGAAGTCACATGGACTTCCGGAATGGATTAAATTTGGCAATTTGCTCCTTATTTTGCATTTTTGTTTTTGAAGCTTTTTTGGTTCATTTGTTTTTGTGACTGTGTGGAACCCAGTTCAGCTAATGATTGATTGTGTGACTGTGGAAATGAATAAAAGCCCCCCCCCCCATCCAACATCAGTGCAGGGAAGAAAAAATAAATAAAGTTTCATTTTTACCATCTACAATACTGTCATATTTATTTAATAGTTCAGTGCAATGATTATTGCTTTCGTTTTATGGATAGATGGTCTCGTTAGATAGTAAAATTCATGTTAAGTTACTGTTTTAGGGGTTGTTTTTAAAAGTCTGGAACGTATTAATTCGTTTTGCATGACTTTCCACGGGAAAGCGTGCCTTGGGTTGGGAACGCTTTGGTTTTGGAATGGACTTCCGGAACAGATTACGTTTGAGAACCAAGGGACCACTGTACAGGGACTGAAGTGACCCCAAGACTTCCTGGTCTTCATTCTCAGCCTGGCCACACAGAGGTGAGAGTCCGGCCACAGCTCAGGGGCAGATATATACTACCTGGGGCTAAGCACAGACATGCAGCAAGAGAAACCCTCATAGTAACTCAGCAACTTAAATCACACACACTTCAAACAGCCTCATACCTTCCAGGTCATCGATCGTCTTCTCCAGTTTGGCAACCGTTCTCTCTGCAAACTCGGCGCGCGTTTCAGCCTAGAGACACAGAGAGGGTCAAGAAAAGGGAACTGTGACCACTGAGCAGAGACCCCAACCCACCCCAAAACCAGCTCAGCCACCCAGGAACCTCACCTCCTTCAGCTTGTCGGTCAGAACCTTGATTTCCTCTTCGTACTTGTCCTCTTTTTCAGAGTACTACAAAAACAGGGCAAAAACAGGCTCCTTTATTCCTAGGAAATCCTGGGCAACAGTTGAGACTGCCGCTGATTCCCTCACTCGCCAGTCACCCCGAGGCGGGCAGCACCCCGGGGCATCCTCAAGAGCCAAAAGAGGGAAGCCTCAAGGATCAAGCTGTTCCCCAGCAAACAAGGCTGGGCTTGATGGGGGGCTGGGGAGAGGAGCCCCCAATTCCCTGCCAAGCCAGCCTCTTCAATCCCAACCTCTTCCAAGTTCCGCTACCAACCTTCTCCGACTGAGCTTCAAGGGACTTGAGATTGTTGGTGACGTTCTTCAGTTCCTCTTCAAGGTCACTGCACTTTCTGCCAGAGGGGGAAATAGGGCCTGGGGGTCAGCGCTAGTCGTTGTTCCCCCCACTCTCCCAGGTGGGTTCCCCACCCCCGCCTACCTTTGTTTGGTTGTGTTTTTTTGTTTTATTTATTTATTAATGTTCTTATGTTACGCTGGTAAACATTATCATATTACATCACAATATAATTTTCAGCATGCATACAAGTTTATATACCTAAAGAAAAGAAACAAGGACAAAAAACCTATTCCAAAATTATATATGTACCAAGACTTTGGACTTCGTGTCTATCCCGTTGTATATTCCTTTTTTACAAAAGCAGCGTCAAGGGATACTCACAATTCGGAAACCTCGGCTCGCTCCTCCGCTCTTTCCAGTTCTCCCTCCAGAATGACGAGTTTCCGTGCAACCTGCAGGAAGTGTAACGGATCAGAGAAGACGAAACCTCAGGAGCCTTTGCAGGGCTCCAAAAATAGAGGGGCAGGAAACATCCAAAAGGAATTTCCTCCTAATGTCAAAGCAGCCTGCTGGAGAAAATCTGAAAATTTGCAAGGAGCCCATCGGTTGCAAAGGGGGAAGTGGGAGAGGAGGAGCCCAGAATTGGAGGGGGACACCAGTTTACGAAATCATGGGGGGGGGCAGCCTGTAACACACACACCCCATAATAATCATTGACCTTGCCAGCTAGGGCAGCGCTTCTCAACCTGTGGGTCCCCAGATGTTGTCAGACCACAACTCCCATCATCCCTGAGCTCTGGCTAGGGGTGATGGGAGTTGTAGTTCAACAACATCCAGGGACCCGCAGGTTGAGGAAGGCTGAGCTAGAGCATAGATAGACCCAGGGCCGGATTTCGGTTTGATGCGGCCCTCAGCCCCTTCTACGTCCAGCTGTCCTTTGTCCACAACAAATTGCCGCTGGTTTTTTTGTGTTGAATATATGCTATATGGTCACTTATGGACCTCATAGGTTGCACATCATTTGCACATCACAAATAGGAGCCTACACAATACAAAACACTGTTGCTGTATGTAGGCTTTATTTCATTTCTTTTCTTATCTTATATTTTGGAAATGCACATCCAGGGTTTTTTTCCCCTTTATTTTTTGGGGGGGGCCACAAGAGAGTGGGGCCCTAAGCTAGAGCTTGTTTAGCTTATGCGTAAATCTGGCACTGGTCACAGACTCCACGTGGCATGAAAGAAAAGATTTGCAAAAACCAGATAGGAACACAGGAAGCCGCCAATTTTTTTGCGGGGGGGGGGGCGGTGCTGTGACATGACCCTGGCCTCCAGGCCGGATGCAACCCTCTGAGCTGCAGGAAGTGACCTCACAACTTTATCTCTCGATCTAACGATCACAGCTTGCTCTGCAAGGAGCAATCCTCAAATCGCAGAGCCAGCGATCCCTGCAGTTGCAAAAAAACCAAATTAAATGCAACAATTCAGGTTCTTTTGCCAGAACCTTCAGATTTGGTATCACTGCTTTCCATTCATGCAGCTGAGCTCTTCCTTGTTTCCATGTGTCCTAGTTAAAGAGTATCATATACTGATTTTTAAAGGGTGGGGTGGATTGTTCGTCAGACATTGATATTTTTGGGGCTTGGGTTTGAAAGGCAGAGAAGGAAGATCTGTGCTGGAATGGCAAATCTTCCGTATAATTACAGCAGACACTTCATTGATAAGTAACACAATTAAATCTGTTGTTTTCTCTCTACTAAAGTTTTGATTCCTGCTCTTAACATTGGAAACCTTGTTACAATCACGTCTTGGTCTCTTCTTCCAGGGCTTTCGAATGTTTCCTGTTCTGCGCCCTTGCAATTTTGTCTCAACCCAAAAGCAACGTATTCTTTCTGCTTGTTTAAATATGAACAGATTTAGGAACTCGCTTCTAATAAATAAAACTCCAGAAAGTCTCTCTCTCTCCCCCCCCCCCCAAATACAATAATAACCTCACTGGATGAAAAAGAAGAAGATGAACTCATTTTTGCTTAAGAATTCGTTCTGAAAATTAAAAAAAATTATAAATTTAAAAATAATAACAATTGTGTTTTTTTTAAATGATTCGGGTCCATTTTGCCTGTGGCAAGGAACGCCAAAGGGGGCGTTTTAGCTGCTGCTAGAGGAGTCTGCCTCCAAAGCTGGCCCTGTGCAGCCCCCCAGCATCACTTCCCCCCAGGCGAGCCCCCCAACTCACCTCTTCGTATTTGCGATCAGCCTCCTCTGCAATGTGTTTGGCTTCCTTCAGCTGCAGCTCCTGAATTTCCATCTTCTCCTCGTCCTTCATGGCTCTGTTTTCGATCACCTTCATGCCTCTGGAGACACAAGAGGAGCCGTTCTGAACTCCCAAACACCCGTCCTCCCCCGCCTGCAGCGCTCAGGCCCTTGTCGGTCTGCGTTTTGCCTTATTGGATGAGACCAAGTCGAGCCCGTGTGTCGGAACTGAGAGACATCTAATTTGGGGTCTACTTGTTCCAACGGTCGCGGCTGAGGACAAATCCTAAATTTGGGAGGTGCAAAGGTGGGAGGGAAGACTTCCTTGGCCTCCCCCCCCCCCCACTATTCTGCAACCAAGAATGAAGTCTGTCTACCAGCTTCATCTGAGATCCTCCCCTGCCTGCAGACTGTCTGGCCAGAGTGGTGCATTCTCTGGTTATCTCCCGCTTGGACTACTGCAATGCGCTCTCCGTGGGGCTCCCTTTGAATGTGACCCGGAAACTGCAACTAATCCAGATTGCAGCAGCCAGACTGCGGACTGGGAGTGGAGACCACATAACACTGGTCCTGAAAGACCTACATTGGCTCCCAGGACGTTTCCAAGCACAATTCAAAGTGCTGGTGCTGACCTTGAAAGCCCTAAACGGCCCAGTATCCTTTAAGGAGCGTCTCCACCCCCATCGTCCAGCCAGGACACTGAGGTCCAACTCCGGGGGCCTTCTGGTGGTTCATCCCTCTGCGAGAAGTTTGGTTGCAGGGAACCAGGCAGAGGGCCTTCTCGGTGGTGGCGCCCACCCTGTGGAACTCCCTCCCACTAGATGTCAACTTTTAGAAGACATCTGAAGGCAGCCCTGTATAGGGAAGTTTTTGATGTTTGGTGTATGTTTTTATGCGTGTTGGAAATCGCCTAGGGTGGCAGGGTACGAATAACAAAATTATTATCATCATCATCTTCATCATTATTACTACTTTGGGCAGCCTCAGCTGCTGTGGGACTACAAACCTTCCTCTGCAAGCCCCTTACGCCACGTGCAAAGTCGCCTCCCCCTATGTACCTCTCGCTCTCATCGGCCGCCTTTTCGGCTTCCTCCAGCTTCTGCAACGCGGTAGCGAGACGCTCCTGGGCCCGATCCAATTCCTCTTCCACCAGCTGGATCCTGCGGTTCAAGGATGCCACCTCCCCCTCTGCCTGTGGGGAAACACAGAGGGGGGAGTGAACCACTGGGGCTGGGTGATGCAAGGACAAAACGAGGCCGGTTAACACCCACCCCATCGCTCCAGCTCTGGCTAACTGGGTGATCCTGAGGATAGGGGGGGATAGTTTAAGTTTTAGGGTGCCCCCGGAGCCCCACATTTCCACCCATGGCCAGTGCTTGCTCTGGCAGTAGCAGGTCTCCTTGCAGGGGGCTCCCCTTGCTTCCTACCTGGCCGCCCCCGAAAGGCCCGGAAAGAGAAGGAGGAGGACGCCAGGTGAGGACAGGTAGGAGAGAAAAAGCAGGAGGAGGAGGAGCAGAGGCAGGAGGTGTCCCGTCCCGTCCCGTCGGAGCGAGGTCCGGCCCTGGGGTCTCCAGGCGTCCAGGCGCAGCAGGAAGGAGGCAGAAGGAGCCGGGAGGAGGCGCGCGCAGCCCCGGGAGCATCTTGCAGAGGCGTCGGGCGGAGCCTCGACGGCTGGGGCTCTCCTCCGGGCTCCCTTCCCGGGGGTGCCTCTTCAGCCTTTCCCGGCTCCGGCGGAAGGCGATCCTAAGCGAGGGGAACGGGCGGCAGCGACGGCGCGCCCTTCTCCCCCGACGGGGCGTCCCGGGGCAACAGGAGCGCAGAGAAGAAGGAGGAGGAGGAGAGCGGAGAGAGAAAGTTTGGAGAGGCGCAAAGCGGCGGAGGAGGCGCCGGCTGCGCGCGCCCCGCCGAGGCTCCTCTTCCGACGGCGCTCACTTTCTCGCGCAGCTCGCGCTCCTGGTCGCGCTGGCGCTGCAGGATCTGGGCGCGGTCCTCGGCCTCGTCGGCCTCCTGCTGCAGCGCTTGGATCTTGCGCTTCACCGCCTCCAGGGAGCCCGTGGCGGCGGCCATCCCGTCGGATCCCGGCGGCACACGTGGACGCGGCAACGGCGGCGGCAGCGACGGCAAAAGGAAGCAAAGGGCGCGGCTCCTCCGGTGCGCGTTGGCGAGGGCGCAGCGGCGTCGGGCGGGAGGAAGGGGAGGACTGGGGGAGGGGCCGTGACGTCGGCACCGCTGGCGCATCGTGACGTGGCCACCGCTGGGACAACCCCGAGGACAGCCCCTTCGGGGTGGCGCGCAAAGGAGGAGCGCACCTCGAGGTCCACTAGCCGGGACGGGGCGGGCAGAGGCTTTTCCTCCCGGCTGGGCTGCGCCGGTGCTGCTGCTCCTCCTCCTTCTCAGGGGACAGGGAGCCCCAAGCGATCAGACGGGACCCCCCCCCCACTCTGTTCGAGGGAAGCAACCCTGGACGGAGCCCCCTCTCTGCCCACCTGGACGGCAGGTGTCTCTGCTAAAGGCAACGTAGCTCGCCACGGGGGGCGTCTAGAGGGAGCCGGGCACCCCCATATTTTCAAGAAGCCCCCCCCCCAAAAAAAAATTCCGCGGTAGTCCTCCCTCGGGGTTTGGAAATGCGCCCGAAGCCACGCGCTCTTTCTGGGTCTCCAGCCGAGGCGCACCGGGACCAGGGGCGTAGCTCCCCCCCCCAAAAAAAAATCCTCAAAAATCTGGAGCTGAGGTTCTCTCTCCGCTAGGGTTCCTCTTTACTCTTGAGTTGTTCAAAATATCCTTCCACTCCTCCTCCTTAATTTAGCTGCCTGGTCCTCTTCGGGGAAAGATGCTGAAATTCTTGAAACGTTCCCCGAATTCTCCCTACGCTTCTCTTGCATCTTGGTTTCTTATCTTTGCAGCCAGAATTTTATCCAGTCTTTTATTCCAGCTGGCACCCCTCCTCTCCAAATGTCTTCGCCAACCTGAACAGGCACTTTATATTTCTTCCTCAGCCCCCATCCCTGGCATAGCTGAATTTTTTTTCATCCAAAGCCTTTTTGGCTTTCCTACTCCTCCTTTGGGAAACCGCCCAAAGTGGTTGCGCTTTCTTTGGGAGGGGTACCCAAAGTCACAGTGCCACCCCACAGCCCCAGTGCCACCCCATTGCCCCCGCCTAGCCTTCCTACCAGGGCCGTCTTTACCCGGGGGTCCAAGGGGTGCGGGACACCCGGGCACCGAATTCTGGGGGGCACCTGGCGCCCACTGCTGAAGCCGCCTAAGCTCTTAACTATCTACCTGTTACGAAATAATTAATCATTTTGATCAAGCTAGAAAAACAAAATACATATATACGTAAGTATTACCGAAATATATGCCTACTGCTGTGGGACCAGAAGATTGGAAGAAGTACCGTATTTTTTGCTCTATAAGACTCACTTTTTCCCTCCTAAAAAGTAAGGGTAAATGTGTGTGCGTCTTATGGAGCGAATGCAGGCTGCGCAGCTATCCCAGAAGCCAGAACAGGAAGAGGGATTGTTGCTTTCACTGCACAGCGATCCCTCTTGCTGTTCTGGCTTCTGAGATTCAGAATTTTTTTTTTCTTGTTTTCCTCCTCCAAAAACTAGGTGCGTCTTGTGGTCTGGTGCATCTTATAGAGTGAAAAATACGGTACAGTATATGAATTATTTGAAAAGCAACTGTCATCAACAAATCACGCTAGTAGGACTGCAATAAGTTTTGTAAGGAGAAATATATGAAGTATT
This sequence comes from Podarcis gaigeae, assembly GCF_964106915.1. NCBI lineage: Eukaryota > Metazoa > Chordata > Lepidosauria > Squamata > Lacertidae > Podarcis > Podarcis gaigeae. The sequence continues at coordinate 1,076,949 of NC_139696.1, read as the reverse complement.
GCAAAGTAGAAAAAGATAGAGATATTGGTTATGAGTTTGAAATGTAATAGGTAAGATAAGAAATGCATTCTGAGAGATTAGATTGGAAAATTTTCAGACAGGATGGATGGAAGTCAAAAAATTTGAATAAGATGTAAAAGTATGTTTAATTACTGTTGAAAATGATATGTTAAAAATCTAATAAAAGTGTGTGTGTGTGTATTTCTACTGTTTCACTAAAGAACTTTTGACTTTATGTGCACATTTACCAAAGACGCGCCGCACTTGTCGGCACTTGTCATTGTCAATGGCGCCGTGCACCCGAAATTAACAAAATTTTGGGGTGCTGGGCAGATATTTCTACCCCAGCGGCGCGTAAGCTAAAGACGGCCCTTCTTTCTACACGACTGGCACCCATCAGCTTTTGCAGCCAGTGCAGGGACGCGGGTGGCGCTGTGGGTTAAACCCCAGAGCCTAGGACTTGCTGATCAGAAGGTCGGTGGTTCGAATCCCCGCAATGACGGGGTGAGCTCCCGTTGCTCTGTCCCAGCTCCTGCCAACCTAGCAGTTCAAAAGCACGTCAAAGTGCAAGTAGATAAATAGGTACCACTTCGGTGGAAAGGTAAACGGCATTTCCGTGCACTGCTCTGGTTCTCCAGAAGCGGCTCAGTCATGCTGGCCACATGACCTGGAAGCTGTACGCTGGCTCCCTCAGCCAATAAATCAAGATGTGCGCCGCAACCCCAGAGTCGGCATCGACTGGACCTAATGGTCAGGGGTCCCTTTACCTTTAGGTCTAAACCACAGAGCCTAGGACTTGCCGATCAGAAGGTTGGCGGTTCCAATCCCCGCAATGATGGGGTGAGCTCCCGTTGCTCGGTCCCTGCTCCTGCCAACCTAGCAGTTCAAAAGCAAGTCAAAGTGCAAGTAGATCAATAGGTACCACTCCAGCGGGAAGGTAAATGGCGTTTCCGTGCGCTGCTCTGGTTCGCCAGAAGCGGCTTAGTCCTGCTGGCCACATGACCCGGAAGCTGTACACCGGCTCCCTCGGCCAATAAAGCAAGATGAGCGCCAGAGTCGGTCACAACTGGACCTAACGGTCAGGGGTCCCTTTACCTTTACCTTACAGGCCAAGTACTGCTGCCTTGGCGTTCCCACTGCAGAAGTTGATGGGAATCGTAGACCAAAAAACCCAGAGGACCCCCCCCAGCCCCAAGTTTGGAATGGCCGGCCTACGTACATCCGTGGCTTTCTTGTCTGCCATCTCCAGCTTCTCCTGAGCATCCTTGAGGGCTTCGGAGTATTTGTCGAGCTCGTCCTCAGTGCCTTTGAGCTTCTTCTGCAGAGATACCAGTTCATCCTCCACCTGCCGAAAGAGAGGGAGAGATAATATTGCAGATTATTACATACACATCACTTGGGAAGACAGGTGAACGAATACCAGTATACTGGAAGAAGCAAAGATCACCAGTGTCAAAGCAACATCGCTGGACTGGTCATGTTGTGTGGAAGCCTGATGATCATCTTCCAAAGCACCTCCTCTATTCTGAACTTAAAAATGGAAAGATTAATGCTGGTGGTCAGCAAAAGAGGTTCAAAGGCTGCCTCTAGGCAAAAATTTTTAAATGTAGTACAAACACCGGCAACTGGGAAACACTGGTCTGCAAGCGCTCCAGTTGGAGAACAGCCTTGACCAAAGGTGTTGTGGGCTTTGAAGACACTCGAACTCAGGACGCAAGGGAGAAACGTGCTAAGAGGAAGGCACACTTGGCAAACCCTCACCGGGATCAACTCCTGCCCGGAAACCAATGTCCCCACCGTGGAAGGATGTGTGGATCCAGAACTGGCCTCCACAGTCACTTACGGACTCATTGTTAAAACTGTATTTATCGAAGACAATATTTCTCACCTACAAGGGATTGCCAGAGAGGAAGAAGAAGATAGGGCATTGGGTTGGCATAAGTCCTATTTCTCCCAAGACATGTCCCCTTTTTCAGGATTAAAATTGGATTTTTTAAATCTGGGTTTTTTCATTTGGTGTTTTTTCTTTACAGTAACCCAAGAAAAAATTCCTAGTGCATTCAGCTCAGATCTAAGCAGGCCTGCAGTGCAGAATCGCGATCCACCAGGAATCTTTTTAATGTTGCACTCCTTGCTTCCACAAGGGAGAAGGAAACATCGAGAGGAAAAACCACAACAATGCAGATTTAATTGGTTGGGTCAGAGAACAGGGTTTTATTTGAACATTAAATTGTGATGCACTTCTTTTGGGAGGGGCCGGTTAGTGACCCTCTTGCAACCACTTATGGAAAACCACCCCTTTGCTCCTTGGGCCGAGCAGCCAAAAAATGTATGCTGGAGCCTTATCTCTCTCTCTCTCTCTCTCTCTCTCTCTCTCTCTCTCTCTCTCCTCCTTCCCATATAAATCCATCCTGCTTTCTCAAAGCAGCTATTTATATCATTCCAGGCCAGCGCTGGGTGCCCAGTTTCCCTAGTTCTGATGAGCACTCCCCTTATCTTGTGGCCGGCCAGTGATAAAGTTATCTGGCTGTGGGAAAGAACGCCCTGTTCTGCCCTTCGCAGTGTGTTCTTTTCGGGGTGGGGGTGGGGAGCCTGAGGCTACTTCTCCCTCGCAGTGGCGTAGCGTGGGTTGTCAGCACCCGGGGCCAGGCAAGTAATTTGCGCCCCCTAACCCGTGGATTTGCACCCCCTAACCCTAACCCCCAGATGTTGCGCCCGGTGCGGCCGGCCCCCCCTGCACGCCCCACACTACGCCACTGCTCACTCGTCCCCTTGCCCACTCACCTGGCCTTGAGCCAACACCTTAAATGGCCCCTTTCCTTCCACAGACCCTCCAAGTGCCCCTATTTTCCAGGGACAGCCCCAGATTTACAGAAGCCGCCCCGGTTTCTGATCTGATCCCAGAATATCCCGCTTTTTCTTAGGACGTCCCTATTTTCAGGGGAGAAGCGTTGGAGGGGATGGAATAGGACGTCCCTCTTTTCAGGGGAGAAACGTTGGAGGGGATGGAATAGGACGTCCCTATTTTCAGGGGAGAAGCGTTGGAGGGGATGGAATAGGACGTCCCTCTTTTCAGGGGATAAACTTTGGAGGGGATGGAATAGGACGTCCCTATTTTCAGGGGAGAAACGTTGGAGGGGATGGAATAGGACGTCCCTATTTTCAGGAGAGAAACGTTGGAGGGGATGGAATAGGACGTCCCTATTTTCAGGGGAGAAACGTTGGAGGGGATGGAATAGGACATCCCTATTTTCAGGAGAGAAACGTTGGAGGGGATGGAATAGGATGTCCCTATTTTCAAGGGAGAAATGTTGGAGGGGATGGAATAGGACGTCCCCATTTTCAAGGGAGAAATGTTGGAGGGGGTGGAATAGGACGTCCCTATTTTCATCGGATAATTTTTTCTCCTATGTTTGACAGGTGTTACGGTTGCTCAGTGTGTCACTGGGCCGCTCCCCGCTTTGGGTTTGGGGGGCTGGGGCCGAGAGACAGCTGAGCCTGGGCCTTTGGTGCCAGCTGGAGCGGCTTAAACTGCCACTGGGGGAAGAGAGGGAGAGGGAGACCCCTGGGACCCAGAGTTTGCCAGCACCTCATCCCAGAAGGTCAGCCTTAAACCCAGGTAGCGAGCCGTCCGTGCTCTTTCCCCGGGTGCGGAGAGCTGCAAATAAATGCCTCTTAATCCTGCCCATCACATCCAGCCATGAGCTCATCTGTTCTTCATGGGAAATATGAGGAAGGGAAGCAGCCAGCCTTCCACCAACCTCACTGTTGTTTGGGGAAATTCGGGGGAACCAGTGAGATCACTAGGCTGGCTCTGCTACGTTTGTCCGGACTCAAAAAAGGATAAAAACAAGGAGAAGAAGCTTTGGAGAGTTCCTGCAGACCAAATCCTGCATCTTGGAGCAGAGAACAGGCCCTGTTTCATCCCAGCAGGGCCTTACCTGAGAGTAAGCCCCCTAGAAGACAGCAGGAGCTGCTTCTGGAGACGCCTAGCAGTTTGTGCCTCAGTGACACAGTCTGTAGAATGGGCATAATTTATTTGTTGACTATATATACCTCTCTATAGCCGCAAGGTCTCAGGCCAGTTCACAGGATAAAACCAGAATATAAATATTTATATACACCCCCTAGACAAAAAAATTCCTCGATTACGTCCTTGGCTCTCTCCCCAACCGACCTCCCCTTCAGCAAATCTCTAATTCGCTGGCTGTCTTTATTATTTTGCACAGGTTGCAAAATTTGCCTCGGCTGCAAATAAGTTGAGAGCTGAGCACCAAGGCAAGTATCATAAGGGGGGTGTCTGTGTGACAGAAGTGGAGTGCTTAACTTACACAAGAGTGATTTTTTTTGCATTTTTGCATGTTTGCTGTTGTTGTTCCAGTTTTAAATTAATTATTTGCATCCTACTTGTTGCGACTGATTGCGGTGGCTTACAGCAGGGGTGGCCAAATTCCAAGAGACAACGATCTGCTCACAGAGTTAAAAACTGGCAGTGATCTACTCCCTTTTTAGGGGTTCAGGTAAAAGTTGATGAGCTATTTTTGCTTTTTCTTAATAAAGAGAAGGCCCGTTTTGCGGGGGTTCAGGTTGAAGTGGTTGAGCTTTTCTTAGGAAGGGGAAAGTCACGTTTTTCAGGGGCAAAAATGTTGAGCTTTTTGGGAGCCAAACTTGTTCAGCTTCTTGGGGGGGGGGGACCAGTGATCTACCAGTGATCTACCACAAAAGTCCAGCAATCTACCAGTAGATCACAACCTGCCTGTTGGACGTGCCTGGTTGTAGCTTTTTAGCAATAAAGATTCATTCCGCATCAATCTACGGAGCGCATAATAAAAATAAAAGCGATGCTAGCAGCAGCAGTGACGATGAATGTATGTATTAAACCTCCCAGTGGTGCAGCTTGCCCCCACCTCTCCCCCCACATGCCCCCTCAAGCCTCTTGCCCCTGCCTTCTGCCCCCTCACCTGTTTGCACTTGTCCTCCGCTGCCTTCTTGTCCGCCTCGGCTTGCTCCGCTCGGTCGATGGCGTTCTCCTTGTCCAGTTTCAACATCTGCATCTTCTTCTTGATGGCCTCCATCTTTGCGGCTGGCGGGAGATTCTGCGGACAGAGTTAGGGCAGAGGGCAGGCAGGCAGGCAGCAGGCGACTGGGGGGGCCCTATATTTGAGCTCCTGGTTTTAAGCTCCTGGCTGTGCTGACGTAGCCAACGATAAGTGGGGAGGAATCTCTCCAGTCCTCTCCCGACACCTTATTTGGAACTCGGCGTCTTTAAAGAAAATAAAAGCACTTGTTTCCATTTTTAACTTTCCAGCAGAAGCGAGTGCCTGGGCCAGGGACACAAAACTCCCTCGACTGGCACTGTGGGGCAGCTGAGCCAAGGCTTGGCCCGAACCCTAGGAAAGGATCCAGACCCTACAGGTGGGAATGGAGCAAGGAGATCTTGCAAGGAGTGTGCAGGGCCTCAGCCGAAACAAGTGGGCTTCAAACGCTGCTCAAACGCGGTGAGTTCCCAAGGTTGTAGCAGCAGCAGCAGCTGGTGGAGGGTAGGACTCGAACCCACGGCTTCCAGTTCCGAGAAAAGAGAGGCTCAACATCAGGAAGAACTTTCTGTTTGACCGTGGAATGGAAGGCGGCGAACTCTCCTTCCTTGGAGGGTTGGACGGCCATCCGTCTGGGATGCTTTAGCTGAGATTCCTGCATTGCAAGGGGGTTGGGATGGATGTCCTTCAGGGGTCCCCTTCCAATGCTATGATTTTGCGATTCCTAATCGGGAAGATGGTGGCGACGGCAGACGAAGCAGCAAGCAAAGTGCGTGGCAGAAAGCTGGAAACAGAATACAGGGTTGCAGAATGTTTTGGAGGCTGCTCTTTCGCTCCCAGGGCCCTGAAGCGGCCTTTGCATTCCAGCTTAGTCCTGCTTGCTTTCTCCCTCATACTTTCATCTCCAGATAAAAGCCCAGTGGAAACGGGTCCTGGCTGCCACAAGCACTTTGGGGCCCTGCATAAATCATTACTTGTCACAAACAGAGCAAAGCTTTCGTTCTTCCTGGCGGTTGTCTGGCTGAGCCCGGCTCTGCAAAAGCTTCCTCTTTTCCTTCAATAAGCAGAAGTCGTCCTGGTACTGCAAAATTGCTTGTGGAAGCCGAGCTGAGATCCGGCGGAGGGCCATGCAAAGGGCGCCTTTCGAGCATGTGCAGAGCGCCCTGCTTCCTTGTGGCCAGGGAGCAAGCAGCCCAGAGGCGTCTGGGAGCCTGAGCAAATCTGAGCTCACCTTTTCGAAACAGCCTCTTGCAAATTGGCTGGCTGGGGAAGAGTTTGAGGCTCTGGGAATCTCTTGCATGGCAAGCCGAGAATTTCTTGGCACTGGGGCGGTGCCCTGAAGGAAATGGCCCATTTCCCAGATGCTTGGACCCCGGAGAAGCCCCTCTTCAGGAGGGCTGTTTCTTTGCCACCAGACCAGGCAGCTGGAGAGCGGCTCTGGTTCGGAGCCCAGTCGAAACAGGATCCGTCTCCCAGGAAATGGCGAGGCAGACGGTCCGAGGCCTTTTATGGAGAACTTTCGAACAAACATCAAGGGAATTGAGAGAGGCGGCTCTGGGACAGGTCAGGAGGCAGCGGTAGCGGAAAAGCAAAGCAGGGAAGAATCAGAACAGGTGTCCGGCTGGTAACCGGGCAGAAATAAAAGCAGAGGCGAGGTTGCAAACCCGTCTGGGCTGAAAAATACTTTTGCATGTGGTCAGTTTTGATTAAGACTCGGCTACAGATATAAAATTTTAAGTGCGTTTTGAGTGCATTGTACAAATGGGGCACTAGATGGCGCTGACGAGCTAATGGCAAATTCCATATATATTTTACAACGGTTTTTGTTTTAAAAAAGCATTTTCATGGTGTTTTTTAAATATCTGTGTAGATTCAGGTTCCCATTCCAGGGTGGAGGTCTGAATGCAGAGGGGAAGAGAAGAAGAAAGGGTTTTTTTTCCCTTTAGTTTGTGTACAACAGGATATGTTCTGAATTATGGTGATGAAGAAGAATATTATTATTCTTATTAATCACCACTTGCCCTTCACCCCAAGACCCCAGGACATACCCTCCAGCATTTCTCCCCTGAAAACAGGGACACTCTATTCCATGATGATGATGATGGTGAATAATTTTATTATTTATACCCCACCCCTCTAACCAGGTTGACCCAGCCACATACAGTGTGTATAATAAAATTAAACATGAAGAAACTTCTCTTTACAGGGCAGCCTTCTGATGTCTTTTAATGGTTGTATAGTTACTTACCTCCTCCTTATTATTAGTGAATAAAGGTAAAGGTAAAGGTACCCCTGCCCGTACGAGCCAGTCTTGACAGACTCTGGGGTCGTGCGCCCATCTCACTCAAGAGGCCAGGGGCCAGCGCTGTCCGGAGACACTTCCGGGTCACGTGGCCAGCGTGACATCGCTGCTCTGGCGAGCCAGAGCCGCACACGGAAACGCCGTTTACCTTCCCGCTGGTAAGCGGTCCCTATTTATCTACTTGCACCCGGAGGTGCTTTCGAACTGCTAGGTTGGCAGGCGCTGGGACCAAGCAGCGGGAGCGCACCCCGCCGCGGGGATTCGAACCGCCGACCTTTCGATCGGCAAGTCCTAGGCGCTGAGGCTTTAACCCACAGCGCCACCTGCGTCCCATTATTAGTGAATAGGACATCCCTATTTTCAGTGGGGAAACGTTGGAGAGGATGGAATTGTTGTTCTTTAGTCATGCCCGCCTCTTTATGACCCCCTGGACCAGAGCACGCCAGGCCCTCCTGTCTTCCACCGCCTCCCGCAGTTTGGTCAAACTCATGCTGGTAGCTTCGAGAACACTGTCCCACCATCTCGTCCTCTGTCGTCCCCTTCTCCTTGTGCCCTCCATCTTTCCCAGCATCAGGGTCTTTTCCAGGGAGTCTTCTCTTCTCCTGAGGTGGCCAAAGTCTTGGAGCCTCAGCTTCAGGATCTGTCCTTCCAGGGAGCACTCAGGGCTGATTTCCTTCCGAATGGAGAGGTTGGATCTTCTTGCAGTCCATGGGACTCTCCAGAGTCTCCTCCAGCACCAGAATTCAAAAGCATCCATTCTTCGGCCATCAGCCTTCTTTATGGTCCAGCTCTCACTTCCATACATCACTACTGGGAAAACCAGAGCTTTAACTATACGGACCTTTGTCGGCAAGGTGATGTCTCTGCTTTTTAAGATGCTGTCTAGGTTTGTCATTGCTTTTCTCCCGAGAAGCAGGTGTCTTTTAATTTCGTGGCTGCTGTCACCATCTGCAGTGATCATGGAGCCCAAGAAAGTAAAATCTCTCCCTGCCTCCATTTCTTCCCCTTCTATTTGCCAGGAGGTGATGGGCCCAGTGGGGGGTGGTATAGGACGTCCCTATTTTCATTGGATAAGTATTTCATTTAAGCAGGTTCCCCATCTATTCACGTCTCCCCATTTCCAGCAAATTGTCAGGCAAAAGAGGCAGGCGAGCTTGGCTTCCTCCAGCCAATCACAACTCACCTGTGCAGGCTCGGGAGAACAGTTATCCAATCCGAGCCGAGTTATTTGCATCTCCCTCCAGCCATTCATAAAGTCCACCGGGAGAAAAGCTGGCCAGCCAATCACAGCACCGCAATCAACTTTCTTAGTTTTTTGACTGGTCACAAGTGGGGGGGGGCGAGGAGAAATCCAACCGCTGAACTGTTGAGGGACCCTATGGGTCATCTCTAGACCAACCCGCTGCAAGGCAAGGCTCTTTTTGCCCTACGCAGGACTCGAACCCAAGACCCGTGACATTGAACGTCTCATGCTTGAGCCATCAAGGAAGTTTCATCTCCTCGGACAGAGAGTCTTCCTGAACGTCTTCCATTGCCGATCAGCCCCGGGCTGGTTCCCTGCAAATCAAACCACATCGCGAGGAAAATGCGCAAGGACCAAGCGGAACCGCGCGCAAAGATGGGCGCAAAAATTGCGCAAATCCCCAGAGGGCCATCAGGGGGCAGCAGACACAACGCAACCAACCCAAGCCAAAGCCAGGTCCGATCTGCAGCCGAGAGGAATACTGTATATATTCTTTAGGGGGTTTTCCTGGGCTAAGTGCTCTGGTTATCTCCCGCTTGGACTACTGCCATGCGCTCTACGTGGGGCTCCCTTTCAAGGTGACCCGGAAACTGCAACTAATCCAGAATGTGGCAGCTAGACTGGGGACTGGGAGTGGAGACCATATAACACCAGTCCTGAAAGACCTACATTGGCTCCCAGGACGTTTCCAAGGACAATTCAAAGGGTTGATGCTGAACTTTCAAGCCCTAAATGGCCCAGTAGACCTGAAGGAGCGTCTCCACCCCGGACACTGGGGTACCTCTCCCGAGGGCCTTCTGGCGGTTCCCTCATTGTGAGAAGCAAGATTACAGGGAACCAAGCAGAGGGCCTTCTTGGTGGTGGCGCCCGCCCTGTGGAACGCCCTCCCGTCAGATGTCAAGAACTATACAACTTTTAGAAGACATCTGAAGGCCTGTATGAGGAAGTTTTTACTGTTTCTTGTTTTATTATGTTTTTATAGAAGTTGTGCAGAGTGGCTGGGGCAACCCAACCAGATCAAAGGCCCATGAGTTCTGGCATTTGCCCGCCGAGTCGGAACCTCCATTGAATTAACTCGCAGGGCTGCCATTGTGCTGTTTTTGCAAAAGAGCCATGTGCCATTTTCACCCTGGCTGTGTGGTGCCTTCTTACCCTGTTTTGGGGATGACAGCAGCGAGGGAACATCTGCCGGGCTGCGGGTTCAACCGAGGAGGAGGACAAGTCCATTCTTGAACCAAGAACTTACACATTGGCCACTAATAATGAAACATACAGTGGTACCTTGGTTCTCAAACTTAATCCGTTCCGGAAGTCAGTCCCAAAACCAAAGTGTTCCAAAACCAAGGTGTGCTTTCCCATAGAAAGGAATACAAAACAGAATAATCCGTTCCAGACTTTTAAAAACAACCCCTAAAACAGCAATTGAACATGAATTTTACTATCTAACGAGAGAATCGATCCATAAAATGAAAGCGATAAACAATGTGCTGCAGTCACACAATCAGTCAATCCATCAGTAGCTGAACTGGGTTCCACGCAGTTGCTAAAACAAAACGAAAAAGAGCCGCAAAAACAAAAACGCAAAATAAATAGCCAAAAAAACAGACGGACCTCAGCATAACACTCAAATCAGAAGCGTGACACTCAAAACGGAGCACGTTCAGCTTCCGAAAAAAAATTGCAAGCTGGAACACTTCCTTCCGGGTTTGCAGTGTTTGAGTTCCAAGTTGTTTGAGTACCAAGGCGTTTGGGAACCAAGGTATATGTTGTAGTTATTTTTCCACATTTATTATGCTATTTCTGTGCTACGCATACAACATGAGAAAACTTATTTGTATAACATTATTCTTGTTTATAAATAATAATAATAATAATAATAATAATAATAATAGTTACAGATAGGTAGCCGTGTTGGTCTGCCATAGTCAAAACAAAAAATTCCTTCCAGTAGCACCTTAAAGACCAACTAAGTTAGTTCTAGGTATGAGCTTTCGGGTGCATGCACACGAAAGTATCTGAAGAAGTGTACATGCACACGAAAGCTCATACCTAGAACTAACTTAGTTGGTCTTTAAGGTGCTACTGGAAGGAATTTTTTGTTTTAATAATAATAATAATAACCAACAGAGGAAGACCCAAAGAAAGGAGCCTATTGTGCTTTTAAACCCTGAGCCAAAGCTGTCAACGTTTCCCTTTTTTTAAGGGAAATTCCCTTATTCCGAATAGGATTCCTCGCAAGAAAAGGGAAAAGTTGGCAGCTGTGCCCTGAGCATAGCTGTGATGTCACTGGGGGGGCAGGAGAGGGGGGATTCCCCTCAATGCCAAGCCGCCACATTCCAGTTATTCCCTTCCTCCGAAACCCTTTTGCCAAAAGCGAGGGGAGCCGAGCCATTTGTGGCAGCGAGTGCCACAGGCCACGCGATTGTTTGCACTGCGTTGGGGGGGGGGTGGCAGCAATCCCCATGCCCCTCTCTGATGCCCTCTGCGCTATCAACAGGAAACATCTTTCTCGGGGCAGGAAGTGGGCCTTTGTCATTGGCCTGGGACGAGGACATGACGGGATTCAGGCAGCCTATCAGGGCGGGGATATTTTTAGGAGCCGTATATAAAGCAGCAACAACAACAGCAGCAAAGAGAAAGAAGGAGCAAAGCAGAAGGAGCAATGGATTTGGAGATCCCTCTGCAAAGGGCTCCAAACACCGCTTGGTTTTCTCTGGGGAGATGGTGAAAGCAATTTCTGTCACCTCGAACGGGGTCAGCTTCAAGAGCCTCTGCCACACAAGGAGGCCTCAAACATGGCTAGTTTCTGGACAGACAGGTTGACCGTAGATTGGCCAAGTTGGAAGGGACCCTGAGAGTCCATTAGCCGAGACCCTTGCAATGCAGGAATTTATTATTATTAATTATCATTATTATTATTTATACCCTGGGTTTCTCCAGCCACTCTGGGCGGCTCACAACAGAATATTAAAAAAACGACAAAGTATCAAACATTAAAAACTTCCCTAAACAGGGTTGCCCTCAGATATCTTCTAAAAGTCAAGTAGTTGTTTATTTCCTTGACATCTGATGGGAGGGCGGTGCCACTACTGAGAAGGCCCTCTGCCTGGTTCCCTATCACTTCACTTCTTGCAGGGAGGGAACCACCAGAAGGCCCCGACGCTGGACCTCAGTGTCCAGGCTGAATGATGGGGGTGGAGATGCTCCTTCAGGTCTATTGGGCCGTTTAGGGCTTTCAAGGTCAGCACCAACTCTTCGAATTATGCTTGGAAACGTCCTGGGAGCCAATGCAGGTCTTTCAGGACCGCTGTTATGTGGTCTCCACTCCCAGTCCCCAGTCTGGCTGCCGCATTCTGGATTAGTTGCAATTTCCGGGTCACCTTCAAAGGCAGCCCCACGGAGAGCGCATGGCAGTAGTCCAAGTGGGAGATAACCAGAGCATGCACCACTCTGGCCAGACAGTTTGGTTGAGATTCCTGCGTTACTGGGGGGAGGGGGCCAGACTGGATGGCCTTTGGGGCTCCCTTCCAACTCTACGAATCCGCAAGCTGAACGTTGGGCAATTCAGATCAGATAAAAGGAAAGTCATCTTCGCAAGGTGCATAGTTAAGCTGCAGGACTCGCAGTGACGCTCAACCAGTTTTGATGTCTTTTGAACTATTTGACAAATTTGTGGCTGCAAACCACAAGGGCTCTGCTCTTGTCTCCAAGGCAGGAACGTAAACGCTTCTGACTGCCAGTTGCTGGAAGGCACAGGAGATGGTTGTGAACTTTTGTTTTGGGGCATCTTTCTGGCCGCAGCAAGAAGGAGGATGCAGGGATACAGGAATAGATGGGGGGGGGGCCGCGTTTGGCTTCAATTTTCTCTCTCTCTCTCTCTGCGTGTCTCTCCCTCCCTCCCTCCTTCCCTCTCCTGAAAGAAGACACCAACACACCAAAAAGGAAAAGTGAAGTGTTTGGAATCAAGCAGCCGTGCAGAAAGGAAGACAGTGCGATGCAAATCAGCTGCAAGAATCACCTGCCTGTTTTTGATGCCCTCGACGCCGAACGCGCTTCCTTTGTGCCGAATTTCCTCTGAGCTTAAAAATAAATTAAGAGAGGCCCAGATTGTGCAACCACTGTAAGAGGCGCTTCTGGGGCGGCGGTTCTTCCTCCCAGAAGTCCTTGCTGAAGATGGCAAAAACAGGGCAGCCAGGGTGCATTCTGGGGGGATGGGACACTGCGCCACCAGATTTGCCACTTTGCCCCACAGTCCTGCAGGCCTGCAAACCTTTGCTGACATTGAGGTCTCTCTTGCGCCTAGCTAGGGTCATAATTTTGTCCTTGCCTCCCCTTCCATCAGAGCTGCAGACCATTCTTGCAGCGCAGAGCAAAATCATGTCCTTCAGCTCAGAAAAGTTGCAAGGCTGGACAGCAGGTGAAGATTTTATTATTATTATTATTATTATTATTATTATTATTATTATTATTATTGCACGGGGCAGGGACACAAAAAAGAGAGGCCAACTGCAGACTGGGATCTCAGCTAGCGCTGCAAAATCTCTCCCCCAAGAGTTCTGTGCAAAAAGCATTCAAGTCCCACATCAAAAACTCGCTGGCTTTCAAAGAGCGAAATTTCAGAGCACAAACCTTTGTGTGGTTCTTTCCCCCCAAAGGCATTCGCACCTGATTTTGCACAAGTGTGGGCAAAGGCTACAGCTGCGAAATTGGGGAAGGGGCTTCACATCCATGCACAGTTCCTGGAGGGTCTCCTTGGCACAACCTGGTTTCCCTTGCATCGTGGCCCCCCCCCCACTTTCTGAGCTGCGCAGCTGCACCCCCATCCAAACTGCCCCACACCTTTCCACCTGGCCTGGGCAAATTTCCTGAAAAAGCCCCCCTTGCTTTTGACCTCTGCAAGCAGGCCGGGGACTGAGCCACAACCTTGGTCTACAGAAGGTCACACCCTATTGTTGTCTCTCCCATCAGGGGTGAGAATTCTTCAATGTGGTTACAGTGAGCAGCTTCTCTGCTGATTCTCAGAACAGAAGCTGCCACCAACATGTGCCTCTTGCTGCAAACACCTTGTTGGCTTGTGTGTGTGTGTGTCTGTTTCGCTGGGAGAGTTTGGGGCTGTTATTCGTTTTTGTAAAGAACAAGAAAAAAAAACAACGCACCGCTTCTGTATCTCGCCCTGCAATCTAGATGGGATCGATAAGAGGCCCCGAGAGTCTCGTCCGTTGCAAATTACCGTAAACGAGTGGTGGCAACCAATCTCCCCAGGTTCTGCTATTTCTTTACAGTTGCTGGGTGCAGAAAGACATTTCCACACGCACAGAGGTTTTTTGCATTTTAAGCAAGGCCTCTCCGCTCACAAACACACAGACACACAAAGAGTGTTGCATTTTAAGCACGCCTGCGCCGCCCAAAAAGTTGCGTTGATTTTGTGCATCTTTAAAAAACGAACTACACGCGTGTTTAAGAAACAAACCAACCAAACACATTGCCCAACATGCATTGATTTTGTGCGTCTTTAGAAACGAACTACACGCGAGTTTAAGAAACAAACCAAACACATTGCCCAACAACCATTGCTGGGGAGGTGGATAAAACAAATCACTGGTTCTTCTGCTTCTGAGACAAATCAAAGGGGGGCTGACAGCTCTTCCAGATTTTCCAGATGGAGATGGAGAAGAGGTCTTATGTTTTTCAGGCCAGCAGAACTGATTGGCAACAGGTTAAGAGAAAAGACCAAGGGAAGGTCTGTTTCAGGGCCTTGGCCCAGTAGACCTGAAGGAGCGTCTCCACCCCGGACACCAGGGTCCATCTCCCAAGGGCCTTCTGGCGGTCCCCTCCCTGCTAGAAGTGAGGTTACAGGGAACCAGGCAGAGGGCCTTCTCGGTGGTGGCACCTGCCCATCAGATGTCAAGGAGATAAACAACTGTCTGACTTTTAGAAGGGATCTGAAGGCAGCCTTGTTTAGAGAAGTTTTTAATGTTTGAAGCTTTATTCTGTTTTTATTGTTCTGTTTGGAGCCGCCTAGAGTGGCTGGGGAAACCTAGCCAGATGGGCGGGATATTAATAATAAAATTATTATGACTATTAGGCGCACTAGCAAGCTATGGGGTTTGTCATCACGAGATTTAAGTGGCAAGACGTGACACGCTGCCAGGAGAGACGAAGGGGACCGGCGTCCCTCTCAGGCTGAATCTACACATACTGTATATTTTAAAAAACACTGTGAAAATGCTTTAAAAAAAACAGTTTAAAATAAATACCCACTCAGTTATGTTTCTATATCTGTTGGAAGCTGCCCAGAGCAGCTGGAGCAACCCAGTCAAGATGGGTGGGGTATAAATAGTAAAATTATCATTATGGAATGGGACGTCCCTGTTTTCATCGGAGAAGCGTTGGAGGGTGTGAAAAGCATCCATCAGTCTCGGGAGACAATGACAGAATGCACCTTTTGGGGGTGAGTTCAAGCTGCTGATCTGTTGAGCACCGCTAAGAAATGTTGTTGTTGTTTTTTTAAAAAAGAATTGTTTGTTTTTTTATAAAATAGGATCCAAAACGTGCAGCTGAACCCTAGAGAAACCCTTCAGCTCTGGAACGAAATTTTCTCCGGCCGCAGAAAAAAACGAAAAACCCCAGAAAAACAAGCTGGAAAGGGGCGAGCGGCTTGTGTCTTTTTTGGCACGTGGTTTCATCCAGTTTCAAAACCACTCAAGAGATTGGCTACGAAACCTGCGGCTCTCCACAGCTATCTGAGGTTTACTGATCGACTGTTATGCTAATAACAAGCCTTTAGAAAGATAAACCACCGAGAAAGAGAGAGAGAGAGAGAGAGAGAGAGAGAGAGAGAGAGAGGAGGATATGCACCTCGAATGCTCTGCCAGAGCCATAACTGGCAGCAGTCAACTGTAAAAACTTGCATGCAAGGCTGCCGGGTTTCTGAACCAAGGCATGGAAAGGGCATCAGCGCGCCCACCCTGCGAGGAGGCCTCCTGCAGTCGAGCCGCTGGCGCAGGAGCACATCCAGGCAGGGCACAGCATCCCCTTTCAAACATGCAAACCACAGCGGCTGCCCCGTCAAGGGCTTTCTCACACGCAGTGCCAGCTCCCTGCCTGTCGTGCCCTCGTTGTCGTTCTCGCTCTTTCTGTGGCGCAGGGGGGCAAAGATTGCATTTCCTCCCTGCAAAGGCCGCAAGGCCTGCCCCGGATCTGGGGCGCTTGCAAAGCCCATCTCGCCACCGAAACCCCTGTGGGGCGATTCTCGGGCACCCCTATCTCTTCCCCAGTCTCTTGGTTTCCATGCTACACCAGGGAAAGACATAGTCATTTCATTATTTATACCCCAATCATCTGGCTGGGTTCCCCCAGCCACTCTGGGCGGCAAAAACATAATCAAACATTGAAAACGTCCCTAAACAGGGCTGCCTTCAGGTGTCTTCTAAAAGTCAGATAGTTGTTTATTTCCTTGACATCTGATGGGAGGGCGCCACCACCGAGAAGGCCCTGTGCCAGGTTCCCTGTATCCTCGCTTCTCGCAGGGAGGAAACCGCCAGAAGGCCCTTGGAGCTGGACCTCAGACGGGGGTGGAGACACTCCTTCAGGTATACTGGGCTGATAGCATGCTAGAACCATAAGAAACCGCCACCTATCAAGTCAGGCTGTCGACACTGATGAACAGTTGTGGCTCAGAGAAGGGTCTCTTCTGGAAGAACAATGATCAATCATTTAATCAACTGAATTCCTATACCGTCCTATGCAGGGCATTTTGCAATGCAACTAGAACATGTGCTTGTTTTTCCTCCTCCCTCCCCAAACCCTTTTCCTCTTGTGCCCTGTCGCTTAACTGGAACGGAAGGATTTGGGAAAGGAGGGGCCAAAATTTGCTAGGCTTTGGAGAGGCCCTCTCCCCGCCTCCACGTCTGGTGAACCTGAGAGAGAAGGATCAAATGTTGCTGGTCTTTCAGCAGATTAATTTTTTGGATTCTCCAACAAGGAGAGCATCGCAAGCGTTCCTTGAGCTCATTCCTCTCCCTTTTTCCCCTTTGCCTGTGGGAGGTTTCAGTGGAAAACTGAAAATGTAGAAACCCAGTGAACAATAACTTTAGCTGGTGCGCAATCAGGCCGCGGCTGTGCCAATTGGCTCCTGAAACTACTCACATTAAAATACGCTCGGCTCTTTTCCACCAGGTTTTCTAGAACGGCTTCTCGGCTGCGCCAGGGAATCTTGCAAAATATACAAGAGATTCCACCCGCTGCACAAATCAACAGGAACGCCCCAAATCTGCTCCCAGCTCAGAGCTCTTTCCTTTTCCAAAATATGCAGGGCGGTGGGCCCACATACCAGCCACCGCGGTTGAGGAGAGGGGAGTAAGAGGAACCGAGAGGGGCTTTGCTTCCGTTTTGGGGAGGGAAAACCTTTAGTCTCTCAGTGGCATTGCTGGGGCCGTAAAGCCCAGACCCTCCGAGGGTCCCTGTTTTCCAGAGATTTGCAGAAGCTGTCCCGGTTTCTGATTTGATCCCAGAATGTCCCACTTTTCCTTAGGGCACCCCTATTTCCACGGGAGAAACATTGGAGGGGATGGAATAGGACGTCCCTATTTTCAGGGGAGAAACGTTGGAGGGGATGGAAATGACATCCCTATTTTCACGGGTGATGTATGGAAGTGAGAGGTGGACCACAAAGAAGGGTGATAGCCGAAGAATGGATGCTTTTGAATTCTGGTGCTGGAGGAGACTCTGGAGAGTCCCATGGACTGCAAGAAGATCAAACCTCTCCATTCTGAAGGAAATCAGCCCTGAGTGCTCACAGGAAGGACAGATCCTGAAGCTGAGGCTCCAAGACTTTGGCCACCTCAGGAGAAGAGAAGACTCCCTGGAAAAGACCCTGATGTTGGGAAAGATGCAGGGCAGAAGGAGAAGGGGACGACAGAGGACCAGATGGTGGGACAGGGTTCTCGAAGAGACCAGCATGAGTTTGACCAAACTGTGGGAGGCAGTGGAAGACAGGAGGGCCTGGTGTGCTCTGGTCCAGGGGGTCACCAAGAGGCGGACATGACTAAACAACAACAACATATTCACAGGAGAAACATTGGAGGGGATGGAATAGGACACCCCTATTTTCACAGGAGAAACGTTGGAGGGTCTGCTGCTGCCAGCCCGAGTCAGAAGCGCTGGCCTAAGCATGGCAGGGGCTGCTGGGAGCCAGTTCCCGGCCCTCTGCGTGCCTCTGCCTCGCGCTCGGATCACAACAAGAGCCCAGCCTGCCAGATTCCACTCGTAAAGTTCCCCTGCCAAGCAAAGCGAAAGCAGCCTTTGCTCCGCAATGTTAAAATAATCACTGCGCACAGCAAAGCAAAATATTATGCCCATTAAGTCTGGGACGCCCCTCCCTGTCCCGGCACAGCCAAAAAATCTCTCTTCCCCTTGCCCTGGCCCTCCTCCTGGTGTGTTTTGGTTGCAGAAGATGAGAGACCCTTTGGGGAACCAGCCGTTGACCCAGCTGGCATGGCCTGTGCCCATGTTCAGAAATATAGCCGCCTGCCCCACAAGTCCCTCTGTAATTCTCTCTCCAAATAGAAGGACAAACTATTTTTGGCCAGGCCCTTGGAATGCGGCCCCCTCCATCCTCTCTTCTCCAGCCCGGTTTTTGCGGTTTGTAGCTGGAGTCTGTCATTGTGGGAGCCCAGAAGAACCTCGGCCTTCTTGCTAGAACACCTGCAAGCACTTAGTTTTGGCCAGAGAAGGTTGGGTGCATGTTCGGCTGAAACGGCGGCATGTGGGGAACCGGCTCTATTTGTGCAAGCTCCGGGCTGATGACGCCTCGATTTGACTTGGCCCCTTTCCCAACCAAAGGCTTTGATGTCCGCTGGACCTCGAGGGTGGAAAGAGAGAAGGAATCGTTTACGCCAACGTCTCGGACTCTGCCGTAGTTTGTCTACAACGCAGGCCGGCCTTCTCTGCAGAGAGCTCTTGGCTTAACAGCAAGAGCAATAAAATCCTAGAATCATAAAGTTGGAAGGGATCAAAAGGGTTGTCTAGTCCAAGCCGTCCCGGTTTCTGATTTGATCCGGGAACGTCCCACTTTTCCTTAGGACGTCCCTATTTTCATGGAGAAACGTTGGAGAGGATGGCATAGGACGTCCCTATTTTCATCAGGGTAATGTTGGAGGGGATGGAATAGGACGTCCCTATTTTCAGGGGAGAGGGACGCGGGTGGCGCTGTGGGTTAAACCACAAAGCCTAGGACTTGCCGATCAGAAGGTCGGCGGTTCGAATCCCCGCAATGACGGGGTGAGCTCCCGTTGCTCGGTCCCTGCTCCTGCCCACCTAGCAGTTCGAAAGCACGTCAAAGTGCAAGTAGATCAATAGGTACCACTCCAGCGGGAAGGTAAACGGTGTTTCCATGCGCTGCTCTGGTTCGCCAGAAGCGGCTTAGTCCTGCTGGCCACATGACCCGGAAGCTGGACGCCGGCTCCCTCAACCAATAAAGCGAGATGAGCACTACAACCCCAGACTCGGCCACGAATGGACCTGATGGTCAGGGGTCCCTTTACCTTTATTTTCAGGGGAGAAATGTTGGAGGGGATGGAATAGGATGTCCCTATTTTCATGGGAGAAATGCTGGAGGGTCTGTAGTTATGCGACCCCCAAGCCAAGGATATAAGTAACTATACAAACTTTAGAAGATATCTGAAAGCAGCCTTGTCTAGTTTTATTATGTTTATTATATGTAGGGAAGTTGTTTATTATTATTATTATTATTGGTATTATTATTGAATAGGACATCCCTATTTTCATCAGAGAAACGTTGCAGAGTCCGAAGTTACCCAACCCCTGAGCCAACCAACTATCCAACCTTAAAAATTCATCTGAAGGCAGCCCTGTATAGCGAAGTCATTTAATTTCTTTAAGCAGTTAATGTTTTCTTACATTTTTATGTATGCTGGAAGCCGGAAAACCCAAGTCACATGCGGCAGGGCATCAACTACATTATTATTATTATTATTATTATTATTATTATTATTATTATTATTGAATGGGACGCCCCTATTTTCACCAGAGAAAGGCTGGAAGGTATGCGCCGGCCCTCGCGAGCATGGAAAGGAACCTGAGGCCAGGAGGCGGGGGGAGCCAGCCAGCTGCCCCCCTTCCCCTCGCCTTCAATAGGGCCTTTTCCCCCCAAGCAACAGCCTGTTGGTCGGGGATCCTGCAAGCCTTTGCTGTGGTCCAGCCTCTTGGCTGAGCGCTGCGGCCTGCCTTGCCTGCCTCCCTGGCAGCCCTCCAAAGCTTTCAAAGGATTTCTGTTTGGAGCTGGAGGAGGGTGCCAGGTTTCTTTCCACCAGCCCCCCCAGTTGTTGTGCTTTGGGCCGCGTGTTCGCAGGAAGGGGAGCCAAGCAGGGCTTCCTGAACGAACGCCTGGGAGAGGAAACGAAGGCATCATCAGCAAAGGGGAGGCAGGCGGTTAAAAATAACTTGGGTATATAAAGGCTGCTGAGGATCCCCTTCTCTCTCTCTTGCAGCCGGTCTTTGCTGCAGCAGCAACAGCCTCTGGGCTGCTGCGCACTCCTGGCAAGGGGGCCTTTTGGGGAGCCCAGGCCGGCCTGCCTCAGTTTCCCCTCCGGGTAAAGGGCAGCAAAATGCTACCTCTGGCCCTGAAGACGTACACACACCCCACAATCCATCACCCAATTTCACCGCCTCCGTTGGGAGAGAGGCATCCCAGGGACCAGTGCCAGATTTACGTATAAGCTAAACAATCTCTAGCTTAGGGCCCCACTCTCTTCGGGCCCCAAAAAATGTAAAGGGAAAAAAACAACAACTGGATGTACATTTGCAAAATATAAGATAAAAAAAAAATAGAATAAAACCTTCATCCAGCAACAGTGTTTTTTGTTGTGTAGGCTCCTATGGTGTAAGTCATGGGCCCCGCCTGCTAGCCTGCACCCAAAAATATCACTGCCTTGCTCCTTTCTATATATAGGGTGTCTAAAGGTAAAGGTAAAGGGGCCCCTGACCATTAGGTCCAGTCATGACCGACTCTGGGGTTGCGGCACTCATCTCGCTTTATTGGTGGGCCATGTGGCCAGCATGACAAAGCCGCTTCTGGCGAACCAGAGCAGCGCACGGAAACACCCTTTACCTTCCCGCCCGAGTGGTACCTATTTATCTACTTGCACTTTGACGTGCTTTCGAACTGCTAGGTTGGCAGGAGCAGGGACTGAGCAACGGGAGCTCACCCCGTCGCGGGGATTCGAACCGCCGACCTTCTGATCGGCAAGTCCTGGGCTCTGTGGTTTAACCCACAGCGCCACCCGCGTCCCTTATACAGGGTGCCTACATTCTGCTATTTATAATTATTAGTAGTTTGCATCATATATTTGCACCTGTTATTAATTCATGTTATAGCAAGTTTCTAGAGACTAGATGATGAGTCTTTGTAAATTATGCTTCCGAAGGAACTTTTGTCCTTGCCCAATGCCAATGTGTTGGCATTATTAAGTTTATGAATCAAAAACCATTGTAAGTTAGAGCTTAATCATTCTTTCACTATTTATACAATTCTTCTGAATTGTATTTCACTATTAATATATTTCTTAATTGTATTCAGATCAACAATGACTTTGATAAAAATACGTATTTTGTTATGTGCAAATGGCTTTTGATATCTGTTAGGTCCATTAATGACCATATAGCATATAAAGGTAAAGGTAAAGGGACCCGTGACCATTAGGTCCAGTCGTGGCCGACTCTTGGGTTGCGGCGCTCATCTCGCTTTATTGGCCGATGGAGCCGGCGTACAGCTTCCGGGTCATGTGGCCAGCAGGACTAAGCCGCTTTTGGCGAACCAGAGCAGCGCATGGAAACGCCGTTTACCTTCCCGCCGGAGGGGTACCTATTGATCTACTTGCACTTTGAGGTGCTTCCGAACTGCTAGGTTGGCAGGAGCAGGGACCGAGCAACGGGAGCTCACCCCGTCATTGCGGGGATTCGAACCGCCGACCTTCTGATCGGCAAGTCCTAGGCTCTGTGGTTTAACCCACAGTGCCACCCGCGTCCCTATATAGCATATATTCAACACAAAAAACACAAAGGGATGGAATAGGACGTCCCTATTTTAACAGGAGAAACATTGGAGAAAATGGAATAGGACATCCCTATTTCCATCAGTGAAATGTTGGAGGGGATGGAGGTATCTGACCCCCCCCCCCAAGCCATCCGAAGGCAATCCTCTATAGGGAAGTTTTAAAAAATGTTTAATGTTGTATTCTGTTTTTCTATATGTTGGAAGCTGCCCACAGTGTGCTGGGGCAATCAGATGGTATATAAATAGTAAAAATCATCGTTATGGAATGGGACGTCCCTATATTCATCGGAGGAATGTCGGAGGCCATGCAATGCGGTCATCGGCCTCCTTCCTCCTGCTGCCCCCAGCCAGCCTCTGAATCACACTTCCATGAATTCAAGTTGGGAACAAGACGGCCCGGGCAGGTGCTGCCAGCAAAAAGGGGTCCCTGACTCAGCCACTATGGATGCTTCTTCCGCACGGAAGATCCCAGCATTGCAAGGGCGAATTGGGCAAGATCTCAGGGCACCTTCGCCCTCGACCCGGAGAGCATTCTGCACATGCTCAGAGGGACCTCCATTTCAGACGCTGCCCTCAAAAAATCTGGCACCAATGCTGCCGCCACAGGACTGACTCCTTCCTTTGGGATTTAGTTCCTCTGATTAACAACACCGGCCTGCCATTTTTGATAACCGAGCTTTCTAGGCCATCCCATAATACTAGGCTCTCGGGCAGGCAGTGGATTTAGGATTTGAGCGGGAGAGAGCAAACCTTTGTCTTTCATTCATTCAGCCTTTATTGGGCATAATTTAGACAACAAAATCATAACATAGATATAAATAATAATAAAAAAATTAAACGTTAAACGAGACTCAATAGCCACCGTTGAATGAAATTAAGCAGTTATAATTTGATTTTAGAAAAGCTCAGCTAAATGTCCTGAACAGGGGCCCTATCTCTGCCAGGCTGTGGGAGCCGACGCACCCCCAAATTTTCAACGAGGGGGGCTAGGCACGTCTTTCCTTTCCTTTGATGGGGTTCCTGCTTTACACCCATAGTCTGAATGTATCCCTTCTTTGTTTTTGTGGGGG
Source organism: Podarcis gaigeae (assembly GCF_964106915.1). NCBI lineage: Eukaryota > Metazoa > Chordata > Lepidosauria > Squamata > Lacertidae > Podarcis > Podarcis gaigeae. The sequence continues at coordinate 1,054,223 of NC_139696.1, read as the reverse complement.
TTTTGGGTTTTTTTGCGTGTAAAGTATCTCCTATAAATCACTACATTGAATCTGGAACTTCGTGGTTTTGTTCCTTTTTATATCAGTTATAGAAAAAATTAAAAAGTACAAAATTACAAGTGCACAAAGTAAGACACTCAAAAAGAAGAAGAGGAAACAATCAGCAGTACCCACATAGAAAACACAACACAACAACAAAAAGATACTGTGTACATTATTTTAAAAGTGCGGGGGGGGGGGGAATTCAGGCTTTGAATAACTCTTGCAATGTTACAAAGACTTTGGAAACAAGGGAGGACTATAATTTGGATGGACTAAAATATGCAGTTGACAGAGGTGTTTGAAGAAGCCATGGAGGGGAAGAGGAAAGTCCTAAGATTTGAAAGAACCTTGTTTTATATTCCAGCGGTGGGACAGATGTTAGCTGGCTTATGCAATGCATGCAAGTCTGTTGGGTGCAAGTCTGTTGGGTGACCTGGAAACTGCAACTAATCCAGAATGTGGCAGCCAGACTGGGGACTGGGAATGGAGACCATATAACACCGGTCCTGAAAGACCTACATTGGCTCCCAGGACATTTCCAAGCACAATTCAAAGTGTTGGTGCTGACCTTGAAAGCCCTAAACGGCCTCGGTCCTGTAGACATGAAGGAGCGTCTCCACCCCCATTGTCCAGCCTGGACACTGAGGTCCAGCTCCAAGGGCCTTCTGGTGGTTCCCTCCCTGTGAGAAGCGAGGTTACAGGGAAGCAGGCAGGGGGCCTTCTCGGTGGTGGCACCCTCCGATCAGATGTCAAGGAAATAAACAACTATCCGACTTTTAGAAGACATCTGAAGGCAGCCCTGTTTAGGGAAGTTTTTAATGTTTGATGTTTTGTCACGTTTTTAATATTTTATTGGGAGCCGCGCAGAGTGGCTGGGGAAACCCAGCCAGATGGGCAGGGTATAAGTAATAAATTTAGTATTATTATTATTATTATTATTATTATTATTATTATTATTCAGAGTCATGCTGAGGACACAGCGCATCCTCCCCAAGGCTGGGAGTCCCTGGTGGTTCCCCTAGATTGCACATGGCGAGGATCACAATATTTACCCGTAGCCACAAAGAGGTGAGGCTGCACATTCTCTCTCCTTCCCCAAGAAGGCCTGGTGCGTCACGCAAAGACACCCACCGGCGCTTGCCTCCTTGCGCCCAGGAGGGGCGTCAGCTAGGTTTCCTTGGTGAAGGGAAGTTTTCCACCCACAGCAGCGACTGACATGAGGAGGCCTTGCACAAGTGCGACATCGCAAAGGCATGACTCACGTGGGGGTTGCCGGTTAAGGAGGGAGCCCTCCTTCTCCTCCCTCTGAACTCTGGAAGACAAAAACCTCTGAAGTGTGCATCACCGCTTTTAAGCGCTTTGCAGCGGGGAAGCTCAGCTGTCAGTGGCTGGGAGAGGATTGTCTTCTCCTCTCGAGTAATGTGCCGCTGGTTCTTCATGTCACTGAGATGCAACATGCAAGGCAACACAACGACCAAATACAACGACACAATACCAATATACACTCTTGATATAAGGCCCTATTTAAACAGGCCAGAGCAAAGTCAAAATATAAGAAAACGTTCTCTCTCTCTCTCTCTCTCTCTCTCTCTCTCTCTCTCTCTCTGTGTGTGTGTGTGTGTGTGTTTTAAGCTCATGTTACTGGGAAGCAGTGAGATGGATGGTTTTTTGAAATGCATTAACAACAACTTATTACTGACACCCCGCTTACCTGGTCGGACCTCCCCAGCCACTCTGGGCAGCTCCCAATAAGATATTAAAAACTTGATAAAACATCAAACATAAAAAAACTTCCCTAAACAGGGCTGCCTTCAGATGTCTTCTAAAAGTCAGACAATTGTTTATTTTCTTGACATCTGACAGGAGGGCATTTCACAGGGCGGGCGCCACCACCGAGAAGGCCCTCTGCCTGGTTCCCTGTAACCTCGCTTCTCGCAGGAAGGGAACCGCCAGAAGGCCCTCGGGAGGAGGACCCAGGTGTCTGGGGCGGAGACGCTCCTTCAGGGATACAGGGCCGTTTAGGGCTTTCAAGGTCAGAACCAACCCTTTGAATTGTGCTCAGAAATGTACTAAACGTATAAAGCATTAATAAAGAAACAGAATGAAAGAGTGTTGGTGCTGACCTTTAAAGCCCTAAATGGCCTGGGTCCTGTATCCCTGAAGGAGCATCTCCACCCCCATCATTCTGCCTAGACACAGAGCTCTGAGGGCCTTCTGGCGGTTCCCTTCCTGCAAGAAGCGAGGTTACAGGGAACCAGGCAGAGGGCCTTCTCAGTGGTGGTGCCCGCCCTGTGGAACACCCTCCTGTCAGATGTCAAGGAGGCAGTGGTACCTCGGTTTATGAACTAAATCGGTTCCTGAGGTCTGTTCTTAAACCGAAACCGTTCTTAAACCGTGCTGTGCCCTCCCTAGACCGAGGCAAAGTTTGCAAACTGGGACACTACTTCTGGTTTTGTGGAGTACGTAAACCAAATAGTTGGTTAACAGGGCTGTTCGTAACCCGAGATACCGCTGTATATGGCTTTTAGAAGACAGCCCTGTATGTCTCTTTGACCTCGTATCGTGTTTTGAATATTCCATTGGGAGCTGTCCAGCGGAACTGGGGCAACACAGACAGAAGGGTGGCAGATAATTAAATTGTTGTTGTTGTTGTTGCTGATCATACAAGCTTCTTGCTAGGCTGTTGCTCTCAGTTCCAGCCTGTAAATGAAGTCTAATACCTCCGGACAACACAGCAGGGCAGTTGTTAACCACTCAAGAGTGTGAACTGTATTGCAGGGCTGTTGTTCTCCCAGCCACAGGCCCTTCTGACCCTGGGGGTGCACCCAGGGTTTGTGTGGGGATGGGGGCCCCTCCCCCTCCTTCAGCACGTCCTCTGGGGCCCATATTATTTCCCCCATGGAATCTGGGAAGACCTTTTCCATGGAAAATCCAATAGCTGTTCTTCCAGATGAGGACTGTAAACTCAATTAGCACTAGTGGGTCATTGGGCTCCCACCCCCTGGAAAGGAGTAAATCAGGATGGTTTTGAATTGTTTTCCTTTATGAAACTGTTTTCTATGAGGCGTGCCATTCTTGTTGAAGTGGTTTTATGTTGTTGCTTAATTGCTGGGCGATGTTTCATACGAAATGGAAGAAAATAAATTCATAAATAAATAGGCTGTGTGTGAGAGAGAGATTTGCAGGCATGGGGAGCATTCATCGCATAATAACCTCCCTCTGCTAAAAACAAAACAAAACACCACGCTGTTTTCTTGGCTCTGTACACCCGGGAAAGGCACCCTGTGCATGCTCAGAGGCACCAGCAACGCGCGCAGTCAGCGGGGGAACCGGGTTAGCAGCGGGTCCGCTTTGTCGCTCCGCACCCACCGATCTAGAACAAACGGGCCACCCGCTTCAAGAGCACCCACGGGGGGGGGGGTGCCCGCCACCCAGACTATTGGCGAGGGGGAGAACGCCCAAAGAGGTGTCGGGGCTCAGGCGCGCACGACGACCCGCGTATGCCTTTACGCGCAGAGTGCACAAGGAGCCAGCTGGCTAAGCGAGGGGTTCCCCGAGCATGTGCAGAGCGCCCGGGGGGGCTGTGAGGCTCTGCAGCCGAGCAGGGAAGGTCCGAAGCCGGAGGAGGAGCAGGAGGAGAAGAGGCTCGGCCTCTCTCTCTGCGCGCCACCGCCGCTGCTTCTCCTGCGCTGTCCGCCTTCCTTTTATAGCGGGGCTAAATTTAGGCCGGCCCGGGGCCGGGCCAAGCGGCAGTTCCAGCCCCCTCCAGGCAGCAGCGCCGGGTCCCTCCGCCGCCTGCCTTCCCGGGACGCGCTTCCTGCGCCCCCGCCATTGGCCTGCGCGCTCGACGGCGCGGCTTAAAAGGAAGGCGCCGGCCGCGCCGGGCAGACACATCCAAAAGCGTCTGAGATCATGGCGCTCCTGCCCTCCTTCGCCTCCTTCTGCAGGGACAGCCGACAGGCCCACCAAGTAAGTAGCTCGCTCGCTCTCTGCACATGCTCAGAGGCACCGCGCTGGGCACTGAAAAGAGGGGTTTTGGGGACGTGGGGTCTAGGCTTTGGGGGTGCTGCGGGGACTTCTCCAGGGGTCAGGACGGGAGTGGGCGCGCCGGCTGCTTTTCTCCGACGGGGCGGGCGGGCTCCGGGCTCCGCGCGCCCTTGGCTCACGGCCCCTTTCTCCCCTTCTTGTAGCGCTGGAGCTGCGGGCTGCCAGCGGAGAAGCTGCCCTGCGGCGGAGAGCTCTGCTGCCCTCCCGGGCCGGGCCTGGACGGGCTATGCGCGCCGTCGAAGGAGGACGAGGACCTCAGTCACGTCCTGGACTTGATTCTCTCCATGGGCAGCGGCGCAGACGGAGGGTCTTTCGGCCCTGACAGCGGCGCGCCCCGCGGGGATTACGGCGCCGGACGGGAGCCCTTCTACGAGCTCAGCCCCTCGCCCGACGGCTGCGGTGGCGGCGGCGGCTACGAGCAGATGGAGCGGGGCAGCCCTCCGCCCTACGGCGCCGCCAACGCTGCCCTCCTGCCCGAACTGGAAGCTGCCCCCTACGTTCCTTTCCCGGGGGCTAACGGTGGTTTCATCCAGGGCCGCTTCTTCGTCACGTCGGCGTTCGCGGAGGGGCCCAAGCCGGAGATGTCGTGGCCCCAATCCTGCGCGCAGATCAAGCAGGAGGGCACGAGCCCCACGCCTTGCATGCTGGCTGCCTCTCCGCCGCTCCCGGGGGCAGAGACCCCTCCGCTCAGCCCCGACGACCTCTTGGCAGCCGCCGCCGAGTGCCAAGCCCCCCTCGGGCGCCACGCGCAGCCCCCCTACCCGGCGTCCTTCGCCCACCCTCTCCACTACCGCCAGCACCCATCGCAGCAGCAGCAGCAGCAGAGCGCGCCGCCCGCCTTCGCCTTCTTCGACGACAGCTTGCCTTGCCCGGCCTCTGCCCCGAGGGGGCTCCTCACGCCTCCCTCGTCGCCGCTGGAGCTGCTGGAAGCCAAGCCCAAGCGCGGACGCCGCTCCTGGCCGCGCAAACGGACTGCTACCCACACCTGCACCTACGCCGGCTGCGGAAAGACTTACACCAAAAGCTCCCACCTGAAGGCTCACCTGCGCACTCACACAGGTAAGCGCAGGCTTGCGCGCGGCAGGTGGCGCTAAGGACCCCACCAGAGAGGTCTGGACCAGAGAGTCCAACCCCCCCGCCCTCGCCCCCACCTGAGGGTCTGGACAGGCCCCCTAGCAACCCCCCCAAAAAAACTTCTTTATTGGTTTTCTTTTTTACAAATCAGTGAAACAAACTAAAACAAATTTAACATGCGAGTCCTCCGCCCCCCGCTGTGGCAACTTGCATGCGCTGGATCGCGGTGCCAATTTGAATTTTAAAAATGGGGGGTACCCCCAGGTAAGCCCCGCCCCACATAATCGATAACATGGCACTACACACCATTGGAATGGCAATGCCCATTAATATATATATTATATGGGGGGGGGGGGGCTCTGATATTTTTTTGTGGGGGGAGGAGACCTCTCCGCCCCTACGCGCTGGATACTTTTCAATTGCGTCCCGTTATTTGCTGTTTTTGCTTCTAACCGCTTGCATTCCGATGCGAACTCCGCGGAATCATAAAAACGCAAAGTTGAGCAAGCGATAATACAATTGAAAGCCATTGCAAATATTGAGGGGCGCAGGGTGGAGTTTGCGGACCACCGCAGTTCGGGAGCCCCTGGTGGAGGCGAGGCTGAGATGCATGGAGGGGAAAGCAGATTTTTCTTCTTCTTTCTGCGTCCGTTAAGTCTTCCAAAACAGCAGAGAAAAAGAGGCTTCCTGTAGCCTGGCCCCAGTTCTCTGAAAATCTGGCAGGCGTTGGCTGTTGCTAAACCACCGTCGGTGCCGCCACTAAAACTCTCTAACCCGAGAGCTGTGGGCTCTCCAGACTGGCTTGCCGACCCACCTCGCCTTGTGGCACTGGGGTGGGGGACGGGACATCGGTGCCCTTGCCGGTGCTGGTCCTCTAGGTATGTGACCATTGGTCATGCTGGCTGGGAGTGCAGCGACATCCCGGCGTGAAATTGCGCACAGTGGCTCATGAAAGCTTGGCAACGTTTAAGGTGGGGCTGAGCGCTGTGGGGCTCTGGGCTTGGGGGGGGGGGCGCAGCTGTTCCCAAGAGGCGCTGCCAAGTGACAGAGGCAGGCTGCGTCTTAGGGGGAGGAGGGTGCCAGATGGGCGGGGTATAAACATTATTATTATTGCTATTATTATCCGTACACAAAGGGCGTCTCCAAGCCCAGCTGTGTTAGAGCCGCGTTTCCCCCAACTTGGATCCCCGGCTGTTTTTCCCGGACTACAACTCCCATCATCCGTAGCTAGCGGTCAGGGATGGTGGGAATTGTAGTCCGGGGAAAAAAACAACACCCAAGTTTGGTGGGCGCTGGGTTCTAATCCTGCCCTCCCCCACTCAACTTCGAAACTCTCTGGGTGACCTTGGGCCACTGCCTCTGTACATATCCTGTCTCGCAGGGTTGTCGTGGGGATCAAACGCTAGAATCGTAGTTGCGAGGGATCCCCAAAGGTCATCCAGCCCAACCCGCTGCAGGAAGAGGGGGAACCACGCACATCGCCTCTTTGATTACATTTCTATCCCAGGTATTCCTCCAGTCGACACTTACCCCGCTTCCTTCCCTCCACAGGCGAGAAGCCCTACCATTGCAACTGGGACGGCTGCGGCTGGAAGTTTGCGCGTTCCGACGAGCTGACGCGCCACTACCGCAAACACACCGGGCACCGGCCATTCCAGTGCCATCTCTGCGACCGCGCCTTCTCTCGCTCCGACCACCTGGCACTGCACATGAAAAGGCACATGTAGAGAGAGAGGGGGGGGACTCTCCAGGACTTAGTCGGGATCCTGTAGCTGGTACTACGTCCGCCTGCGCCTGGGATGAGCGGGGAGGGAAAGGCTTGCGCTGGCCCCTGTAGTAGCGAGCTGGAGACAGGGGGGCTGCGGCCAGCGCCTCTCTCCAGGAGGCTGCGCGGAAACCTGACGGGCTGCTCTCTGCCCCTAACCCCGGGAGGAAGAATATGGGATTTAATTTATAGGGCTCTTGAGACGAAAGGGCTGTCCGGGTGTAAATAGTCGATCTGCGACCGCCCAGAAGATCAGCTGGAACGGAAGGCTTGGCTTGAGGATCGCGCGGAAGGATCGCGCGCAGGCAGGAGACGCCTCGCGCAAAACGCTCCCAGCTGCCTTAACCTACACTAGAGCTCCTTAACAAGGCTTGAGGTCTTGTGAAGAAACGACCTTTTTTTAAAAGAAAAAAGAATATATACATAAATAATGTACATAGTTTTATACACAAGTGTTGGGAGGATACAAGCGAAAGACGAAATGGGCACGTTTCTTGCTCATGTCCACTTTTTTTTTGGGGGGGGGAAATGAAAACTTTTATAAAATATATATATTAAAGATTTTTTTTTTTTCTAAAATAAGCCTGATTCTTTCATCTAGAAATCCTTTGGCCTGGAGGGGATGGGGGGGGAAGGCAGGTGCAAGCCCCGGGCGCAAAAAGATGGTTGTTGCTGTTGTTATTTCTTGGTGCTATAGGTGCCCATAACCTACCCCCTCCCAGCTCCCCACAAATCCTACGCCTGCCCCCCCCCCCACGTCCCCAGCGCGCAAGAAATAGACCCGGGCACGGACCGCAGCAGGGCGAATGCTTTGCACCAGAAACGGCTCTCCAGTTCAAAAGCAACCCAAGGCTATAATCTGAGTCTCATTTTTAGTTTACTCGACAGCTATTTCGGGAGCGCCCTGAAATCTCTTCCAGATGCTGCGGCAGCTGTGCCCGCGGCCGCGCTCTGTGGGCAAGCTGGTTTTGCGCGCGTGTGGATATTTTAATGTGAAACGTAAACACGGCATGTCAGTAATTGCAGAGTCCTTTTTTTAAGGGGGGGGATGCAGGACTGCTGCTGCTGTTCCCCAAAAGCTGGGGGCGGGCAGATGAAGACGCTGGAACAGAGAAAGGTAGTTTCTTCGCTAACTAGATCCTTAAACGCGGCCGCCACCCGCTTGCGGTGCGTATAAACTGCGTGAGAGGCGCGCATCTTCCTCCACGCTCCGGAGGGTCGTTTTCTGACCCTCTTTATCGCATCTCTGCAAATTAACCCCCGCCATTTCCCTTCCAGGGGTCTGTATCTGAACACTTTGTGATTTCTGGGCTGGCAGTTTCCACAGCGCCATTAAAAAAAAAAAGACAAAAACGGGGTGACGCGGCGGGGCTGCACAGATTTTTTGCAAAAACAACAACAACCACCGCCACCAAACCCTTTTTGCAAGAAACCAACGTCTCCTCCCGCAAAGCAAACCGCGCAGAAGCAGAGCGAGGTTGCAGTTCGTTTCTGTTTCTCAGGGGTGGGGGGAGGAGGAGGAGAGGGGAAATGGGTGTGTGTGCAAAAGGCGCAGGATTGTACCCTCGGAGGTGCTCACAAAGCCGCTTACCCAATATAGCTTATTGAGAGAGTCAGCAAAACTGCGGCACTTTGGAGAGAATTAATATCCTTTCGCTGCGCGCTCACACACACACACACACACACACAGGTTGTCTCTGAATTATTTCAACTATTAACGGCAAGCGCAGGCTTTGGTTTAGGAAAGGAGCTATAGTTTAAAACCACCTGACGCGCCCCAGGTTGTGGGAGGTGGAATAAAATTGATCCTGCTGCAAACTGGAACGGGCACCTCTTGCGCAAGTGCGCAGAGCACCACAGGCTGCGCGTTGCCCGAAGAGGATCGCAGCCACTGACAGCCTTGGATTTATCCGATTCTCCTTTTCAGTTTAGGTCAGTAATCCTTGCGCCTGCCTTTGGATAGCCAGCGGCGTTTGTAAGTATTCTCAAGAGGAATAAAAACTTCCAAACTCGCGCCTTTACGCACGCTGTTCTTCCAAATCTCTCCCCCCCCCCGGCCCCGCAACCCCACTCAGGGAGTCGTTCCGGACTCTCGACATTTCTAGACCTCTTCCAGCTCCGCAAAGGGTCCCTTCTGGAAGCGCATTGCGCACAGGCAGAAGCGCCCCACAAATTCTCCCCTGGTGAGCCCAAGTTCACGGGTTAACCGGGCCGAGAAAGGAAAAAACAGGCTCTCTCGCTATTTGCATGGAGCACGGGGGGGGGGGGGAGGGTCGGTTGTTGTTCACCAAAAAAAGGTTTGCCCGAATTAGCTCTCCCCGCAATGAGAGACCGCTTTGCAGAAAATGACTGGGGAGCTATTTAAAGGCCGTTGCCGAAATAAGCAACGAAAAAAGCGAAACGCTGTCATTTCTGGAAAGGGGGCAGGGGGGCAGTCCTGCAAAGTTGGCCAGCAGGAGGAGGAGGAGGAAGAAGAAGAAGAGGAGAGCCTTGGAGGAAGCAACCCCGCGGCCGCTCCAGATTCTGCAGAAATCCGAGGTTGCACAACTTGGTTGCAGCTCCGAGAAGCGGGCGCAGGAAGCGCGGCGACGGCGATGGGCTCCGATTGTTGTTGCAATGGCTTCAGCCCTTTCCGGCTCCTGTTCCGACCACAGCGCACAGGTTCACCAGCAAGCGGAGAGCCCAAACCCCAAAGGGGCAAGCTGGGGGGTTGAAGGGGGCGGCTCAGGGACCGGGAGACTTGGGGACACACAAACACACACAATCATTGGCCCTCCCCGCCTTCTTCAAATGCCACTGGCTTCAAGGCGCGCCCTCGACCTCCTGCAAGGTGCATCGGACTCCCTCCGGAAGTGGTCTCCGTTCCTTGGAGGTTTTTGGGTTTTTAAGCAGAGGTCGGACGGTCACCTCTCAGGGACAGAATTGTAGAGTTGGAAGGGACCCCACAGCATCATCTAGTCTAACCCCCTGCAATGCAGCGGCCTCCATACGGGATCGAACCTGCAACCTTGGTTGGTTCCTCAGCACCATGCTCCAACCAACTGCATTAGCTGAGATTCCTGCATTCTTCTTCTTCGATCCCTCCTAGCCAAGTGAGATTGTCTTCCATAAACATGATTTTAACAGTTACAGATAGGTAGCCGTGTTGGTCTGCCATAGTCAAAACAAAAAAAATTCCTTCCAGTCAGTTCTTGGTATGAGCTTTCGTGTGCATGCACACTTCTTCAGATACCAAGAACTGACTTAGTTGGTCTTTAAGGTGCTACTGGAAGGAATTTTTTTTGTTTTGACTATGGCAGACCAACACGGCTACCTATCTGTAACTGGAACTATGGAAGGCACCACATTGAGCCGCATGAAATGGAAGTGGTATCTGAAGAAGTGTGCATGCACACGAAAGCTCATACCAAGAACTGACTTAGTTGGTCTTTAAGGTGTTACTGGAATTTTTTTTGTTATGATTTTAACAATGAGTCCGTAAGTGACTGTGGAGGCCAATTCTGGATCTACACGTCCTTCCACAGTGGGGATATTGGTTTCCGGGAGGGAGTTGGATCATGGTGTGGATTTGCCAGGCACGCCTTCCTCTCGGCACGTTTCTCCCTTGCGTCCTGGGTTCGAGTGTCTCCAAAGCCCAGGACACCTTTGGCAAAGGCTATTCTCCAACTGGAGCGCTCACAGGCCAGTGTTTCCCAGTTGTCGGTGTTTATACTACATTTTTAAAGATTTTCCTTGAGAGAGGAACCTCTTTTGTCCACCACCAGCATTACGCTTTCCATTTTAAAGTTCGGAAGAGAGGAGTTGCTTTGGAAGGCAACCATCAGGCATCCGCACAACATTCCTGCCTTGCAGGGGGTTGGAATGGATGACCCCTGGGGGGCCCCTTATCAACTATGCCATTTGGCGATTCTATAAGCGCAGACACAACTCAGCTGTTTACAACCCCAGGGGTTTCCCCCATGGCTTCCTCCCTGTCCTCACGGCTGCCCAAACCTCGCCACGAAGGTGTCTGGAAAATGCGGTGGGCCGCTGGCATACAATGCCCAAGGGGAATGGAGTTAAGGGGGGGGGGTTGGCAGCCCCCCAGTGCTTCGCGCAAAGTTCCCACCAGCCTCTCCCCCCCCCATATCTTGTGTAGCTTGAGATGGGGAACAGAGCTCCTCTGAAGCCAGCCCCACTTGTGGGCAACTGGAAAGAGCCAGGAAAGCCGGTGGGGTAGAGGTCAAGGGGTCCAGGTCACCCCCCAAAGCAGGAACAGGTGGGGGGTGCCTCTTCCATGCCCCCCTCCCTGTAACAGAGGAGGAGGAGAGACAGGAGAGGGGAGGCTGCTTGTGGCCACAAAGGACCCTGGAACCGCAGGGAGGAAGACCCCCAAACATATGGGGGCAGAAATATGAGCAGGTCCGACCCACTCAGCTCCCGACCCCCCCCAACCAAAAAAAAGAAGGGAAAGAGAGAGAGAGCCATCCCAGAGTCTCGGATGCTCCAAAATAAGTAACTTTTTCATTTATTATATTAAACAATAACATTTCTCTTATATTAAACAATAAAACACAGAGCATGGGTTAAAATTCAAACATTCCCCCCTCCCTCCTGGCAAACCTCTCTCCTCCCCGCTGCCCCCCCTCCCCCCCCTTTGCTATAGGGTAATTCCAAGAGCATAGATACAGTCATGTACATGTCTGGATATATAATACATCATCAGCCAATCTCCTGGTGGGGGGGCAGCGTGGCCGAGGTCCAAAGGATGTGCGGGGGGGGGGGGGCTCCTTGGCTCCCCTTGCAGCAGCAGCAGCTGCAGCAGCAGCAAAACACACACACATCTCCCCCCCCCAAAAAACCCCTCTCTCCCTCCCCATTGTTCCAAATCCCTCTGCCCCCTTGGAGAGACCCCTAAGCTCAATTTGATGCAAAGGACTGACTTTTCTGGTGCCTGAGGTCCGGGGGGGGGCGCACAGCTGCTCACCCCCCCAAAAAAAATTTCTAAAGAGAGAAGCAACGAAGGGAGGAGAGGAAATGAAAGAGAATGATTTCTCCTCCACCAAAAAATGTAGAGAGCCACTGTCCCCCAACTTTGTTTAAAAAGGAAACTCTGCAAACAAGAGACCTCTTGAGCCAATGGGTCTACTCTAAGGAGGACTTGGAAGCAGATGAGAAGAGTTCCTAGCGGAGGGGGGCAGGCAGAGGAGAAGAGAGATAGCAGCCGGTTTGCTGTCCCACAAGTAACGAAGTGGGGGGGGGACAGGGACGGCGCAGATATTAAGAGCCACAAGATGAGTGTTTTTTTGGGGGGGGGTGAGAGTGTGGAAAACACTAATGGGGAAACACAAGAGGAGAAACTGGGAAAGGGGGGGCGTCTCTTTGATACCAAGACCCTGCGACAACCGGATCGGGAGCTGGGGGTGGTGGTTTGGAGGGCCCCCCCATGACCGAAGAATGCTCCTAGGTGGGGGACCCGAATCAAAGGAAGCCCCCCCCCCCAGCAAACTGCTGTTCCCAGGATTCCCCATGGGCTGTAAAGAGGGGTGCAGGATAGCTCTAAATGCCCCCCACTTTGAATGCACATTCTGGCACATTTTGCTGCTTGCTCTTTTGTGCCGTGTCCTGGCCCCCCCCCCCAAGACTGAGGGTGGCCTGTCTGGGTTTGGCCACCCCTCCCCACAAGCGGCAGCCTTGCCCATCCCTCTCCCCGGGGGGCTAGGAGTAGTTTTGGGGTGCTACCAGGGAGCCCCACGCTCCTCCCTCCCGGTCAACTGAAAACCGTGGCTGATTCTGCCAACAGGAAAGGAAACTGAAGAAAACTCTCTCTGTCTCCTTCGCACACAAACATGCAGAGAAATGGGTGCAGGATTAAGAGCCCACCCCCGGGGGTGGTTTTTTTTTTTTTGTACATGTATTTCTTGCAACCCCAAAACGCCACACTCAAGAAGCGAATTGCATTTACCCGTGCCCCCTATATTTGAGAAGTTAAGAATTTGCAGCGAGAGCGCGAGAGAGAAACAGACTTTTTTACCTCTTTCTTTCTTGTTTGGCAGAAGCTTGAGATTCTAACCACAAGAATCGCTCTTTCATTTCCAGATCTTAGGGACTAAATATATATATATACACACAAACACACACACACACAAGAGCGACACAGGAGGCTGGCGGATTTACGTTTTTGCAGTGGGCAGCGCTCAGAGACCAGGTCCTTCGGCACGTTCACCCCCAGATATATACATATATAAAATCTCCTATATATATCTACATTTCTCTATATCACAAGGGGGTGGGTCGTGTCCCGGAGGGGTTGTGGGGGGCTGCTGAGGAGATGGCAGATGGGGACAATATACACTGGGGGGGGGGGGCGGCGAAAATTAAAAATACAAAAAAATTGTAACAGATCTGGAGGCTGCGGCGGCACATTTTCCCAGCTTCTCAGCCCGCAAGGTGGAGGCGGATGGGGACCCCAAAGGAAGGCGCTGATCTGGTCATCCCTGGGGTGTGTGTGGGGGGGGGAGGGACAGGGGGTTCTCCTTTGGGTCCTCCTCCTCCTCCAAAGAAGAACCGGCTGAGGACCCAACTCTCTCTGGAAGCCTCGGCACCCAAATTTGTCCCGTCCGTTTGGCCGGCCGAACCCCTCCCCACGCAAAGGGGGCTGGTGTCTCTGGGTGCTTCTGTGGGGCAATGGGACCCTCCCGCCCATGGGGCGGACCCCGGGGGGGGGGTGTCACCCCACAGCGGTGGCAAAAAGGGTGGCCCCGATTCTCCGCCGGAGCTGGGAGGGAAGGACGGAGCCGGTCTCGGATCCCGCAACCATAGGGGGAACGGGTGCCTTGGAGAGGGGGTGGGAGGGCGAGAGAAGCCCCCACCCCACCTGCGATGAGTGGGGAAGGGTGGTGGGGAGCCCTCAGCCCCCCCAGGGCAAAGGCACCGGGGTCAAGAGGCCCCTGGAGAAGATGGAAGGAGGGCTGGCCTTCTGGAAGGAGGAGGGCAAGGGGCAGAATTTAGGGGGTCCCAAATCTGCACAGAGGCTGGGAAGCTGAAGGTTTTCCTGGCCTGGGGGAGAGAGAACCCCTTAGAGGGGGAGATGCCCCTATTGCAGGAGGAGCCATTTCAGGGGGGTGCACAAGACCCCCCCCAACACACCACTCGGACCCCGACCCACGTGCCCAAAAGGAACCCACCTGCAGCCACACATTTGCCCCCCTGCTCTCACCCGCGTTGTCCCCCCAGCTTTGGAACGGAGACCCCCCTCTTGCCCCACGGCTCAGAAGACGCCGCTTGGCTTTTCTCGAGACTTTCCAGGATGTTTTTCAGGCAAAAATACAGAGAAAGAGAGAGAGAGATATAAACACACCGACCTGCCCTTCGAGGTTGCAACGTATTTTAAGTTCCCCCGGTTTCGGTATGAATCGGCACTGGTTAACTGAACGTTTGAGGCCGCTGGGGGGCGGGGGCCGTTAGCAGTGGGGTTTTTCCTGGGCGATCAAAGAGAGCGTTAGGAATCGGGGCGCCTGGGGGGGTTTGTGGGGGGAGAGAAAAGGGGGTGCAAAGAAATCCACATTGACAGTGCTGCAAAGAAAGGGAAATAAAGGCAGAGAGGGCCGTCTTCCTGGCGCCCCGCCGTGGTGGGAAGGCCTGGGTGGGACCCCATTCTCCCCCCCCCCACCCTATGCCCACCCCAAGGCTGGCACAGCTGAGCAAGACTCAAGCCCTCACCCCCACGGGAGGTTTCGAAGAGCGCGAGGTCCAGGGCAAGAAAGCAGGTCTCTTCCGGCGGGAGGAGGGCAAAAAATAAAAGGAATGGCGGGGAACGGCCGGCTGAGTTCACCGGGGGGGCAGCTTCTTGGGGGGCAGCCCCCCACCTGTCCGTCTGTGCAAGGAGACGGCATCCCGTGCGAGTCCTGCGTCCTTTTCCCGCAGAGAGGGGCTTCTCCGCGCCAGATACGGCGCCATGGAGAGACGGTTCGCTTCATCGCGTCGAAAGAACGGAGACCGGGGTCGGCGGATCGGAGATGGTGGTCTAGGGAGCGGCGGAAGGGGGGGGGAGAGAGGGCCCCCCCGGAGCCCCCTAGGAGGCGGGCATGTCCGCTTTGCTGAGGGCGATGGCCAGCTCGAGGTCCTCCTGCTCCTGCCGCCTCAGCCGCGCCAGGCGCTCCTCCTCCGCCTTCTCGCTCTCTCGCTTCGCCCAGGCGAGTTGCTGCTCCTCATTGCCAAGCTGGGGAGAGAAGGAGAGGGTTGGGATAGATGACCGCTGGAGGACCTCCCCTATCCAAATCTCTCCCTAGGGGCGACCGTACTTCCTGCCTCCCGGATCATGGTAAGGGATGGAGGGGGGCCGCTCCCGCTTTCCCTTCCTTCCTCCCCACCCTCCGAAAAAAGCAGCACCCGGTTCTATTGGGGAAGGGCCCCCTCCCGGTCTCGTCACACACCTAAAGCGCTTTTGGGGTTCCCCACGGAGGCTGCATCTGGGGGACCCCTGTGAAGACTGGACTGGCCCCCCTTCAATTTGACTGGGCGCTCTTTGCCCTGTTTAAATCCTGCCTTGCAGGGGGTTGGTCTAGATGACCCACTGGTGTACCAGTCCGACTCTCAGAGCTCAGTGCTCTGACCAGAACATTGAGGGCAGATCACCCCGCAGGGAGACCCCATGTTTTCCTTCAACCCTCCTCCCCAGAAAACCACGAAGGGCATGGGAATCAGACTATCGACTCCTAATTGCACCACATATGGTCTCTCTGTCTCTCTCACACACATACACAGAGCTAAGAGCCAGGGGAACTGTCCGCCACTAGCTGCAAACCCTTTCCCCGTTCCTGGAGGGAAGGCGGCCAACAGTTCCCCTGATAAAAGAGGGGAGGACCCACACAAAAATCAAGGACATAAGGGGATGGTTTGCCCTGTTTCAAACGGTGACAGTCCGGAGAAAAAATATCGTTGAGCTTTCTCTGCAAAATCTCCTAAGAAAGTTTTTGACTTAAAAAAATAAAATAAAAAATAGAAAATTCGTCAAAAAACGCAACTTGCCATTGTCAACGGACATTTTAACCCATTTTACAAAATTCTGCTATTTTTGACGGGTGAATCCCAGCTATGCCTGGGAAATTCTGGACGCATGGTAGCCACTCTGGGCGGCTCCCAACAGAATAATAATAATAATAATAATAATAATAATAATAATAATACGGCAATAAAACATTTAAAATTTCCCTAAAGGACAGCAAGCCTTATCGCATCACAAAAAGGCTATTCCGCTTATGAAACCTTGTGATTCTTTTAATTGATTTAACCTCCTGCTCAGCTACTCTCGTCTCCCTGATCTTATTCTGACTCGGTGTGTTTTTTTAAAAATAAAGCAAAATAAATTATTGCATCTTGCTTCCACCATTGTATTTTAGCTATTTTTAAAATGCCGGCCCGCGACCGTAATAAACCGAAAACTGCAGCGGCGATTTCACCGGCCTCCTCCTCCTCCTTTTGCAAAGTCTGGTTTCTCGCGGGGGAAATGGATGGGACGGCTCAGCAAAAAAACCCCAAAACTCAAGCCAGGAAGGTGAGAAAGTTTGAAGGTGCCTCGGAAATTAAAAAAGAAGAAAAAAGAATTAAAAATAAAACCAGCGCAGGTTTTCCTGTTTATCAGCTGAAGCCTCTCTCTCTTTCTCTGTGTCAAACGCTCAACGCCAAACCTGCCGTTAGAATAAAGATCCACAACGTGGCTGTGAGTTCCTTTTGCTAACACAAAGACACACACACACTCCTCCAACACTAATAAGCTGAACGAAATAATTAAAACGCTCTCTCTCGCTGCAAGGAAGGAGATTCACGCATTTCAGTCCCTACTGAAACCAGCCCTTTATTGCAAAACTTTGAGGACTAGAGTCTTAGCTTACGGAGCAACGCGATAAGGCGGTTTTCCTATGCCCCAAACATTTCCAGGAAGGGGATTCCTCCCCCAAAATATCCCCAACTCAGGAGAGAAAGGGAGAGCGCTCTCCACGACCAACGTCCCCAAGCAAACAGCACCAGTCTCAAAGCTTAATACAGTGGTCCCTTGGTTCTCAGACTTAATCCGTTCCAAAACCAAAGCATTCCAAAACCAAGGCGCTCCTGCTTTCCCATAGAAAGTCATGCAAAACGGATTAATCTGTTCCAGACTTTTAAAAACAACCCCTGAAACGGCCATTTAATGTGAATTTTACTATCCACCGAGACCATTGGTCCATAAAATGAAAGCAGCAATCAATGTGCTGTGCTATAAAATAAACAAGACATTATTGTAGATGATAAAAATTAAAATTACCTGCACTGATGAGAGTTCATTGTTTGGGTGGGGGGCTTTTATCCATTTCCGCAGTCACACAATCAATCAATCAATCAATCAATCAGTAGCTGAACTGGGTTCCACACAGCCACAAAAACAAATGAACCGAAAAAGCTTCAAAAACAAAATCGCAGAATAAAGAGCGAAAACCAAAGCGCCAAACTTAATCCATTCCAGAAGTCCGTTTGACTTCCGAAATGTTCGGAAACCGAGGCCTGGCTTCTGATTGGCGCAGGTGCCCCGGAAACAATAGCCGACAACCACGTCGGACGTCCGGCTTCCGGAAAACATTCAAAAGCCGGAACATTGCCTTCCGGGATTTCAGTGTTTGGGAACCAAGGCGTTTGAGAACCAAGGTACCACTGCAATAATAATAATAATAATAATAATAATAATAATAATAATAATGTGATGTGCCACCCATTTGACTAGTTTGCCCCAGCCACTCTGGGTGGCTTCCAGCAAATCAAGACCCTGGGGACATACAGAGGGACTAATGCAGAACTATGGAGGAAGTGGGTTGGTCTAGATGAGTTTTGGGGGTCCCATCTAACTACAGTTCTATGGTTCTATGGGAGAAGAGAGAGATTTGGGGGGAACTAAGAGACAGAAATTGCCAGAGGGGGGAGAGGGAAGGGGAAGGAGGAGGGGGGGAGGAGGAGGAAGAGGATGAGGAGGGGGAAATGACCCCAAAAAGCCCCCCGCCCAGGTTTTTTTCCTTTTTCCATCCAGATCGAAGGAACGTCAACTTACAGAGGTGAAGTCAGCAAATCCCGTGGAAGAAGGGTCCTGGGGAGCTTTGCCTGCCGAGGGGGGAGAAAATCCGTCTCTCCCCCTAAAAAGGTCCCCAAACCCCTTTCTACTGTGAAAGGGGTCGCTGGTGTCAGCCCCGAACGGCCGAAACAGGTCGGGGGGCTTGTCAAAATCGGAAGAGCCGACATGGATGACAGGAGGAGATTTACCTGGAAAAGGTCGAGAGAGAGAGAGAGGGAACGAGAGAAAGAAAGAGAGAGAGAAAAGAAAAAAAAATGGGGGGGGGGGAAACCAAGGAAGAAAAGGAGAGGGAGGGGTTGGGAAGAAGGGAGAAACGAGAGGAAGAAAGGGAGAGGTTACTTACCATAAGGGGCAAGGGGGGGCAGTGGTTGGAGGGGGGGGTGTCTAGGGAAGCCCACCTAACCCTAAATTGGCAGCTCAGGACTCCCCCCTCCCAGCTTTTGCCTAGAATTCTGCTTCGCACAGCCAAATCCGCAAAAATGCCCCCCATCTTTCCTGTCCAAAAAATCCTGAAACTGAGGCACCTAGCCTGCTCAAATGTGTCCCGTCGCGCCACCCCCCGCCTCCCCAAATTTGGCTGGGGGCGGGCGCCAAGTCCCCCCCAGGACGTGCCTTGGACTCACCCACCCCAGCAAAAAGAAAGTGGGTTTTTAAAGAGGGTGGGTCAGCTCTGCAGCTAGCGACAGGCGTATTTCGGCGTTTGACAGCTTTGGGGGTTTTTCTGGGGAGGGGGAGACGGGATTCTCACTGCCTCCCACTCCCCCGAAAAGCCCAGAGGACCCGCGTGACGGTTTCGGCAGCGGTTGAGGACTAGCGGCTTGCGGGCTCGGGCACGAGGGTGGCACCACAGAATTGCAGGAGGGCCCTCTAAAGGTCATCCAGCCCAACCCCCTTGGAGGGAGGGATCCTGCCCGCAGCCGTCCCTGGTTCTCTCTTTGCCACCCCGCAGCCGCAAGCCTGGAACTTGGCCAGGTGACGATTTCTTCCCCACTTCCCTTTCTCAAAGCGAGACTGGCGCCAGGCTGGCAGAGAGGAACCGGGAGAGGCAGAGGTTTCGCACAAAAAAGCAGCCGCTCTGGTTCCCTTTCCTCCATCCGGCAGCTTTTCCTTCACCCTCTTTCGGCTGCGGGAAAAGGGGCTCCTCCTTTGCCCCCAGCAAAACACCCGCAGTGATGGTGGCCCCCGTACCCCGAAAATCAGCCAATTAATTCAGAGCAGGGAGTCCCAGGCGGTGTTAGAATCCCAGATATATAATCTCATCGCCTTAAACCTGGGCACAATGCAATGTCCAGGAGCTGGCCTCTCCCCACAATGGGACTTTTTATTATTATTATTATTATTATTATTATTATTATTATTATTATTATTATTATTATTATTTCCGTTTCTATACCGCAAATATTCCAGGTCCTTTTCTCTAACATATACTATATCTTTATTGTCATTGTCCCCTACAGAACAATGAAACTGAAAATCTACATAAAACATTCAAAACCCCCTAAAAACTCTGAAACCCCATTTTAAAGTTCAATATACTATAGGGGCGTTTCGCTTCCCCCAGCGAGGGGACCCACCAACAGTGCTTTTTTGGGGGGGGGATGCAGGGGTGCGCATACCCCTAAACACTTTGCGAATCTTTGTCCTTTTGATGTACTTATTTGTCCCACTTTGAATGATAAAAACGGCGATTTTCTTGAGTCAAAATGAGAGTATCCCATAACATTTTTAAAAGGGGGAAAAATGCACTGGTCAGAAAACACAGCTGGATGGTTTGGGGGGCAGGTTTTAAGCGACTGGGGGCCCCTGGCCCGATCCGCAGTACGGCACCAGTTTGGAGGGTAGAGGAAACCCAGCCTGAGCAAGGTTTCTCCAGCACAGCACAGCCCAAAAGGGGGGAGCCCTGCAGCAGTGCCGGATCAGGCCCAAGGAGGTCCGCTCTTAAGTCCTGTACTCGGGCAGCGGCCAAACCCTATTTGCCCGGAGGAAAACCTGCTTGTTCTAAGATAGACTGGCTCTGTCCATGGAGGTTCTGCTTGGGAGTCGTGAAAAAGAAGGGCTCTGCCGGATATTCGGCCAAAAGGGGGGCCATTTAGTCCAGCCTCGTGTGTGCCCCCCGCCGGACACCCCCCCCAAAGGAAAGCCAGCCCCCTAACAAGCAGGAGCGGAACAACTGTGCCCCACTTGAGTTTCCTGGCAGCGGGGGGGGGGGGGGGGACGGAGTTTGTCAAATGGACTGCAGACAAGGGTTCACCCCCACCCCAAAGGCGTTATTCTCCCAGAAAAACATGGATTTTAAAAATAAAAAAACAGGCCTGGAGGGCGCAAGGGAAATCGAAGGCTGGCACGGCTGCACGGCGAAGCTCGGGCGCAAAAAACGACAACAGTTCTCTGTTTTCCCCCTGCCCCAGGCAAACTTCTTCTGCTCCTCTTTTAATATTTCAGCCCCTGAGAACCAGCTTCGCCGGCGGGTGTGGGAACCAGGTACCCGGTCCTCCGCAGAAGAGGTGTTAACCACCGAGAAAGAGACGATATGCCAACTTTGCAAAAGGGTGCCTTTTCAGCAATGCCTCCCGGGCGAAAAAGCCTCAAGATCAGCCGCTGCCGCCGCTGCACACACACACACACACACCCCCCACGCGAGAAAACAGACTGTGAGCGCATCGCCCCCGGGCCTCGATTTCGGCCGCACGGCCTTCTCACGACTGACGGAAACTCGAACACAAGGCACACCTGGACCTTTGGTGGAAAGCCACCGAGCTTTTAGCCTCGCGAGAGATTGAATATCTTGCCCTCGACTGGACTTGAGGGATGATGCCAACAGATGCCACACGAAAAACATCCCTGCGGAGATGGCAGTCCCGAATCAGTGGCGCATGCCCTCTGGCTTGCCCTCTTGATAAAGACTTTTATCGTCCATTCTGGGTCGCCCAGCCACTGCCCCAGGGTCCTTCCTCTCGGCCGATCAAAATGAGCAAGTGATGGCAAAGGTGGCAGGGTTTTTAGCCGGGGCAATCGGAATAAGACCCACTATTTGACCATTGATTCAAAGTCCTAAAATGTATTTTATACAATTGACTTTTTAATTCTGTTCTTTGTATATCGCGTTGTTGTTTAATTGCGATGGCCGGTGGCCGACGCAAATAAAGATTAATTCATTCATTCATTCACCAAGCGTTGTGTCGCACGGAACATCCTTGCGTTGCGGTGAAAATGGACGTCGGCCGGCTTCAAGCCTCCAACGGCAGACCAAAAAAAAGGGGGGTTCTGGAAGCTGCTTGTCCTTGCACAGGGGACCCCTGAGGCCATCCAGCCCAACCCTCCAATCTGTGCTGATCTTAGAACGGCAGAATCCTTGGCAGACCACCCTTGTTGCTCCCCGGGCCCTTTAGCCTTCCCTGCTCCAAATTATATCACCCCTCCCTCTTTCGCCCCCTCCTCAGAGGAGAACTGTAGTTCGCCCCTAGCAGAGCTACAATTCCCAGCACCCTTACCAAACTACAGTTTCCAGGATTCTATTTCCCCCCCCCCCTTGGAAGGGGTGTACTTAAAATGAAAGGGGTGTATTCAAGCTTGGCCTCCAGCCCCCCACCTGCCATCCTGGCCCACCCCACTTTAAATGGGGCACACTCAAAACTGGACTCTGCCAGACCGGCAGAGAAAAAGGGTGAGCTCTGTGGGGTTCTGCCCCAGATCATAGCATTAGATCCTTAAACCAGGGTTGCCGTTGCCAAAACAGAATGTCCAGTTGCCATTTGGGGGGGGGGGGGCAAGACGGCTCTGAAATCTTATTTTCCAAAGGATGGACTGGGATGGATTCTTAGTTAAATATCTGGCTAGTTCAGAGGACAACTTTGAGCTGAGCTTTGAGAACTTGAAAGAAGAAAAGTCACTTTATCCAGGGACAGTTTGCCTAGATATTGGCTTATTCCTGCCTTTTTCTGAATGGCGACACGGACCATTCATAACGTAGGAATATTCTCCCCAACGGTGAGAAGGGGAAAGCGAAGACAAGAGACAATTCGCTGTAACGCCGGGGAAAGCATTTTTGGGTCCCCAAAATCCATTCCGGTTGTGCGGATAAAATATCACGGAATGCTACAGGGTGGGGTCTTAAGGGCGTGGAAAGGGTCCAGATCCAAGGACCCCCCAGATGGCGGGGACGTCAGGCGCTGTCCTGGCACCCGGGCATCTTCGCTCGGTGGGCGACGGGTGCAAAACGCGGCTGGTGGGTTTTGAACGCTGACCACAACAAAGCAAACTCGCGAACCTTGGAGGCGGGCTTCGGAAAACCGGCTGAGCGAAAGACCCCCGCAAAGAAGCAGCTTACGGAACTACCCGTCAATGTGTCCCGCAACCGGCAGCACCTTTTGAGACCCCCATTCCAAGGCGCCTGGGCCAAGCGACCCGCCAGCCGGGAGCAAATTTGTTTGCCGCGATCGCAGTTCAGCAGCGGTCAAAGCACCTCCGGCCAGACTCTCTGGCCCACGGGAGGAAGGGGGACTGAGCCACAGAGTACATTCAGGGCTGCAGTAAGGCCCCGATCCCATGCACAAACGCTGTGCGCTACACCCTGGCCCCGGGGTCTTGAACCGCAGCCCTCTCCCCTCCGGAGGTTTCCGGCAACCAGCGTTTTAACTGTGGAAGCCGAGCCATTCTAGCCGGGAGCCTGCTCCTCGAATCAGTCTAACCCAGGTTGGCAGCCGGCCCGCTTCCTGTGGCAGGGAGTCCCACAGTCCAACCCTACACCTTCTTTACAAGAGCGTCTTGTACCAAATGCAAACTGCGAAAAGGACTCTTACGGATCGAAAACGGAGACACCGTGTGCGTCTTCCCTCTCTTGTTTGCTTTGTATCGCTCTCTCTCACACACACACAAATCCTCAAAGAAAAACACAATCCGCCCTGAACCCCTCAAAACCCAGCTCTGCGGGAATTCTAGCGCCGGGAATGAAGGCTGTGCGTAATTCTACAAATCTCTATCCCGTCTCCTCTCTTCCCGAAACTAAGAAGCCTCGAACGCCATGTGCTTTTCTCGTTCCCTTTCCCCCAACTCCGACGGTCTCCTTTTTGGGGGCAGGGGGTGCTTTGCAGAACGGGCAGCCCCTGCCCCGTCCGGGCCACAAGAGGCGGCCGCCACCCCCCGCTAAGGCAGCGGCGGCTGTGCCTGGTTGACGGCGCAGGCCGGGGCCCCGATATTGCTGGTGAGCGCCGACCGCAGAGAGAGGAAGTGGCTGAGGGTGGGGCGGCTGAAGATGGTCCCACGATGGTGGTGGCAACAGCCCCAGGGAGGCTTCGCAATCACTGACACCCACACAGAGACTTCCTGCCCTTTTAAAGAACCAGAATAATACACACACACCAGAGAGAGAGAGAGAGAGAGAGGGAGGAGGGGGGAAAATAAAATCTGTTTTTCTCTTTTTGAAGCTCAACAGCTTTTACCTAGAAGCTAGTTAGCGGCAAGGACAGAGATCTCTTATCAGCAGCTGGTGCAAAAAAGCAGATGAAAGGGAGGGAAGACAGGAACGAAAGAACGGAGGTGGAGTAGGAGAAGGAGGCAACTTCTAATAACCGCTTTTGAACTCTCTGGGCTCGGCCGGGGAAGGGTCCAGCCCCGGTGCAGCTTCCTCGCCAGGGCTGCAGCAGCAATTGGATCAGGCCCCTGGGGCCACACTCCTCCCCACGGCCAGCCAGGTTTCCCCCCAAATGCAGCACCAACTGCCCCCCTCTTGCTGTTTTCAGCAGCTGGGGTTTCTGCCTCCGACAGGGGAAACAGGATTGGTGCATTTCAGTGCCCCGCAGGGTCTGGACACTAGTTAAAGCCACCACATTTGTCGCTCTATAAGACGCACCAGACCACAAGAAGCACCTAGTTTTGGGAGGAGGAAAACAAGAAAAAAAATATTCTGAATCTCAGAAGCCAGAACAGCAAGAGGGATCGCTGCGCAGCGAAAGCAGCAATCCCTCTTGCTGTTCTGGCTTCTGGGATAGCTGCGCAGCCTGCATTCGCTCCATAACACACACACACATTTCCCCTTACTTTTCAGGAGGGGAAAAGTGAGTCTTAGAGAGCAAAAATACGGTATTTTTTCACACCTCCCGTTCCTATAGCTTAGCCAGATGAACCCCAAAAGAAAAGACATGAACTGCCATTTCCCAAACCTGCTGGGGGGGGGAGGTCACCCCGAAACCAATCATATTTTTCCTATGGAACTGTATAATGTTGTACGCAGAGCAAGTATTGCACGACACAAGAAAAACATTTGAGCTCGCAGGTTTTCTAAGACTTGTCCGGCGTTTTGTGGATTGCACGTCCCTTAGAATAAACCGAGGTTACAGCTTGCCTTTGTTTCTGCCGCAAGCAGAATCAATCAATCAATAAATTATAAATTATAAAATAAAATAAAAACAATACTTTTTTCATTTATACCTCGCCCATCTGGCTGGCTTTCCCCAGCCGCTCTGGACGGCTTACAGCATATCTACAAACATAATATTAATATTAATAGTAAATCCCTTATATTGTGTGTTCTTTTCTATAGACCAGTATTTTGGATTCATCTAGGACATTCTCGGACTGTTTTAAGTCCCCAGGCAGCTGTAAAAGCTCCACAAAGCTTTTTTAAAAAGCGCTAATGCTTAGAGGAGTCATGACGTTACGTCACGGCGATTCCGACTTTCAGGGTGACTTTTCCCTTCCCTGAAACTGAGAAGAATTATTTTGTTTTCCTGAGCAAAGGTTTGTCACTTTAGGATGCAGGAAAGTTGAAACAAAAAGTAAGTTATAACGCTAGTGGCTGCAAATTTTAAATGGGACCCGGAAAATTCACTGAGGAGAAAGCCATCAATGGCTACTGGCCAGGGAAGCTTGGATGCTCCTGAGAATCAGGAACTGCAGGTGTGGGGAATACCTGTTATGATGCTCGGATACTGCCTGGGGGGGGGGGGGAGGTTCCCTTGGGGGCCTTCCGAGCACAATTCAAAGTCTTGGTGCTGACCTTGAAAGCCCTAAACGGCCTCAGAGGCCCAGTAGACCTGAAGGAGCATCTCCACCACGGACACCAAAAGCTTATACCCAGAACAAACTTAGTTGGTCTCTAAGGTGCTGCTGGACAATTTTTAATAAATTTATTTATTTATCTCGACTGCATCAGACCAACACGGCTACCTACCCGAATCTAGATTCATGTTTACCAGTCTCTGTATTTCTAACAGTACAACCAAATCGGTTATTTTGGATATAGCTGTAAAAATGTACTATTCCAAAAAAGGAAACCTTCATCTGCTTGCAAATATTAAGATTACACCAGCAAGAATGAGCCTTTCTGTAGAAAAATTATTCAAATGAATCCCTGCTGACTAGTGATTTAAACCATGATTTAAACCGATTTGATTTAAACCGTGATTTAAACCAATTTGACTTAAACCGTGATTTAATTGATTTGATTTAAACCGTGATTCAAACCGATTTGACTTAAACCGTGATTTAAACCGATTTGACTTAAACCGTGATTTAACTGATTTGACTTAAACCGTGACTTAAACCGATTTGATTTAAACCGTGATTCAAACCGATTTGATTTAAATCAAACCCACCCTGGCCCGATATTCCCCCCCCCCAAAAAAAAACCCCCAACACACTGCCCCAGAGTTTGGCTGCGGACCGGCAAGCATTCTAGTAAAAAGCAAGGGAGGGGGAAGAGTGCAATGGGGGGGGCAAGTGCATGTCTGAGAGAGAAAGAGAGAGGGAGGGAGAGAGGCCAACCCCCCCACCATGGAAAGTCCAAGACGAAGGCAGCCCCCAGCCCGCCCTCCATGACGGCTGGCCACCCCTTCCCCGGCGAGAGCCCGGCGCGCAGTGGGGGTGGGGTGGGGGGGAGGACCGCAGAGAAGACTCACCACTGGGCGGTTTGGGCCTGGGAGGCAAGCCTTTCTTCGGAGGGAGGGCGGGGGTGTCTAGCTTGCCCTTAAAGGGGTCGTCCGGGAAGCCCCCGAAAGAGGAGGCCGAGAACGGGTCGGAAGCCGGCGGCTGCAAAGAGAGAGACAGAGAGAGGCAGAAGCGGAAAGGGGGCTTGCAGAGAGAGGGAGGGGCGGGCAGGAGGAAGTGGGGGGCTCTGGGGTGGCGGGGGGGGGGGGCACAGAGGCAGACCCAGAGAGGCGCTGGTTTGCAAGCAAGAAAGGAACCGGGTGGAGCCAAGCTTTGCGACAGCTGGGAAAAAGTGTTGCAGGTCTGCCCCACAAAACAACAAAACCACGAGGAAACGGGGGTCTGCAAATCAGGTGGGGGTTCGGGTCCTCGGCTAACTGCCCCCCCTGCCCGTCAATCGCCTGACATTGGGGGGGGCAGGCTGACTCCGACAGCGGCCAGTCGCAACCAGAGGAGACCCGGCGGACATCCGCTTCCACGGGCTGCCCCCAAACTCGGCACCAGCTTGCGAGTAGCAGATCCGCTGAAACGGGTTTAAATTCAGCAATTTTTTTTATTGGATTTCCAATTTTCTTTTACAAAAAAACCTCCCGCCTCGCTTTTTTAAGGACTGCGCCAGCATGAGCCCTTTGGAACTCCCTGCCTCATGACACCGACTCTTTCCGGCGCCGGCTTAAAGGCGTTCTCGTTCAGACAAGCCCCCCAGGACGTTAAGAAAGTTGGCGCAATTTTAATCTGTTTTAATATTTCAACCTTTGTATGGCTTCCCCCACCTGCCCCCAATATAATTTTTACTGAATTTCCATTTCCCCCCACAAATCAAATAGCGAAGTCGTTTCCTGTACTGACTTCCCACCTCCGCTCTTTTCTACTATCAAATTCTCACCTGTCGCTAAAACCCCCTCTAACGTCCTTTAAAAAGTTGGCGCAATTTCAATCCGTCTCATTGTTTTGAATTTTGTACGTTTCTAAAGCGCTGCTGCAAAACATTCATTGGTTTTTATCGCCTCATCCTTTCGCAAACTACTTTAAGGCGCTTTGGGTTGTTTTCACAACGATGGCAGTGTGCATGAATTTCACGAAATGCAAACAAAGAACAGATCTTGGGGCCATTTGTTTCTTCCATAGTAACCAATCGCCAAACACCCAAAATTAATGTTCCAGTTTTTGGACGTTTTTCGGAAGCCGAACGTCCAACACGGCTGTCGGCTATTGTTTCCAGGGCGCCTGCACCAATCAGAAGCTGCGCCTTGGTTTCCGAACATTTCGGAAGTCAAAGTCTGGCGCTTTTATTTCTGCTATTTATTTTATACTTTTGCATTTTGAGGCTTTTTCGGTTCATTTGTTTTTGGGACTGCGTGGAACCTAGTTCAGCTACTGGTAGTCTGGAACGGATTGATCCGTTTCACATGACTTTCTACGGGAAAGAGCGCCTTGGTTTTGGAACGCTTTGGTTTTGGAACTGACTTCCGGAACGGATTAAGTCTGAGAAGCAAGGGACCACTGTGTGTTTATTTTTGGCTGGAGTTCTGAATGAAAAGCAGGGGCTTAATGTTCTTAATTTAAATGGAACGGGGCTGCGGGAAAGGTTCTCTCACGCCACCCTGTGGCAGAAAAGCATTTCAGCCGCTAAGACTGCAGATTCTCTTCTGCTAGATCATTGGTAGGCAAACTAAGGCCTGGGGGCCGGATCTGGCCCAATTGCCTTCTCAATCTGGCCCGTGGACAGTCTGGGAATCAGCGTGTTTTTACATGAGTAGAATGTGTGCTTTTATTTAAAATGCATCTCTGCCGGGGCTAAGGAATTCATTCATTGTTATTTTTATTTTTAAAATATAGTCCGGCCCTCCACAAAGTCGGGGGGGGGGGGGAAGCTTCCAGTACAATTGCACCTTGATTGTCAAACGCCTTAGTACTCACACATTTCAGCTCCCGAACGCTGCAAACCCGGAAGTGAGTGTTCTGGTTTGCGAACCTTTCTCAGAACCTGAACGCCTGATGCGGCTTCCGATTGGCTGCAGGAGCTCGCCGCGGCCAATCGGAAGCCGCGCCTCAGTTCGCGAACGTTTTTGGAAGTAGGACGGGCTTTCCGCTCGACTTCCGAGGTACGACTGTATTTGCAGAACCAGAGATAGGAGGGGAGACACGACGGCTCACCTTCTTTTTCTTTTGCGAGTAGTTTTGTAGTGTTTTATTTTCACCCCACCCGCTAAAAAAACCCCAGGGTTACAGGACCCGACAGGAAGCGGGTCACAGGTTGGGCAAGATTTGCTTGGGCGGGTGGGATTCTGCCCCTGCGGAGGGAAATCAAGAGGAGGGAATTTGGGGATTTGTAAAGTCAGGAAGGCTAAGCGGCTGCCCCAAATCTGGCGAGGGAGGAGGGTTTACCTTCGACATCCGGCTGAAATCGGCGAAGCCTTCGCTGCCGCCCCCGCCGCTGTTGAAACTGCTGCTCCCGAAGGGATCTAGTGTCCCAAAAGGATCTGAAATCAAAGGGGGGGGTCAGTGGCCCTGGCCAGGATTCCCATTCCTAGACTTTGCCGGTTCTAAAAACGCAGGCTGGAGGGGGTCCCTGTTGGGACCCTCTGGTAGGCAGCCCTTGTTCTCCCCCCCCCAGTAACTTGCAAGCCGTCCCCCCCGCAACCCCTGAACTAAACAACCGCCCTCCTGCACAGGGCTCCCCCCTTCCAGAATTCACACCCCACCGGTGTTTCTTCTGCAAGAAATTAACGCTGGGCAGCTTAACCGAAGCATCGGACCAGAGTTTGAATTTTTGGAGGGTGGGGACAGGGGGGGTGGACGGACACCCGATGAGCCCCCCACCGTGGGCTTACCTGGCCCTTTCAGAGCGGTGGCGACGACACTCAGAGACTGGAAGGGGTCGCTATTTTCAAATAAGTTCGCCTAAAGGGGCAGGAGAACGAGGGTTTTTCCAAGCAGCTGGGCTTAGGATCCTGCGGCCCCGAATGGAACCGAGGGACACCCCCCCGAACGAAACAAAGCCGTCAAGGGAAAAGCCCCCCCCCCCTCCTGGAAGCGTCCTCACCTTGGAGGGCAGCGTGGGATTTTTGGAGAAGGGGTCGGCCGTGAAGGGATCGCTCTTCTCGGGCTTCTTGAAGAAATCGTCGGGCGCTGCTGCAGCGCGGAAGGGATCGCTTTCCTTAAACGGATCTCCGCCGAAGGGATCTGCGGGGAGAGAGCGAATCGTTCACCAGAGACTGAAGAGGAAGGGAGGGAAGCAGATGGCCTCTCCGGGAGGCGAGAGACTGACACCCGTCCCCACACCGCTGCAGAGGCCTTTTGGGATTCCGGGGTGAAAGATTAAATTTGGGGTTCGTGCGCAAGCAGGGGAAGCAAAGGCGACGCCGGAGCAGCGATTCGAAGACCGGCACACGTATCAGCATCGATTTTGCTAAGGGGGTTAAATTATAAGGACCCCTGGACGGTTCAGTCCAGCCCAAGGCGACTCTGGGGTTGCGGCGCTCATCTCGCTTTACTGGCCGAGGGAGCCGGCGTCCAGCTTCCAGGTCATGTGGCCAGCAGGACTAAGCCGCTTCTGGCGAACCAGAGCAGTGCACGGAAACGCCGTTCACCTTCCCACCGGAGCAGTACCTCTTTATCTACTTGCACTGGTGTGCTTTTGAACTGCTAGGTGGGCAGGAGCAGGGACTGAGCAATGGGAGCTCACCCTGTCATTGCGGGGATTCGAACCTTCCAATCGGCAAGCCCAAGAGGCCCAGTGGTTTGGCTCACAGCGCCACCCGCATTAAATGATAATGACATTTGGTGATTGAGATAATTACGGCACACAACACACTCCTTAAAGACCAGGAGCCGGCCTGAATGTTGAAGGGCAGCTTCCATTAAATCATGCCCCAAGGGTTATTCGTTAATTTGCGGAACCTGTTGCCATGGGAGGCAGAGACGGCCGCAAGCCTAAACGACTTTCAAGAGAGGATTACAGGGAACCAGGCAGGGGGCCTTCTTGGTGGTGGTGCCCTCCCGCCAGATGCCAAGGAAATAAACAACTCTCTGACTTTTAGAAGACACCTGAAGGCAGATGGAAGTTTTTAAAGACTGATGTCTTAATGTATTTTTAATCTTTTGTTGGAAGCCGCCCAGAGTGGCTGGGGAGACCCAGCCAGATGGGTGGGGTAGAAATGATAAATTATTCTGATTATTATCTCACCTGCTGCCACCGCCGCCGCAACCACAGGGGCTTGCTCCGCAAAGGGGTCGTTCTGAAAGGGGTCACCTGGGCGAGGGAGGAAGAGAGAGAGGGGAGAGGTTAAGAGGAGGGACCAGGCTAGGCTCGTGCCGGGAGACGATTCAGGGCCCGCTGCCCCCCGTCGCCACTCACTGCCTCTGAAGGGGTCCGCGCCCTTGAAGGGGTCCGTCCTAAAGGGGTCTTCCGCCTGGAAAGGGTCTGCGGGAAGCTCCTGCGTGTGGCCGCTGAACAGGAGGGCCTTGTTCTTGAACGGGTCGTCCTGCTGAGGGAAGGGGGGAGAGAGAAGGGCGTCAGACACAAAACAGACCCCGCCAGGTTCACGTCTGAGTCATCAGAGCTGGACGGGACCCCCGGCTAAAGGATCCCCCTGCTGAAAAACCCCCAAAGAATCATGGAATTGCAGGTGTCCAGAGCCGGGAGGGCCCTCTTGAGGTCCTCTAGCCCAACCCCTGCAAGGCAGCAATGGCAGCTAATTTGCTTAACTGGCTTCGTGTTTCTAAATCGCCATGGACGTCGTGGTGAAGGGCCGGAGAGAAGACTTAATAATAATAGTGATTATAATATTCTTGGTTCCAGGGACACCCTCCCTGCTTCAGCCTTAAAATAGTAATCTATATAAATAACAATTTATTATCTGTTCCCTGCCCACCTAGCTGGGTTTCCCTAGCAATTCTGGGCGGCTCCCAACAGACTATTAAAAACACGATAAAACACCAAACATTCAAAACTTTCCCTGAAAGGGCTACCTTGGCTCCCAGTGTACGTTTCTGAGCTCAATTCAAAGCGTCAGTGCCGATCTTGAAAGCCCCACACAGCGCCTCCAACCCCATCGTCCAGCCCGGACGCCGGGGTCCATCTCCCGAGGGCCTTCTGGCGGTTCCCTCGGGGCGGGAAGTGAAGCTACAGGGAGCCAGGCAGAGGGCCTTCTCGGTGGTGGTGCCCGCCCTGTGGAACTCCCTCCCACAATATGTCAAGGAGATAAAAAAAAATCTGACTTTTAAGAAGACACCCGCCTTGTATAGGGAAGTTTTCAACGCTTGGTGTTAAGCTTTTTATATGTGCTGGAAGCTGCCCAGAGTAGCTGGGTGGTTGAGATACAAATAATAAAATTATTGTCATTGTTGAGCAAAGCCTGCTCCCGCGAGGAATCGGCCCGGCGCCTCACCAGGGTCCCGAACCTGCCGCCCCGCTCCTTCTGGGGGTTCCCCTCGTTCAGATCTGCCAGGTTGGTCATGCTGCCGCCCAGCACCCCGTTCAGGGCTTCGTTGTACTGGTCGATGCCCCGGTGGGCTTCCTGCTGGCTCTCCTGCAAGCGGGACAGTTTGCTCCTCGCCTGCGGGGGGACAGGGCAAAGAAAAATCAATAATAAACTTGGAAAAAATGGGGGGGGGGATATAGTCTTATGCACGGAAAAATAGGGTGGTCAGTAAGGATAGGTGTGCAATGTATAAAGCGGTTTGAAATCCCTTTTGTGTCATCTGCTTGGCCTCCGCTATTTCCTCCTACCGATAGGGAACCCACTTAAGGACTCTAGACGTGCTCAGATACCCCATAAGGGAAAAGGAGATTTTTTTTTCTTATAACAAGAGCATGCAAAGATGTCCTCTATTTCCTAAGTAACTCGTCGGAAAAATCCGCCTGGTCCAGCCTCACGTTTCTCACATTGCATAACCAAATATTACATCTGGAGATTGCAGAAACGACAAATTGAAGAGTCAGAGCCTGAGCTCGCTTGGTTTCCTCTTCCCTCCTCGTCCCTCTTTCCTTTCGTGCTGTCTGCTTGGCCTCCGTCGTTTCCTCCTACCGGCGGGGAATCCACTTAAGGACTTTATATGGGCTCCAGAATACCCCATACCCATTTATGGACTCTAGATGGGCTCTTGGATACCCCATAAGGGAAAAGGTGCAGTTTTTAAAAATATATAACATCGGAAAGACTCATGCGCACAGAGACCCACGTTTCTGCCCCCCATCCCAGGCTCAGCCGCCATTCAAGGAAACACCAGCGGAAATTTGGGAGCAAGGTCTTGGCCCTGGGGGGGAGAAGGAGTGTCCCCCGAAGGCTGTTCCCATTTGGGATCCCCACCTGGTTGATTTCCTCCTGAGTGGACTTCAGAGACTTGATGATGGTTTCCAGCTGGACTTTTCCGGCCTGAATGCTCTGCTCCAGCTGAGACTCCTCCTGCTGCAGCCGGCTGAGCTCGGATTTCGCCCGGCTGATGTCATCCTCCTGGGATCTCAGGTCCGACTCCTGAGACTGGATCTGCATCTTCAGCGACGAGATCTGGAAGGGCAAAGACGGTCTTGAGGGGAGGGGCGACCCGGTTCGCGAGAGGAGGAGGAGGGCGGAGAATTTACACGCGTTACAGGGCCTTCTCGGTGGTGGCACCCGCCCTCCCGTCAGATGTCAAGGAAAGAAGCAACTCTCTGACTTTTAGAAGACATCTGAAGGCAGCCCTGTTTAGGGGAGATTTTAATGACTGATGTTTTAAGGTATTTTTAATCTCTTGTTGGAAGCCGCCCAGAGTGGCTGGGGAAACCCAGCCAGATGGGTGGGGTATGAATGAACAAATAAATTATTATCATTATTATTATTATTAAGCTTGCATAAAATGCACAGGGATTTGCATTTTGCAAAACGAACAAGAGAAGAGGGGAAGCCGTTGGCGTTTTAAGGTTGTGCGAATGAACATTCCAAAACGTAAAACAGAAAATTTAATAAACATTATGGGGTTGGGAAAGAGCATACGCTTTAACAGATGATGCAAGGCTCTCCCCAAAATTACGGATAGGCAGCCGTTCTGCAAGGCAAATGCACACACACCCTGACCGGTAAAATCTCCCTACAGAGCACGGTATGTTTGTATGAATAAATAAATAATCTGTTTATAATTTATCTACTTTATTGATTGAATTTATAATTTATCTGTTTATAGTTTATCTACTTTGTTGATTGAATTTATAACTTCTCTGTTTATATTTTATCTGCTTTATTGACTGAACTGATAAACCACAAGCAAGATGGATTCTACAACTTCAGTAAATAAAACAATAAAACAGTTGGGAAAACAGAACCACGGAGGGGGGGAAAAAACCAACTCTTAGAAACAGAAGGGAAATGGGGGGGGGGAATCCTGTGGCAGGGAGTACCGCTGGTTTCCCACGGCACAAGGGGCGTGGGCAATTCCCGGCCCCCCCCCCCCAGCTCACCACGTGGGTCTCCTCCTGGCACTTCTGCCGGACGTCGCTCAGCATGTCCTTGAGCTTGGCCTTCTGCTGCTCCATCTCGTCCAGGCGGCCCTGAGCCTCCTGCTTCTGTGCCTCCAGCTCCTGCAGGCTGCTAGTCTCCCGGTCCAGGTCGTTCTGAAGCTCCTGCGGAGGCGGGAGGAGGAAGGAGAAGGCGGCTTAGCAGGGGGGCGGGCAGTGCTGGATTTACGTAGAAGCTAAACAGGCTCTAGCTTGGGGCCCCACTCTCTGGGGGCCCCAAAAATAATTTAAAGGGGAAAAACCACTGGATGTACATTTCCAAAATATTATCTATCTATCTATCTATCTATCTATCTATCTATCTATCTATCTGATCTATCTATTTATCAGATCTATCTATCTATCTATCTATCTATCTATCTATCTAATCTATCTATCCAGCTATCTATCTATCTATCCATCTATTTATCTATCATCTATCCATCTCTCTCTCTCTCTCTCTCTCTCTCTCTCTCTCCCCCCCCCTCTCTCTCTCTCATCTATCCAGCCATCTATCTATCTATCTATCTATCTATCTATCTATGTATGCCAGTGCCAGATTTACGTATAAGCTAAACAGGCTCCACTCTCTTGGGAACCTGCAGAAAATTTAAAGGGAAAAAACCACTGCATGTACATTTCCAAAATATTATCTATCTATCTATCACTATTTATCTTATCCGTGGCTGCAAGAACCAATGATCCCTATATTCTGAACAAAATGCTTGTTTAACCTGGAGGTAGGCTGTCTGAATTGTGTATTGCTTTGTAATGATTTATTGGGTTTCTGGACCGTAATAAAGATTGATATAGTCATTTATCTATCATCTATCCAGCCAGCTATCTATCTATCTATCTATCTATCTATCTATCTATCTATCTATCTATCATCTATCCAGCTATCGATCGATCTATCTATCTATCTATCTATCTATCTATCTATCCAGCTATCGATCTATCTATCTATCATTTATCCAGCTCTATCTATCTATCTATCTATCTATCTATCTATCTATCTATCTATGCCAGTGCCAGTTTTACGTATAAGCTAAACAGGCTATAGCTTAGGGCCCCACTCTCTTGGGGTTTGACAGCTGGGATAAGCTCGAAATGTAGAGCCTGAAACTCTTTGATCTCGGGGTCTTGGGTTCGAGTTCCACGTTGGGCAAAGTATTTTCCCGCGTTGCAGCGGGTTGGGCTGGATGACCCTCGGGGTACCCCAACAGGCCTACTCTGAGAGTGCAGTATCGCTGGGTGGGTGAAAAAACCCCAAACCCATTTACCTGTACTTCATTGGTCTTCTGCCGAATCGCTCCTTCCCTCTCTCGGATCTCTTGCTCGAGGGAATACTTCTCTCTGCAAAAAAAAGGGGGAAAGGCCGTGTGAGTAAAATCAGTCTCAAATGATTCTCCGTCTTTGGGGGTTGGACTTAAATCCACCCTGGTCAGCAGCGCTTTTTTTGGGGGGGTGGGGGTTTTCTCATGCCAGCTGAACCCCTCCCAAGACCCCCCAGTGCCCCGAACACCACCCACCTCTGCAACTGGGCGATCTCCTGGCCGATGTCGTCCAGTTCCTTCATGCCGGTGAATTCGCCCCCGGAGCCGACGGAACTGGAGCTGTCCTGTTAAGGAGCCCAAACAAGTCAGGCTACACCCTGGCCGGGAAAACTGGGGAGTGCACAGACCCCCCAAATAAATACAACCAGAAAAGCGGGGCAAGGAGCATGCAAAGCAGGGTGCAAACACCGTGTCAACGCAGAAATTAAAAAGCGTAAGGGTGACTTAAGCCAGGCTTCCTCAACCTTAGACCTCCAGATGTTTTTGGCCTACAACTCCCATGATCCTTAGCTAGCAGGACCAGTGGTCAGGGATGATGGGAACTGTAGTCCAAAACATCTGGAGAGTCGAGGCTGAGGAAGCCTAGCTTAAGCCGGAGGAATATGCGCAGCTTGCAGACTTAACATATAGAACCTCGGCCCTCCAGATGTTTTGAGACTACAGTTCCCATCATCCCCGACCACTAGTCCTGCTAGCTAGGGATCATGGGAGCTGTGGGCCAAAAACATCTGGAGGACCGAGGTTGAGGTAGCCGGGTAGAGAAGAAGAGAGAAAGAAGAACATGCGTTTAGAAGAAGCAGAGAGAGAGAGAGAGAGAGAGAGAGAGAGATGATAGATAGATAGATATATGATAGATGATAGATAGATAGATAGATAGACAGATGATAGACAGACAGATAGATAGATAGATATGATAGATAGATAGATAGATAGATAGATAGATAGATAGATATAGATAGATAGATAGATAGATAGATAGAGATAGATAGATAGATAGATAGATAGATAGATAGATATATGATAGAGATAGATGATGGATAATAGACAAATAGCTATGATAGATATAGGTAGAGAGATGATAAAGATAGATAGATAGATGACAGACAGACACACACACAGACATAATGGATAGATAGATAGATGATAGAAAGACAGATGATAGATGATAGACAGACAGATAGATATGATAAATAGATAGATAGAAAGATAGATAGATATAGAAACACTGATGCTAGAGAAAGATTGATAGATGACAGACAGACATGATAGATAGAAAGATAGATGATAGATAGATACAGATAGATCAATAGACAGATGGATAAGGAGAGATTCAGAGGTTTTCCCCAGCCCCACATCCACAGGGTCCTTCGTGGTTCTCGGAGCAGGCAAAAAAGGAAAATAGGAGGTGGGAGCGCCACGTTCCGGGGATCCCCGCGGTCCTACTCACACGACGCATTTCCGCCAGCGTCGAGACCTCGGTTCCCACGGAAGCCAAGTAGCCGGGGACGGTCTGGAGAGGGCGGCAAAGGGGGGGGCAGCGGAGGGGGGGAAAGAGTCAGCGCCGGGGTGGGGAGGACCGGGCAAGAAGGCTTCTCGGGGGGCGGGATGGGGGGGCGTCGGGACGGAGAGAAGGGGGTTAAGAAGGGAGCCCCGTCCCGCTCTGTCGGAGACCTGCTAGGGCCAGGAACGCAGGAGGGGACTGTGGTTTTGTTTATCCGGGGAGCGGCCATCCTGGAGGAGCTCACCTGGGCAGGTGCGGTCCTCTCCGACGGGGGGATCATGTCCGGCAGCAGGACCTGCGGGGGGTCGATACCCTTGCTCACTTTCTGCTGGATGAGGTGCATGGCCAAGGCAAACTGGTCCTTGTTCAGTTTCCCCATCTGCCTCGTGTCCGCCAAGGCCCTGGAAGTGAAGAGCCGTCAATCATCCTTTATTATTATGTTTATCCCACACCTCTTTGTTCCCCTCCAAGGAGCCTCGTAGGAAGCTCCTCCATCAACCCAGCTCAGTATGGCTTCAGACTTTCTGTTTCATTATGTGCGCAACAACCCTTAGCCTGCTGCTAAGATATTAGTCCTCATGGGTCTCCAAAAAAGAGGTGTGTGAATAGGAATGTGTCCAGGGCAGCTCCATCTGGTGCACAGGATGAGACCCTCCCTGCCCGCAGACTGTCTGGCCAGAGCGGTCCATGCTCTGGTTGTCTCCCGCTTGGACTACTGCAATGCGCTCTCTGTGGGGCTGCCTTGGAAGGTGACCCAGAAAGTGCAACTAATCCAGAATGCGGGGACTGGGAGTGGAGACCACATAACAGCGGTCCTGAAAGATCTTCATTGGCTCCCAGGACGTTTCTGAGCACAATTCAAAGTGTTGGTGCTGACCTTGAAAGCCCTAAATGGCCTCAGCCCAGTATCTTTGAAGAAGCGTGTCCACCCCGGACACCGGGGTCCCTCTCCCGAGGGCCTTCTGGCAGTTCCCTCCCTGAGAGAAGCGAGGTTACAGGGAAGCAGGCAGAGGGCCTTCTCGGTGGTGGCGCCCTCCCACCAGGTGTCAAGGAAATAAACAACTACCTGACTTTTAGAACAGTGTTTCCCAACCGGTGTTCCGCGGCACACTAGTGTGCCGCGAGAAGTTGCCGGGTGTGCTGTGGGAGGGAGGCGGGCGAGTCGGGCTGCTTTAGCCCCGTGCGTGCTCTCCCAGCTGGAGAGGTGACGCGCGCCTATGGAGGCTCCTGCCATAGGCGCGCGTCACCTCTCCAGCTGGGAGAGCACGCACGGGGCTAAAGCAGCCCCCCGCGACCCTCTCCCCGCTGGAGAGGTGACGCGCGCCTATGGCAGGAGCCTCCATAGGCGCGCGTCACCTCTCGAGCTGGGAGAGCACGCACGGGGCTAAAGCAGCCCCCCGCGACCCTCTCCCCGCTGGAGAGGTGACGCGCGCCTATGGCAGGAGCCTCCATAGGCGCGCGTCACCTCTCCAGCTGGGAGAGCACGCACGGGGCTAAAGCGCGACCGTCTCCCGGCTGGAGACGCGGGGCTGGGGCGGGGGAAGCCCGAGCTTCCCCCTCCCCCAGAACGGGACCCAGAGCTCTGGGAGCTTGCGGGGCTGGGGGAGGAGGAAGCCCTCCGCCAGCCTCCAAACCATGTCGGGAGACAGCGGGTGGGCGCGCTACGCCTCTCCCGCTGTCTCCCGAGTTTGCGGGGCTGGCGACGGGGAGGAGCAGGCTTCTCCCCCCGCCAGCCTTCTAACCAAGTCGGGGGACAGCGGGATGGCGGCGTTCCTTCGGAGGACGCCCCGTGCTCCGCGCTGGTGTTGGCCAGCCTTGCGCACCCAGGGGATCTCCCCCCAGGAGCGCAAGGCTTGCGGGCGGCGCAGAGCACGGGGCGCCCTTCGGAGGACGCCCCGTGCTCCGCGCTCGTGTTGGCAAGCCTTGCGCACCCGTGGGGGCGCGTGGGGCGCCCTGAAACAGAGGGTTCCCCATGCTGCGGACTGTAGCCTGCCGCCCGATGCGCGGGGCGCCCTGAAGCAGAGCGCCCCTCGCGCCAGGCAGACATGGGCCAGCCCCACAAGCTCGGGGGACAGCAGGGAGGCGCAGCACCGCCATCCTACTGTTCCCCGACCTGGTTTTGGGGGGGGGAAATAAAGGAAAAAAAAATTTCCTTTATTTCCCCCCCCCCCCAAAAAAGTAGGTGCGTCCTATGGGACGGAGCGTCCTAAAAATACGGTACTTACTATTTCATAATAAAGTAATTATAAAATACCGGTACTTTCTTTGTGTTTATTTGATGCCTATTAAAGAGAGTTACTTTATATATAGTCAATATAGGCACAGAGTTAATTTTTTAAACATTTTCTAATGGTGGTGTGCCTCGAGATTTTTTTCATGAAACAAGTGTGCCTTTGCCCAAAAAAGGTTGGGAAACACTGTTTTAGAAGACATCTGAAGGCAGCCCTGTTTAGGGAAGCTTTTAATGTTTAATGTTTTGTGGCTTTTTAAATATTCTGTTGGGAGCCACACAGAGTGGCTGGGGAAACCCAGCCAGATGGGTGGGGTATAAATAATAAATTATTATTATTATTACTATTATTATTATTATTATTATCCCCGTAGGAAGCTGCCTCCATCAACCCAGCTCTGTATGGCTTCCGACTACAGGGATATTTCCGCAGAACCGTAGATTTCCAGGGTTGGAAGCTCACCAATCGAGCCCGCAGGCAGGAGATTTCTGCCTGCGAAGCAGCTGAGCTTGATAACGCAAGTTTCTGGTCCTCATGGAGGCAGAAGATGCTTCTGCGGGCTGAAGCAAGGACCCCAGGTCAAAGCCTGGCGACTCAGGAGAAAGAGGGCGAAGGATCCTTACGCGCTCCCGTTAGATGTCAAGGAAATAAACAACCGTCTGACATCTGAAGGCAGCCCTGTTTAGGGACGCTTTTAATGTTTGACTTTTTTAATATTCTGTTGAGTGGCTGGGGAAACAGCCAGATGGGCTGGGAGTCAATAAATTATTATTATTAATATTATTACCAGATGTGCGCCAGGATGTTCTGAGACAGGCCCGAGTGCATGAAGATGTCTTTGACCTCCAGGCCGCTGACAAAGCCGTCCAAGTCCA
This sequence comes from Podarcis gaigeae, assembly GCF_964106915.1. Taxonomy (NCBI): domain Eukaryota; kingdom Metazoa; phylum Chordata; class Lepidosauria; order Squamata; family Lacertidae; genus Podarcis; species Podarcis gaigeae. The sequence continues at coordinate 1,014,877 of NC_139696.1, read as the reverse complement.
GGTCTGTCTTCAGGAAGATTTCGTCATAGCGGATCTTGTCGGTCAGGGGGACCACCCAGGACGCAGGTGGCTGGAACGAGAAAATCGGACTTTGGCGTGGGACCCCCAGGCGCCCTAAAAAACCGCTTGGGGGGGGCTCAGTAACAGCAGCAAGTAGCAGCAGCAAGAATATTATGGGCCCAAAAATGGAAGCAAGAAGAACTACCAACATTGGAAGAATGGAGGATGAAATTGGTGGACTACGCAGAATTAGATAAGCTAGCAGGAAGGATCCGAGACCGGCGGGACCAAATTTACTGAGTATCTGAGAAGTATTTGTGATGATCAGATTACGTTTGTAGGACTACAAGAAGTTCTGTGAGGAGTAATTTAAGAAATATGGTAAAAATGGAAAGGGAGAAACGATTTGTTAGAAAAGGTAAAGGCAATATTAAGTTAAGAATTGCAGGGGAAATAATCAAGACGGAAGGCTATCAGAGATGCTGAAGGAAGTCCAAACAAGGACATATGTAGAATAATTTGTGTGGTATGTCTTAAAAAATTTTGTATGCTAAAAATTAATTTAAAATATTATTTTTAAAAAAACCCGCTGGGGGGGGGGGCTCATCTGGGTCTGGCCTCCCGAGAGCCAACAATATAGCCCCCCAAACAAGAGAGAAAAGGGCTCTGGTTGCCTGCCATTCTAAGGTAGACTGGCCCTGCCTATGGAGGCTCTGCCAGAGAATTGACAGAACCCTGACGCAGCGGCTGGGTCAGTTCAGCTACTGATTGATTGATTAATTGATTGTGTGACTGCGGACATGGATAAAAGCCCCCCATCCAAACAATGACCGTCATCAGTGCAGGTAAGAAAAAATAATTTTCAATTTTATTATCTACAATGCTGTCTTATTTATTTTATAGTACAGCAAATCGATTATTGCTTTCATTTTATGGATCAATGGTCTTGTTGGAGAGTAAAATCCATGTTCAATGGTTGGTTTAGGGGTTGTTGTTAAACGTCTGGAACGGATTAATCCGTCTTGCATGACTTTCTATGGGAAAGAGCAGAGCGCCTTGGTTTTGGAACGCTTTGGTTTTGGAACGGTTTCAGTTTGAGAACCAAGGTACCACTGTATTCAATAAAGGTTTTCCAATCTTCTTAAAACCTATGTTCTTCTTGATCTCTTATTCCGGGGTGGGTCAGTTTTTGCAATCTAGTAAAGGTAGGGTAAAGGTACCCCTGCCCGTACGGGCCAGTCGTGTCCGACTCTAGGGTTGTGCACCCCTCTCACTTAAGAGGCCGGGGGCCAGCGCTGTCCGGAGACACTTCCGGGTCACGTGGCCAGCGTGACGAAGCTGCATCTGGCGAGCCGGCACCAGCGCAGCACACGGAAACGCCATTTATCTTCCCACTAGAAAGCAGTACCTATTTATCTACTTGCACTTTGAGGTGCTTTCGAACTGCTAGTTGGGCAGGAGCAGGGACCGAGCAACGGGAGCTCACCCCGTCATTGCGGGGATTCGAACCACCGACCATGCGATCGGCAAGTCCTAGGCGCTGAGGTTTTACCCACAGTGCCACCCGCGTCCCTCTAGCAGCGCACAAATCTCACGAAATTATTCAGCGGGGAAGCTGCCGCCGCCGCTTCAAGTGGAAGTGAGTTCTGCAGTCCAACCGCACCAAAGTTCACCGCCCCCCCTCCAGCTTCGAGGACCAGATCTGCCCCCCCCCCCGGGTGCGGGGAGGCCCCAATTCCTACCTGCTGTGCCTGCTTGAGGCTGTGCTTGGGCGAGAGGCTGCCGGTGCTGTTGAGGCTGGTGACGCTGCCGTGCGAAGGGGTGGAGCGCAGGCTGTCTTTGGGCGGGGGGCTGGCCGGCAGGACGGGCACAGCCCCGGGGAGGGAGGGTGCCTTCTTCCGCTTGGAGGGGGGCACCAGGGGTGGGGGCAAGGCGGGCGGAACGGGCTCCTTTTCCAACGCGCGGTAGACCAGGTGCATCGCCTGAAATAATAATAATAATAATTTTTTATTTATATCCTGCCCTTCCCGGTTCAAAAACCGGGCTCAGGGCGGCTAACAACAAATTTAAAACATTTTAGGCAGATGAAGATGATGGATTTTTGGGAGCTAGCCAACCTGGCCAGAAGAGTCCATGACCAGAGGGAGGACCAAGAGGAGTGGAAGAAATTCAAAGCCTATTTAGCTAAATATGTTAAGATAATATAGACAGAATTACTTGCGAGTACCAAATAGGCCTAGGATTTGAAAATGTGATGTGTATAATACTATGTTAAAGTTAAAAGCGAAAAGAAAGAAAGATGTTAATTGACGAAGCAAATTTTATGTGGAAATAGTTTTGGAAAACTGTTATACTGATTTATCTGGAAACTCAGCCAGGGGGATTTGAGGAAGTCACCTGACAATGTTAACAACAGTGGAACTACTACAATCAGGATAAATGTTTGCTTTTTGCTTTGCTTTTTTTCTATTTGTTTGTTATAAATTTGGAAAACTAATAAAAAAAAATTGGGGGAAACAACAACAAATTTAAAACACTTAATTATAAAAGCAGCATAAAATAAGGTATAAAAACACGAATAACAATAAAATTCAAAAATCAATCAGATAATCCCCAGTGCTACCTGGCTGAATTGGTCCTACTTGGGCCAGCGAGGAGACCAGGGGAGAATTAGCTGTGGGGTCTCAGAGCTGGTGAGCTTCATAGAAGGGGAGGGAAGGGGAATAAAAGATCAGGCTGAATTCAAATTAAAGGCCGGGCGGAATAGCTCTGTCTCACAGGCCCTGCGGAAGGAGGTTAAATCCTGAAGGTTAAATCCTGAAAGGGCCCAGAGAGGGAAAAGATGTCTGCGGGGAGGGGGGCAGAGAGGCTGTGCCAAAATGGGGGGGGCCTGGGAAAGCCTGGCAGCTGCCCCTCCACCGTGGGCAAACGAGAACCCGGCAATCGATAGACTGCGCCTGCAGCTGGAGGTTCCATCGGAGAGAGTACAGCCCGGGCAACCAAGCGCGGGATAAACCTACCACGGCAAACTCGTCTCGGTCGAGGTGGCCGTCCTTGTCGATGTCGCTGAGATCCCAGACCTTCGCAGCCATTAGGAGGCAGAGGGAAGGAGAGAGAGAGGAAAAGAGAGCAGAAAGACATCAGGACGCCCCAAAAAAACTACCCCATATTGTTGTTTTTTAAATAATAATAATTTATTATTTATACCCTGCCCTGCCGACTATTAAAAACACAATACAGCTTTAAACATTAAAAACTACGGCCCTATGTAGAACGCCTTGAAGTACAGTGGTACCTCGGTTTACGAACAGCCCTGTTAACGAACTATTTGGTTTACGAACTCTGCAAAACCGGAAGTAGTGTCCCGGCTTGCAAACTTTGCCTCAGTCTACGAACGGAAGCCGAACGGTGGAAGGGCACCGGCGGCGGGAGGCCTCCTTAGGGAAAGCGTGCCTCGGTTTAAGAACAGTTTCGGTTTAAGAACGGACTTCTGGAACGGATTAAGTTCGTAAACTGAGGTACCACTGTAATCTTAATTATGCTCCTGTGATGGGGCAAATTCCGCTGTTTGGAGCAGGAAATTAAAAACTGGGGAGGATACGAGAGAGAGAGAGAGAGAGAGAGAGAAAGAAAAAAAGAAAGAGAGAGAAAAAAGAGAGAAAGAGAAAGAGAGAGAAAAAGAGAAAGAAAAAGAAAAAGAAAAAAGAAAGAGAAAAATTAGGGGAAGGAAGGAAGGAAGGAAAGAAGGAAAGAAAGAAAGGGAAGGAAGGAAGGAATTAGGTGGCAAGGGAAGGAAGGAAGGAAGGAAGAAATTAGGTGGCGAAGGAAGGAAGGAAGGAAGGAAGGAAGGAAAGAGAGAGAGAAGGAAAGAAGGAAAGAAAGGGAAGGAAGGAAGGAAGGAAGGAAGGAAGGAAGGAAGGAAGGGAGGAAGAGAGGTCCGCTCACCCTTCCCAGGATATCGAGAGGCAGCTTGGAGTTCATGAGGACTGGCTTCACTTTGTCCCCCGAGAGCAAGCCGTTGACGGGCAGGAGGCTCTCAAAGATGCCGTCAAACTTGGCCTTTTCCTCCATCTGGAAGTGTAAAGGGAGCTCTGAGTCCAGGGAAAAGGCGAGGCCTTTTTGGCAGCCCCACCCTGGGAGGAGGGGGGGGAGGAGGAGGAGGACCCCCTTTCGCCCAAGGGGGAGACCCCCCAAATGCAGGGGTCAGTAAACTTTTTCAGCAGGGGGCCGGTCCACTGTCCCTCAGACCAGACTATATTTTGGGGGGGAAATGAACGCATTCCTATGCCCCACAAAGAACCCAGAGATGCATTTTAAATAAAAGGGCACATTCTACTCATGTAAAAACACACTGATTCCCGGACCCTTCGCAGGCTGGATTGAGAAGGCGATTGGGCCGGATTCGGCCCCCAGGCCTTAGTTTCCCTCCCCATGCCCTAATGGGAGACTCACCCTGACGGCCCAGTGAGCGTCCGAGGAGGAGGAGATCAGCAGGGGGCTGGTGCTGTCGGGCTGGAACGAAGGAGAAACGGAGCGCGCCGTCAAGACCCCATCCCCAAAACGTCTCTGCCGGCCCGTTCCGGCACCCCAAATCCGAATATTCGGAAGCCGGAGCTCCAGCAGAAAGGGGTTGCCTTCTCTCCCCCCCCCCCCCCGGAGGAAGGTCTTGGAAAGCAAACAGGTAAATCGCACGACGCACTTACGAATTTTGGCGGAGGCAGCGCCAGGGTGAGGTTGGTGAGGGTGACGTCGTGCCCGTTCTGCGCGCAGGCCACCAGCCGCAGTGCCACGAAGAAGCCCTGGTTCAAATGCAGCAGAGTAAATAATGTATTTAATTAAACCAACGGCATTATAGCCTACGTATCCGGGTCCTTGCACTGGCTAGATGAGTCTGGGGTCCCTCTTCCAAGCCTAAAGGTAAAGGGACCCCTGACCATTAGGTCCAGTCATGGCTGGCTCTGGGGTTGCGGCGCTCATCTTGCTTTACTGGCCGAGGGAGCCGGCGTACAGCTTCTGGGTCATGTGGCCAGCAGGACTAAGCCGCTTCTGGCGAACCAGAGCAGCGCACGGAAACGCCGATTACCTTCCCGCCAGAGTGGTACCTATTTATCTACTTGCACTTTGACGTGCTTTCGAACTGCTAGGTTGGCAGGAGCAGGGACCGAGCAACGGGAGCTCACCCCGTCATTGCGGGGATTCGAACCGCCGACCTTCTGATAGGCAAGTCCTAGGCTCTGTGGTTTAACCCACAGTGCCACCCGCTGTCCCTAAACAGCTGTAGGAATCTTTAAACTCCTAGGCTGGGCATCGCCACGTACCTGTTTGTCCAGGAAGCCTTTGCCCTCCGGGTCGGCCAGATCCCAGATCTAAAAAAAAACACACACCAAAGAGAAGGAAAATAAAAAACCACACCCCAATCCAGCGCTATTCAATCAAGGTCCTTTATTAGGCTCGTTATCAAACAGGCACCATATACAAATTGTGCAAAAGACGAGCTCAACATAACAAGGTTTGTCCCAGTCTGATCTTTGACTCCAGAGACAATCCATTTGCATAAATAATACAATGCAGCACTACTGAAAATCCCCACTAATTCTCTTTATAACGGCTCCGCACTAATTCTCTTTATAACGGACAGCACTCTGATCCGGCACTACTGCTTTTCTCAGATGCGCGGGTGGAGCCTTGAATTCCAGAGACTTGGCGAGAACGCCAAAACTGCCGGTTCGAATCCCGCGTTGGGGTTGGGCTGGATGACCCCCAGGGTCCCTTCTACCAATTCTACAGTTCTGTGAAATGGGCTCGTGGGCCGATTGTTCCCGCGGCATTTTCCGGAGTGACCCCTGCAACTAAAAGGGGGAAGGAGGAGGCTGGGGCGCTGCATCCCAAAACTCCTTCTCCCCGAAATCCCGGGCCGAGCTCAACTTACCTTCCCCAGAATGACGTCGGCCAGTCCCGACTTCTTGAGGAAGAGGGCGGCCTCGCCGGCCCCGATCCGGCCCGTGCAGGCTGGGTCCACCTGTGGAAAGCAAACAGCCACACCTGAGCTGAGATAGACTAAATAAATAAATAAATAAATAAATAAATAAATAATAATAATAATAATAATAGATTTATTTATAACCCGCCCATCTGGCTGGCTCCCAACAGAATATTAAAAGACACGATAAAACATCATTTAAAACATTCCTAAATAGGGACAGCGCCCTCCGCAAGCCAACTGCAACCCCCAGGCGTTTTGGCGGGGGCTGTCGGGATGCCAAGCGAGCTCCCCCACTCGATGTCCTGCCCCGGGTATTTCTGACGGGGCCCGATTGGGGGACCCAGGGCGCCTGGGGTCCCACCAGCCCTGCCCGCTTGGGCGAGGTTCTCCCCACGCAACCGTGGGGTGGGAAGGAAAATCCGGAAAGTCAGGGAGGTTGGGGTACTTATTTTTAGCCGAAAGCCCATGGTTCGAATCTCCCTGGCGGTATCCCCAGGCAGGGCTGGGAGAGGCTGCCTGCCTGAGACCCTGGAGAGCTGCTGCTGCTGCCGGCCCGTGCTGGCGATCCCGACCCCAATTCTTGCCTCCTCCCCGGGGGTATCCAGGGGAAGGGGGCGAAGGGAGTGCCCGGCACGTGCCTGTTTGTAATACGTCTCGTAGAGGGGGGTCCCGGCGGAGAGCTAGACAGGAGAGGGAAAAAGAGGGGTGGGGAGAAAAGCAAGGTGAAACACGTATTCAGATACAGAGAGCCCCCCTTTCAGCGGATCCAGTCCCTATTGAGACCCCCAAGAAAGGACCCTCCCTCCACGCTCGTCTGAAAGCGGAGGGATGGGTTTGTGAGAAGGGGGATTGGGGCCACAGAGGGCAGGCAAGCCCCGAAGCAGAGAAAGGGCATTTTCCAACCCCCATATACCGGTACTGTATTTTTCGCTCTATAAGACGCACCTCGTTTTTGGAGGAGGAAAACAAGAAAAAATATATTCTGAATCTCAGAAGCCAGAACAGCAAGAGGGATCTTTGCGCAGCGAAAGCAGCAATCCCTCTTGCTGTTCTGGCTTCTGGGATAGCTGCGCAGCCTGCATTCGCTCCATAAGACGCACACACATCTCCCCTTACTTTTTAGGAGGGGAAAAGTGAGTCTTATAGAGCAAAAAATACAGTAATTTGGAATTAAAACTCCCAACGGCTCCAGCCGGCACACAACTTTTTGGAGGGTGCCGGGTTGGGCAAAGGCAAGCCCGTCACGTCCGAGGTCCTGCCCGCCGTTCCTAGGGGCGGGTGTGCCTGGGGAACTCCCTGCCACTGTAGGCGGAAAGCAGGGATTCCGGCATCCCAGCCCAGACGGGCAGGGTGCAAATCGCGAAATTATTAGGCTTGTTCCTGCCCTCCTCTTTCGGACGTGGCCTCTGCAATGCATTTATTGATTTTGAGTATTTTGCCTGGCTGCGTTTTTCCTGTTTTTATGGACGTGCAATCCCAGGTCCTCAGAGCAAAGAACGCTGAGCTCCCCGCTCGTCTTTCTGCCGTCCTCCCTGGACTATTGTCAACAGAAGGAGCCTGTTCCCCGGTTCCTCGGCCTCAAGGACAGGCGGCTCGAGCAATAGCCCCTCCCTGCCCTCCACGACGCCGAAGGTCAGGCTGGCCCTGCCCAAAGGCTGCACGCTCCATTTCGGAACAATATCCGCCTGCGGAACCAAGGCGGGCTGGCCCCCAGTTCCTGGCAAAGCTTGGCTTCCAAAGGGAAGGGAGAACAGAAGCTTCCCCCCCCCCAAAAAAAAGCAGCCACCCCCAAAATAAGAGACCCCGGGAAGCAAAAGGAGTTCATGTTGGAAACGTCCAAATTCCAAGCAAGGAAGGAGCTCAGAGTACAGTGGGCGCTCGGGTTGCGAACATGATCCACGTTCCCAACCTGCATCTGCGCATGTGCGGGTTGCGATTCGGCACTTCTGCACATGCGCAAAGCGAGATTGAGTGCTTCTGCGCATGTGCGACCGCCGAAACCTGGAAATAACCCGTTCCGGTACTTCTGGGTTTCGCCGGTCCGTAACCCGAAAAAAACGCGTATGTAACCCGAGGTATGACTGTATATCGGAAGCAAAAGGGTGTATCTAATGGGAACAGAGACTCTTGAGAGTCCCATGGACTGCAAGAAGATCCAACCTCTCTGTTCTGAAGGAAATCAGCCCTGAGTGCTCACTGGAAGGACAGATCCTGAAGCTGAGGCTCCAAGACTTTGGCCACCTCATGAGAAAAGAAGACTCTCTGGAAAAGATCCTGATGTTGGGAAAGATGGAGGGTGCAAGGAGAAGGGGACAATGGAGGACGAGATGGTGGGACAGTGTTCTCGAAGCTACCAGCATGAGTTTGACCAAACTGCAGGAGGCAGTGGAAGACAGGAGTGCCTGGCGTGCTCTGGTCCAGGGGGTCACCAAGAGGCGGACACGACTAAACAACTCAACAACAACAATGGGAACAGAAATTCGGATAGATAAGCTAACTGCCAATAGAGCATGGCAATAATAATAATAATAATAATGGTAATTATTATTATTTGCACGCCGCCCAGCAGACTGGATTGCCGCAGCCACTCTGGTTGGCTCCTGATATTAAAAACATGGTGAAACAGGTTGCATACACCTGCGTTGCAAGGGGGGGGGGAAATGAGGCGATCCTTGGGGTCTAACTGTGAAATCTGGGTTGCGATCGCCACAACGGAAAGACCAGGAGTCATTCTTCCTTCTCCCCCTCCCACAGTGAGGTTTATCATTCTTAGCAGGGCCGGATTTCAGTTTAATGCGGCCCTCGGCTCCTGAAGGTAACAGGGCCCTTTCTATCTCCAGCTGTCCTTTGTCCACAACAAATTGCCGCTGGTTTTTGTGTGTTTAATATATGCTTCTATGGCAGGCAGGGCCAAACCTGGCCCTCCAGATTTTTTGGGACTACAGTTCCCATCATCCCTGACCACAGGTCCTGTTAGGTAGGGATGGTGGGAGTTGTAGTCCCAAAACATCTGGAGGGCCGAGTTTGGCCATGCCTGCTAGATGGTCATTGATGGACCGAATAGGTATCTCAAGCCATTTGCGCATGTTGCCCTGCAACCAGTCCATGCAGAATGTCGGCACCCTATATATAGAAAGGGGCAAGCCAGGGATATTTGAGGGGAGGCGGGGCCCATGACTTACACCAGAGGAGCCTCCACAACACAAAACACTCTTGCTGCATGTAGGTTTTACTTTATTTGCTTTTTACCTTATATTTTAGAAATGTACATCCAGGGTTAAATTTTTGGGGGGCCCCCAAGAAAGTGGGGCCCTAAGCTAGAGCTTGTTTAGCTTATTATACGTAAAATCCGGCACAGATTCTTAGTATTATTTCATTTCTATGCCGCTTTATATTTCAAAGACAAAGCAGAAACGATTCTGAAGACCAGCTGTTGGGTGCTGTGGCCGAGATTCCTGCCTCGCCGGCGGGTTGGGCTGGATGACCTTCGGAGTGGCCCCTTCCGACTGTACGGTTTTATGAAACAGCGGAAGGCTGCCTGGAGAAGTTGGGCAAGCTCCACTGACACAGCCAGGAACTTCCTTCCACAGCCTGGGCTGCCTCTCCCCGCAGCCGAATTGCACAACCGGATCCTTTGCAATCTTGTGGCGGGGAGAGCATTCGAGGGCACGCAACTCCCTCGGGGTAAACGCCGCCTGCTCGGCAGCCAACCCCCCCAATTCTGCCCCGAAGGACCAGGCATGCAGCTTAAAATGGGAAAGAGGGGCAAACGCCCCTTTGCGCAAAGGACCAAAAGCTGTGTTTTTGGGCACACAAGTTGGGCAGCTCCTGCCTTGCCCACCTTTCAAACGTCCCTTTGCACGAAGGACCAAAAGCTGTGTTTTGGGGCACACAAGTTGGGCAGATCCTGCCTTGCCCACCTTTCAAACGTCCCTTTGCACGAAGGACCAAAAGCTGTGTTTTTGGGCACACAAATTGGGCAGCTCCTGCCTGCCCACCTTTCAAACGTCCCTTTGCACGAAGGACCAAAAGCTGTGTTTTTGGGCACACAAGTTGGGCAACTTCTGCCTTGCCCACCTTACAAACGTCCCTTTGCACGAAGGACCAAAAGCTGTGTTTTGGGGCACACAAGTTGGGCAGCTCCTGCCTTGCCCACCTTACAAACGTCCCTTTGCACGAAGGACCAAAAGCTGTGCTTTTGGGCACACAAGTTGGGCAGCTCCTGCCTTGCTCACCTTACAAACGTCCCTTTGCACGAAGGACCAAAAGCTGTGTTTTTGGGCACACAAGTTGGGCAGCTTCTGCCTTGCCCACCTTTCAAACGTCCCTTTGCACGAAGGACCAAAAGCTGTGTTTTGGGGCACACAAGTTGGGCAGATCCTGCCTTGCCCACCTTTCGCTCGGCGGCGCCAGGACTTTGGCAGCACAAGAGGGGCAGGCACAGATCCCCCTCCCCACACGCACGCAGAGCACCGTGCCCTCCTTGCCTCGCCCCACCCCTTCCCCGCATCATCCCCACATCCCCCGTCTTAAGGCCATGTGGTCCTGAGCACCATCTGGGCACCCAGGCTTTCCCCCTGCCAACTGCAAGAAGGCCTTTTCTCTCTGCTCGACAGCAGGCCGGCCGCTCTGCAGGAATACAAATCAGCCCCCGGCAGACGGGGCTCTCGAGATTTGGGTCGGCGTCCAAGGAGGGAGAGGCCTGGCCAGCGGCTCTCGGCGCCCGGCGGGTCTGGACCGCAGGCGCCCCCACCCCCGGGAGGCAAAAGAGCTCCCTCCCGGCTGCAGCGCCCGCCAGGAGGCGAGCAGGGAGCTTGCCTTCTGCAGAGTCAGGCCCCCGGGTCGCCGCAGCGGCCCAGATCGGCTTCCAGAGAACGCTTGGAACATCACAATACCGGAAATAAAAGCATGCAATATGCAGGTTCTGCTGGTTCATTCAAAAGTGGCCCAAACCAGTAGCCTGGGCGAAGGAAAGGCATGCAATTGTGGCGAGGAAAGTCGCCAGTTTCTCTCTACTTCCTGAACATTGCCAAAGCTTTGCTCTCTAGCTAAACAGACCTGCCACACTCCAGAACGCTGGAATAATAGTAATAATAATAATAATAATAATAATAATAATAATAATGTAATAATTGTACCCTGCCGATCTGGCTGGGCGCCACAGCAATTCAGAGCGGCTTCTGACAAATGTAGAAGTGTACAAAAACACTGAAAATTAAGGATTTCACTAGAAGCTACGGGGGAGGTTGGGTGGGTGCTTTCGCACTCGGGTCCACAATCCCTCGAGGGAGATCCCGGCACCCATTCCGACGCTCGGCCAACAGCGATCCGCTCCAGTTCCCCGCTACAGATTGCAGGAGAGACGGATCCCTTCGAGTCACATAACAGGGGAGTCACAGGACCACCAAGCCGCGAGGGACCCCACGAGTCACCTAGTCCAACTCCCTTCGAGGCAGGAACTCAAACCCAGAACCCCGAGACCAGCAAGCAGGTTCTGGGCTCAGCGGAGAGAGGCTGAGGAAGCTCCTCTGGCCTTCGTGAACCCGGCACTCGCACCCGGCCCTTTGGGGAGCTGTGACACGAGAGATTGTGCAATAACCCGCCCCACTGGTGACACAACACATCCGACAGGCGGGGCAGGCAGAATGGGGACAGGGCGCCTGCTTGGCCTGCAGAAGACTCCGGGTTCAATCCTGCGACAGCGTCGCCGGGTAGCGCCGGGAAATAAGGGGGCTTCTGCTGAATGCATAATCTTGAGGACTAGAATCCTGGTTTATTTTTAAGGAAAGGGCACCTGCTTGGCCTGTAGAAGGCTCCTGGCTCCGTCCTCAACAGCAACTTCCAGGCAAAAATGCTCCTGAGAGTTGCTACCGGCCTGTGCGGGCGGCACTGAGTCCCCCGAGGGCTCCTGGCGCCTTCTCGGAGCCCCCTTTGACCCTCGTGCCCCTGCAGGTACCTGGGGAATAGGACCCCTTCCCCACGGGGGTCTGGGAGACTCAAGCCCCACTGTCGCCCGGGGAGAGGTGGGCCTCTGCACCCGCTCAGAGGCGCTGTGGTTTCCTGCGCCAGCGGGCCTGGCGCCGCGTGGGGATGTGCCGTGGAACCGGGACCCCCCCCCCATGGCCATTGAGTCCGACCCCCAACAACGCAGCATTCTTAGCTTTTAAAATACCCCACTGTCAGAGAGTTCTCCCCTCCCAGAACTACAATTCCCAGGATTCAGGAGGGGGGGTCTTTGGGGTGTGCACATGCCCCACCCTCTCCTGCTTCTGGCTGGTTCAACTGCTGTAGAGCAAATCAGTCAGATGAGTGGGGTACTATTATGATTATTATGATTATTATGATTATTATTGGCTTGGGGGGCACAGGGCCAGGTGCAGGGCTTGAGGTCTCCCCCCAGCAAACGGTCTGACTCCTCTCCAGCCCTTATTTCTCAAGAGGGGGTCCAATTATTATTTTTTGGGGGGAGGTGTTCAGCATCTTCCTAAGAAAGGCCTAAGGGGGGGGTCCTGCCTCCATCCTTCTCTCTTACACACATAAACAGCTGGTTCCAGGAACTTCTGGGGGGGGGGTCTTCTGCAAGGGGAGCCCCTGCCCATACACCCCCACCCCACCCCCCTGCGGCAGATGGAGCCCATCTGGCAGATGACCCCCACCCCATGTCACCAGATGGACGGGCAGGCAAATCCAGGCGGCCGAGCCCTGGCCTGGCTGAGGGTGACCCCCCCCCCAAGAGCCGGGAGGGTCTTGGGCCCACCTTCACCCCCCCACTCCCCCCCCCTGGGGACAGCCCTCCAAGGGAGGCTGGCTTGAGTCACCCCTGAGGGTGGGGGGGTGCAAGATGGGGTTGGGGGCGGCTTTGGAGCTGCCTGCTGGACCTTGGGGCCTTCCAGACCCCCCCACCCCAAGAGACGGGAAGAGGGGGGCTGCTGTGGTGGGGGGGGGTGAGAGAGAGGGAGGGGCAGTCAGAGGGGAGGGGGGAAAGGTCTAAAGCCCCCTCTCCCTCCCTCCCCAGGCACTTGGGGTGCGGGAGGGGGGGCTGTTGCCTGGGGACCCATTGGGTGGGGTGGGGGAGAGACGGTGGGGGGCTCAGACCCCTCTGGTGGGGGGTGGGGAGGAAGGGGGAATGGTTTGAAGCCCCCCTTGCTCCCCAAGTATGTGGGAGGGGGGAAGGGGGACCTATGGGGTGGGGGGTTGATGGGGGGGCAGCCCTTTCAGTCCCTCTGGCAGGGGGGTGGGAGGAAGGGGGAATGGCTTGAAGCCCCCCCTCCCCAGGCACTTAAGATGTGGGAGAGGGATCTATTGGGAGGGGGGCTCAAGCCCTCTTGTGGGGGGGAAGGAAGGGGGAAATTTTTTGAACCCCCCTCCCTCCCCAGGCATTTGGGATGTGGGAGGGGGACCCAGTGGGTGGGGTGGGGGAGAGAGGGGGCCCCAGCCCTTTCAGCCCCTCTGGTGGGGGGGTGGGATTAAGGGGAAAGGTTTGAAGCTCCCCTCCCTCCCTCCCTCCCCCCCTCCCCAGGCACTTAGGATGTGGGAGGGGGATCCATTGGGAGGGTGGGGGCCTCAGCCCATCAGCCCCTCTGGTGGGGGGTGGGGGGAGGAAGGGAGAATGACTTGAAGCCCCCCTCCCTCCCCAGGCCCCTGGGATGGGGGAGGTGGACCCATTGGGGGCGAGGGGGGGGGGCTCAGCCCTTTCAGCCCCTCTGGTGGGGGGGAGGGGGAGAGGTGGGGGAGGGGCGCCCCTCCTCCCTCCCAGCAAACCCTCCAATGCATATCATTGCGGGGGGGGGGATGAGGCGATCTTCCAATTTGGGGTGGGGTGAGGGTCTCCCTGCCTGGCTCAGCCCCCCCCCCGCAATTTGGGGTGGGGGGCGCCCCCCAGCTGCTGCCCCCTCCCCTCCGGTGGGGAGGGGTCTCCCTGCCCTCGCCCCCCCCCACAAGGGCCCCTCCTGGCCCCCAAGGGGACACCCCCCTCCCCTCCCCTCCGGCTACCTGTGCTCCGCCGCTGCCGCTTCCTCCGCCGAGGGGGCCAAGCGCCGCCATCTTCCTCCTCCTCCTCCTCCTCCTCGAGGGCGGGGCGGGGGGCGGGGCCACCAGGGGGCGGAGCCAAGGGAGAGGCGGAGCAGCGACACCTGCCGGCCGGGATGGGAAGAGGCGGCGCCGCCGCGCGAGGAAGCGCTCTTTGCACATGCTCAGAGGCAGCGGATGCAACGCCCTCCAACGTTTCTCCCCTGAAAAGAGGGACGTCCAATTCCATCCCCATTTCATTTTTGATGGCAGAAAGTGGGGAGGAATTAAAGAACCTTTTAATGAGGGGGAAAGAGGAGAGCGCAAAAGATGGTCTGAAGCTCAACATCAAAAAAACGAAGATCCTGGCCACTGGGCCCATCACCTCCTGGCAAATAGAAGGGGAAGAAATGGAGGCAGGGAGAGATTTGACTTTCTTGGGCTCCATGATCACTGCAGATGGTGACAGCAGCCTCGAAATTAAAAGACGCCTGCTTCTCGGGAGAAAAGCAATGACGAACCTAGACAGCATCTTAAAAAGCAGAGACATCACCTTGCCAACAAAGGTCCGTCTAGTTAAAGCTCTGGTTTTCCCAGTAGTGATGTATAAAAGTGAGAGCTGGACCATAAAGAAGGCTGATCGTCGAAGAATGGATGCTTTTGAATTCTGATGCTGGAGGAGACTCTTGAGAGTCCCATGGACTGCAAGAAGATCAAACCTCTCCATTCTGAAGGAAATCAGCCCTGAATGCTCACTGGAAGGACAGATCCTGAAGCTGAGGCTCCAAGACTTTGGCCACTTCATGAGAAGAGAAGACTCCCTGGAAAAGACCCTGATGTTGGGAAAGATGGAGGGCACAAGGAGAAGGGGACGACAGAGACAAGAAGGTGGGACAGTGTTCTCGAAGGTGCCAGCATGAGTTTGACCAAACTGCGGGAGGCAGTGGAAGACAGGAGGGCCTGGCGTGCTCTGGTCCAGGGGGTCACAAAGAGGCGGACACCACTAAACGACTCAACAACATTCCATCCCCTCCAATGTTTCTCCCCTGAAAATAGGGACGTCGCAAGGAAAAGCAGGACATTCCGGGATCAAATCAGAAACCAGGACGGCTTCTCTAAATCTGGGATTGAAAAATAGGGACCCTCGGAGGGTCTGGCATAGCTCAGTCGGTAGAGCACGAGACTCTCAATCTCAGGGCCGTCTGTCATAGACATGGCCAATGGTGGGACAGGGGGGCAGCTGTGTCCCCCCAATCAATCAGAATCAATACAAATCTGAGGTTCTGCCCCCCCCCCCGCAAAGCCTGCCTACCAAAAAAAACCCTGGCTAAGCCCATGTCGTGGGTTTGACCCCCACGTTGGGCAAAAAGATTCCTGCCCTGCTGGGGGTTTTGCTGGATGACCCTCGGGGTCCCACTTCCAAATCTAGGATTCTGCAATTCTACTAGCAAGCTGTGAGGCAACCTCTGCTGAGCAGGCCCCCCCCCCAAAGCGTTCTGGGCCGCAGCTGCCGTCAGCCCAAGATGATGCAAAGATAAAGGATGCCCTTTCCCTGGACAAGTGAAGGCAGGAGTGGGATTTCTCACCCCCCCCCCAAAAAAAAGAAACCTGATTTCTTTGGGCCACATGCAGGTGGGGAGTGGGAGAGAGGAAGGGGCCGCTAGAGGGGAGACAGGACAGAGCAGCTCCCTGGTTTGGGTTAGTGTGCCCCCCCCCAATACCCTTTTTGCCCAGGAAAGCAAAGAACATTTGAACGGGGCAGGGGAACATTGCCTGTTTATTGAACTTTTCCAGAGCTAAGTTCACTGAAAAGGCCCCCCCTCTCTCTGCACCCCTCTCTTCGCAATAAGACTTTTTCAGGAACATTTGAACAGCGTAAAAATAAATACAACCCTTTCCTGCCCCTTCCCTCCCCCAGCTCCAAATTTCCCAGTCCAGGTCTGAGAAGGAGATTCAGAGCTCCTCCTTCTGTGCCACAACCCTTGTCTCTGGGACGGTTTCCCTCTTCTTCTTTTTCTCCTTCTTCTTCTTCTTCTCCTTCTTTTTCTTTTTCTTCTTCTTCTTTTTGGCCTCCTCCTCGGCTTCCCTTCGCTCCCGCTGCTTCTCCTCCTCAATCTGCTGCTTACTCATTTTCTCCTCGGGCTCCTGGAAGGGGATTGCGGATCAAAACCTGCAGAGTTTTCCGCCCAGCAAACAAGTCCGAGGGAGAATTCTCTCCGCTGCTCACCTCACCTGGAGGGAATTGGGCACCTGGGGGAACCGGCCGGCCCAAGCCCCCTAAACACGACCCTCCAGTCTCCATTGAGCTGGAAGGAGCCTCATTTCAGGAGGCAGAGAAGCCCCCAGTCAGGGACCAGAGAGGCTGGGTCAATTGGCGGCCACGCCAGGGCCAGCGACCCGTCTCAGAGAGCGGGCGATGCCCAGAGATAGATAAACCCAGGAGAGGAAGCTGCCCCCTTTTTCCCTGGGCCCTGCTGGGTCGGGCAGGACCTCTGATACCTTTGTTTCTCCCCAGGTCTCATCCCCAAATTCTTCCGCGTATCCTTCGTCATCCGTGATCAAGAAGTTGTCGAAAATGGTTCCCGATCGCACCTGCAGGAGAGTGTCTCTTGTTAGACCCTGCACACCTTGCTCCCAGCCAAAGATTCCCATTTATTTGGGACGTTCATGCCCCATTTTGAAAGGCCACCAGAACAAAAAACCACGTTCTATTGTGGGGTTGCCCTGGCGGCCTGGCCTGCCCTCATCCTGGCTCTCCAGCCCTTCCGGGCCGCAGAGCCCACTGCAGATGACCTCTGGGACAAAGGAGGGAGAGGAGCTGAGCAGAAGCTGGAGGCTAGTCCCCCCCCCCCATTGGCCTTCGCGGGGAACAGAAAACGGGAAGCCCCACACTGACCTGCCACAGGTCCAGGCCGATGACGCTGATGTTCTCGTAGATGGAAATGGTGGCGTCCGGCAGGTACTCCGGATTAGCGATTTGCGGGTGAGGCCAGATGCCTTTGAACCTGGGGTTGGGAATCTTCCGGGGCTGCCATTCCCCCTGGAAGAAGCCACAGGGTGTTAGAGAACCCCATCGTCCAGCCCGGACACCGGGGTCCAGCTCCCGAGGGCCTTCTGGCGGTTCTCTCCCTGAGAGAAGCCAAGTTACATGGAACCAGGCAGAGGGCCTTCTCGGTGGTGGCACTCTCCCATCAGATGTCAAGGAAATAAACAGCTTTCTGACTTTTAGAAGACATCTGAAGGCAGCCCTGTTTAGAGAAGCTTTTAATGTTTGAAGTATTATTCTGTTCTTAATGCTCTGTTGAAAGCCGCCCAGGGTGGCTGGGGAAACCCAGCCAGATGGGTGGGGTACAAATAATAAATTATTATTAATTATTAATTATCATTATTATTATTACAGGGCCTCAGCACTCGTGGACCAAGCTAGCCATTTCTTCTTGCAATTTAATTTCACTTATGAGGCCTCTCAAAACGACTTGTGGCACGGCGTAAACAAATGCGATTTAGAAACGAAAGGCATTAGACAAATGCAAAGAGCCACCCAGCTTCCATCTCCAAGGGCCCCCCAGTGACTGGAAAAGGAGCTGCCCTACCCGGTAAAGTGGATTCTTGAGCTGGGGGGGCTCCCAGGGGCCTTGCGCCACGGCATCCCAGTCCTTGGGTTTCTCTGCGCTGTTGTCTACAATGTACTCAGGGACGTCCCAGTCCTTTTGCAGAGGGAGAAAGAGAGTGGAGCAGGGGAGAGAAAATAAGCAAAATTGGCAAACACTGCCCAGGTCTCAGGGAAAGCCACAAGGGATGCGACTCAGCTGTTCGTTAAGGTGACTGAAATGCTAGCAGATGACAAAGGGGAGGATTGAGAGGCCCAGCTCCTCGTCTGCCTCCACCTTCAGCCCAAAGGGGGATCAGAGACTGTAAAGACACACCTGTTCTGCCTGGGGTGGGTTCTCTGGGCTCCCTGCATCCGAGGCCTTATAGCCAGCAGCTCTAGGGCACGGCTCACCCACACCAGAGCAAGCCAGTCATAATCACCTCCGGTTTGGTGTCCTCTGGGTCGTCGATTTCGGCAACGTCATCCCAGTCCTCCGGCTTCCTCACCGTCGGGTCGTTTATCTTCCGCGGGGGCAAGAAATCCCAGTCGTCTTCCAAGTCGCCGGACGCTACCCTCTTGTTATCGATTTTCACTTCGTACGTGAGGTCGGGTCTTAGAACCAGCGTGTACAGGTGAGTGAATCCGTCCACCTGAACCCAAACGAGAGGGGGAGAGAAACGCGGTTTTCTATCACAGTTGACGTTGCTAAAATGCATTCCAGCTGTGTAGCTGGACTCAGGGCCGCATTGAGGCTTGATAAGCTACTGAAGGTAACGGGGCCCTTTGTATGTCCAAGTATCCTTTTGTCAACAACAAACTGTCGCTGTTTGACATCTGAAGGCAGCCCTGTTTAGGGAAGATTTTAATGCTTAATAAGGGACGCGGGTTGCACTGTGGGTTAAACCACAGTGCCTAGGGCTTGCCGATCAGAAGGTTGGTGGTTCGAATCCCCGCAGCGGGGTGAGCTCCTGTTGCTCAGTCCCTGCTCCTGCCAACCTAGCAGTTCGAAAGCACGTCAAAGTGCAAATAGGTACTGCTCCAGCGGGAAGGTAAACGGCGTTTCCGTGCGCTGCTCTGGTTCGCCAGAAGCGGCTTAGTCCTGCTGGCCACATGACCCGGAAGCTTTACGCCGGCTCCCTCGGCCAGTAAAGCGAGATGAGCGCCACAACCCCAGAGTCGGCCACAACTGGACCTAATGGTCAGGGGTCCCTTTACCTTTACCAATGCTTAATGTTGTTTAGGGAAAGTTTTAATGTTTAATGCTGTGTTGTGTTTTTAATATTTGATTGGGAGCCGCCTGGAGTGGCTGGGGAAACCCCACCAGGTGGGCAGGGTATAAATAATAAATTGTTATTGTTAATGAACTCTCTGGACCCAACAAGGGTCATGTGTCCTCATATGTAAAAAATAAGTAATCCTCTTGTTCCCCTTGACCGTGCCCATTGCATAACAAAAGGTTATGCTTAATTATAAGTTCACAAAGATATTTCCCAGCGCGGTTAGAGGTGGTGTCCATTGCTGTCCTCTGATTTCAGGTTCATCCTCCAAGTTTAGTCCAGATAATATAGTATTTTGTGGGGAAACAAGGCTGATCCGGGCATTGAAGTCACCTCCCAAGACAAGGCAATGGTTGGGTGACAGAGAGTCTATACTTTCGAGTAGTTGGTCAAGTTTTCCCCAGTATGATCTCAGTTCCCCAGAAGACTTTACTGGAGGTATGTACACGCAGATACAGTAAGTATTTCTCAGGAGACTATCATATGTGTGGGTAAGGATTTTGGGGGTCCTGGCTAGTTCTGGAAGCTCAAAACAGTTTGCAGAGCTGCAAACATATGAGAGGCTGCCCTTTTCCCTGCCACAGCAAAGGCTGCTCTTCAGGTAAAAGGCAGGGAGAAGTGAGAGGCAGCGAAAGGTAGCCACAACGCCACTTTCTTCTCAGGGCTCCCTACCACCCTTCCAAGGACATGCCCCCCTTCTCCACAAGCCGCTCCCCAGCTGACTGCCAAGAAGGATATTTCAAAACGGAACTCCAAAACGCTTCCCGCACTTACTTTGCAGCGGATCTGCCTCTTAATGGGATAGAGTTTGTTCTTGTGGTTTAAAATGACGTGGACCTTCTTGATGTCGGAGCCGCAGATGTCAGGCCCTTAAAAGAGAAAGAGTCGGGTTTTGCCTCTCGGGCGCTACTTGAAGCTTTCAGAAACTGGCTCCACTCCCGAAACACATCGTATAAGATGCTGGGTATTTTAAGGAACAGTTTTCTAGCCGTTCCTAGCACTTACGCCCAAACGCAGCAGGTTACAGGAGCTTTGCAAAAGTGGGGAGAGGGGGGGTATCCCTAATGAAACCACAGAATGTGAAGGGGCTCTCGAGAGGTTTTAAATATACCGTATTTTTTGCTGTATAAGACTCACTTTCCCCCTCCTAAAAAGTAAGGGGATATGTGTGTGCGTCTTATGGAGCGAATGCAGGCTGCACAGCTATCCCAGAAGCCAGAACAGCAAGAGGGATTGCTGTTTTCATTGCGCAGCGATCCCTCTTGCTGTTCTGGTTATGAGATTCAGAATATTTTTTTTCTTGTTTTCCTCCTCCAAAAACTAGGTGCGTCTTGTGGTCTGGTGCGCGTTATAGAGCGAAAAATATGGTATGGGGGGTGGCAGAAATTCGGGACAGACTTGAGATCAAATTGACACCCGGTGCCATTTTTATCTGGTTCGGTTTTTTTAGAACACCCCAGCCATCTCACCGAACATGACATAATACAAGGATTCTCTGCTCATATTCTTCTGGTCCAGGTCGGAGGGGAAGATTTTCACATATCCGCCACCGCAGTCCATCTTCTGCTCGTGCTTGACCGTGTACTGAATGACCAAGGGCTTTCCCCTGTTGCTGAAGGGCTTGAACCGCGCCGAAATGGCATAAAACCTGACGTTTTCCGTCGTCTGCAGACCTGCAACGCACGAGGCAACGTCTCAGACCCACAGGTGATAAATGTGAAGCCTTACCAGTATAGTCAAACCTCGGTTTCCCAACGTCTTGGCTGCCACATGTTTCGGAAGCCAAACGCCGGAAACCCAGAAGTGAATGCTTCAGTTTTCAAACGTGGCTCAGAAGTCAAACGGATTTTGAATGCGTGTTTTTCATTCTCCCCCCCCAATTGATTCTGAAGCCCGCCCTTTGATCCTCGGTTTTTGAAAGTTTCAGAAGTCAAACGGACTTCCATAACGGATTACGTTTGAAAACCGAGATTCCACTGTACTTTATTCCCTCTTCCCAATGAGCACAGCTCTAATTTTGTGGGGACTATAATGAAAATGGAGAACACGCTTATTGTCAGTTATCTAAGATTTGAAGCCGCATTCTTGAAATAAATTTGTGCGCAGAATAAAGAGAATAAAGAGAAATGTTTCAGCATGTTTTGGGACTACAATTCCCATCATCCCTGACCATGGATCCTGTTAGCTATGGATCATGGGAGTTGTAGTCCCAAAACATCTGGAGGGCCGAGTTCGCCTGTGCCTGGCATATGTAGAAACAAACCAAATTAAAAACAATAAAACTAACAGTAACTGCCCCACCCCCACGTTTGCCTCTGGTCCAACCCCACAGGTATGTGGCCCCTGGAAAATGGCTTAGAAGCTAATGTGGCCCTTGGCTTTAAAAAGCTTAACAGCAGGAATAAGTCAAAGCTGATGTCGTGTTGCTAATGCGTCCTTGGAGGACGTTCCCAAACCTTTGTCCGTTTCGCGATCTCCGTAAAAGCTCCCGGCCGTCAGCCGGAACTTCCCGTAGTTGGATTTGTGCTGGGAGAGAACCCACCTCTCTTTCCATTTTGCTGTTGACAGAGAGAAGGGGAGACTCGTCACGGCAGGTGGAAACGCGAGCAAAGCCTTAAAACCCTTGGAAAAACGCAAACCCCCCCCAAACGCGAATCGTTCAGCGACACACGTCAGGAAGCCAGCGAGCAAAACACACCCGGGTGCTCATGCAATGCACTCAAACTGTGTACCTGTATGTCTGTATTTGTGTATTGATTGCACAACACACTGGTGTTATTATTAATAATAATGTTATGCTGGGAGCTGCCCAGAGTGGCTGGGGAAACCCAGCCAGATGGGCAGGGTATAAGTAAGAAATAATGATAATAATTAATTATGAGGGGTGAAGTTACAGGGAGCCAGGGGGACTCTCAGACTACCACAAAGGGGTGTCGTGAGGATAAAATGGGGGGATGCAAGAACTGGGCAGGCCAAGCTTGGCTCCCTTGGAGGAAAGGAGTGGGTTATAATTAAAGTTAATTAAATTAAATAAATGGTGTCGCTGTTGTTTTCTAATTTTGGTAGATTTTAAAGAAACACAGTTTTATTGCCCTTTCCATCTTTTCTAATCTCCAAATGGGTTGTTTTAAGGCCCCTTTGGTTTTTGTGCAGCGCCTGGCACCAGGTTTCCTCCTCCCTGATCCTGGGGGAAAGGACAGAAGGAGCTGAACTCGAGAGTGCACATGTGAATGGGCCTCCAGACGAGTGCCAAGGGGGAGAACACCGCCCTCGCCGCGCCAGGCTTCCTCCTTCTTCCAAGCAGAGCCTGGGGAAAAGGCCGGAAGATGCTGGACTTGCAAGTGCACGTGTGAACGGCCCCCCAGACGAGTGTTGGGGGGGGGGAGAACCACCCCCCGCTTGCCTTCTCCCTCCAAGCAGAGCCTGGGGGAAAGGCCGGAAGGGGCTGAGCTCTCGAGTGCACGTGTGAACGGGCCGCCAGATGCGTGTCAAGGGGAGGAACACTGCCCCCGCTGCGCCAGGCTTCCTCCTCCCTCCAAGCACAGCCTGGGGGAAAGGCCGGAAGGACCTGAGCTCCCGAGTGCATGTGTGAATGGGCCCCCAGACGAGTGGCAAGGGGGAGAACACTTCCTGCCCCGCCAGGCTTCCTTCTTTCTCCTCCCTCCATGCAAAGCCTGGGGAAAAGGCCGGAAGGGGCTGAATTCGCTAGTGCACGTGTGAATTGGCCTCCAGATGCGTGTCAAGGAGGGAGAACCACACCCCCGCTCCACTTCTCCCTCCAAGTGCCTGGGGGAAAGGCAGGGAAGGGACTGAACTCGCGAGTGCACGTGTGAACGGGCCGCCAGATGCGTGTCAAGGGGAAGAACACCGCCCCCGCTGCGCCAGGCTTCCTCTTCCCTCCAAGCAGAGCCTGGGGAAAAGGCCGGGAGATGCTGGACTCGCGAGTGCACGTGTGAATGGACCCCCAGACACGTGTCAAGAGGAGGCCCCGCCCCTGCCGCCTCCACCTCCGTCCAGGAACTGCTCCCGGAAGTAGACGGTGCCTCGGGCGGGCCGGGCCAGCGCCACGGCCAGGGCAGCCAGCAGCAGCCGGGCGAAGCGGCCCATGGCGAGGCGGAGGCGCAACGGCCACTGAGGGGAGAAGCTGCCGTCGCCGCCGGCCGGTCGACGGACGCTCCCTATTGGCTGCCTGTTTTCGCGCCTCGCGCCCCATTGGTCCGCGCCCCACTCGCGCTGCGCTCCGATTGGTGCTTTCCCTCTCCCCCCCCCTCGCCGCCTCACTCGCCGACGCCCTCGAGCTCGCGGATTGGCTGCCGCCTCTCGCCAATGAGAGAGAGGCTCCGAGCGGCGACTCCGGACCAATCCGGGTGGAGGATATTGCCACGTCGGGGCGGTTGCTAGGCGACGGGGAAAGGGCCTTCCGGCGGCGGCGGCGGCGGCCATGGCGGTGCGGAGGGCGGAGGGCAGGAGTGCGGCGCTCGCCCGGGCTCAGGCCCAGCTGACGGGGAGGCGCCTCACTGGGAGGGTAAAGGCTTTGGTTTTTAAAAATGAAGGTGCCGTCGCCGTGACGTCACGTCGCTGGTGCTGTGACGTCAGAGGGGGAAAACAGCAGCGTGACGTCACGCGCGTCACCCCAAGGGGTTTCCGAGGGTGGAGGGTGTCTCTGAGCATGTGAAGAGCGCTTATCCTGTTAGGCGTCGCTACTCTGCGCCCCGCACGGAGAGCAGCAATAATAATAATAATATATATGTATAATAATAATAATAATAATAGTAACAATAATATATGATCTACAATTGCTATTATTTGTAAGGGATGAAAGGGGGGGGAGATACGAAGGTCCTAGTAACGTGGAATTTTACTCACTTTTTATTTATTGCATTTATAACCCAGCCTAAGGAGGAAAAAAGAGCTTGATTAGGCTGAGAGCCGGTGTCTGGCCCCAAAGTTCACCCGTTGAGCATTATAAGTAAAGGTAAAGGGACCCCTGACCATTAGGTCCAGTCGTGACCGACTCTGGGGTTGCTGCACTCATCTCACTTTCCTGGCCGAGGGAGCCGGCGTACAGCTTCCGGGTCATGTGGCCAGCAGGACTAAGCCGCTTCTGGCGAACCAGAGCAGCGCACGGAAACGCCGTTTACCTTCCCGCCGGAGTGGTCCCTATTTATCTACTTGCACTTTGAGGTGCTTTCGAACTGCAAGGTTGGCAGGAGCAGGGACCGAGCAACGGGAGCTCACCACGCTGTGGGGATTTGAACTGCCGACCTTCTGATCGGCAAGTCCTAGGCTCTGTGGTTTAACCCACAGCGCCACCTGCGTCTCTGTTGAGCATCATGGCCAAGTGGGAATTTGAAACCCTCTTCTCCCAGGTCCTAGTTTGACACTAACCACTATGCCACCTTGGCTCTCCTGTCGTCCCCCAAACCGTCTTCCTAATATGACACCTCTTAACCCTCCGTCCTTCTCCCTGCAGAAGGAGCTGGACGGGGCTCCCAGGAACAGATTGGCGGCCTTGGAGCCCAGCCAAAGCCCTGGCCTGTCTGCCATCCACATGGCCAGTGACCTGAGCGACCTCTCCGACCTGGGAAGGAGGGAGCTGGAGGGGTCCAGCTTGGCAGAGACCCCAACACCACCGCAGACCGGACCCCACCGCCGGTTTGTCAAGCAGAAACCGCAGGAGGTGGTCCTAGACACCCGGCAGGCAAGGCCCAGTCCTGCCACAAGGACGGGGTTTGCCGCTGCCTCCAGAGGGGAGAGGTCAAGCTCCGTCCTCAGGAAGCTGGCGCAGATCGAGAGCAAGATCCGCAGCCGGAAGGCCGGGCGGGACGTCGGCCAAGCGCCCACGACGGACGAGGAGATTTCCCTGAGCGACTTCAGCCGCAGCCCTGAGCCGAGGCTGGGAGGACGAGGGAGCCTGGGAAAAGCCACGGGGCTGAAGGAGACCGCGGCCCCCGTCCGAGGCAGCAGCCAGGGTGGCACAGAGGGACGCAGGCAGGCCTCTCCCAAGGAACCGGGGGAGCAGGAGGACCTGCTGGGCAGGAAGGTAATTCGGGGGCCATGCCTAGGCTTCACAGCACTGCTGGGGAAAATAAGGTCGTGTTTTACTGACAGTGGCAGCCTGGGTTTTATTGGCCGTCCAGGCCGAGCCCACAGCATGTTGGGCTTTGAACCCCAGCGCTTCTGTCTGAAAAAGTGTTTGTGGAAAAGGCAGGGTGGGGGGGGGCACTCAGCAACTTCCCGCTTGGCCCTCTGCTCTGGCCCGTGAGGCAGTGGCCCCTCAGGTGTTGGCTTCTCCAGATCCTAACTCAGATGAGAAGAGCAGATCCTGGCAAGAAAACCAGAGGCCAACTTGGCCTCTGCAAAGGACAGCATCTGTGGCGGGTTCCATTCAGCTGCAGGAGGAGGTGGTGCTGGTAGTGATCATTTGGGGATGCTCAGAGCCGCAATGACCTGACCCTTTCCCTCCCCTTTGCTTTCTTAAGAAATGGATCCGGTCCCCCCCAACCCCACCTTCTTCCCGCCCGAGGTCTCCTTTGCCTGGCAAAACTTTCCTGAAGAGGCCCACGCCCAGGAGTCCTTCCCCACCCGGCAAGCACCCTCTGGCACGGCTGAGCAGGGGGGCATTTCGTTCCTCGACCCCCGCAGGCTCCTCTTCCCCCGACGCCAGCTCCGTGCCCCCGAGGGAGGCATCTCTCTCCGAGCAAAGCGTGGTGCGCTCCCTCGACGAGCTCTTCTTAGCGGCGGGCGGCGGGCCCAGTGACGACGACTCCAGCAGCAGCAGTGGTGAGTCGCCTGTGCAGAGGAATGCGTGTCTCTGGCAAAGGGAGAGCCAAGTTGAAAGGGAGCAGGAAGCAAGTGGAGGGAGCTCTGTGGGCAGAATCCACTCGAGGGGGGCTGGTCGAGGGTGAGAATGAGGTGAGCCGGGTCCTTGCCCTGGCCTGGTCACTCCTTGGCTAACAAACGGCTGTGGAGGCTGCTACGGTGAGAAGAGCAGCCTCTGAGGTCATACACTTCCTGTGGGGAATTGCAGGAAAAAGGGGGGCAGCTCCTGGACCCCGGGGGGTGGAGAGAGACTCCCCCCCCCGCTGCTGAATGTCCATCTCATTCCCTGCTGCAGAT
This sequence comes from Podarcis gaigeae, assembly GCF_964106915.1. Classification (NCBI taxonomy): domain Eukaryota; kingdom Metazoa; phylum Chordata; class Lepidosauria; order Squamata; family Lacertidae; genus Podarcis; species Podarcis gaigeae. Next base: position 988,899 of record NC_139696.1, on the reverse strand, counting down.
TTCCGAGTGAACGTGTTGAGCCTGGACGACTTGGCCCCTGCTGCAGCCAGCGAGACCGAAGTGTCAGGAGCAGTAAGTTTAGGGAAGTTTTCAATGTCTGATTTTTTATTGTGCTTTTAATTCTGTTGGGAGCTGCCCAGGGTGGCTGGGGAGGCCCAGCCAGATGGGCGGAGTATAAGTCATAAATTATTATTAATATTGCTGTTATTTCGCCCCATCCTCAGCAGGAGCCAGACATTTGCCACGTCTGTTTCTTTCTGGTGGCGTGAGCATTGCAAGGAAACCACAACCAAGAGTCTTAATAACAATTATTATTATTATTATTGCCAGGGTTTTTTCCCCTCTGCCAGCTTCTGGCCAAAAGAGGTCCACCACGAGGGGGCTCAAAAAATCAACATCCAAATTACGAAAGAAAAAAATGCAACTTAGAAAAATGTAAAGACAACATAACCTTTCAGAAAAAACTAAAAGAGCCAAACGTGCTCATTTTCCTCCTATGCAAAGGCAAATAGAGGCGCCCCCCCCCCCAAAAAAAAACTTGCCTGAGGGAGCAGAGCTCCTCTTCCTTTTCAGGGTGCTAGGCCAGTGGGGGGCAGGCAGGGAGAAAGTCTTGCTGTCCCTGCAAGAGACTAGCTTGGAGCCGCCTGCCTGGGGGTGGGTTGTGACTCGAGTTACTAGCATGGAGTCTGCCATTCCAAGGTTGGCGGTTTGGGAGGGGGGTGCTGCGCTTCAGAGACCCTCGTCGCCTCTGCGTCTCACATTATACTCACAGAAAAACGTCCTTTCTAGGCACCTGCGATGCCTGTAGAGTCAAAGGAGGAGCTGGGAGCCTCCCCCTTTGCTGCCGTCAGCCAGAGCTCCTTCAAAGCCCAGAGCCCCCCCAGGAGAGAAGCTGCTTCCCTGGAGGAGGAGGAGGAGGAGGAGGAGGAGACGACGACGACGGAGGACGATGATCCAGGAGACACTGAGATTTCCGAGCGGCTAAACAGCACTTCTGCTGGGAGCTCCCATCCCGAGGAGGAGGAGGAGGAGGAGGAAGAGGAAGAGAATCCCACCAGCGCAGAGTATTCGGAGGACTTTGAGTCCTCGGCAGCATCTGGGGAGCGACCCTCCTCCAGGGACCCCTCGGGTACCGGGGCGCCTTCTGAGCATCCTGCCTCGTTCTCCCTCACCTGCCCTCCAGGGGGCGCCAGAACCACCTGCCTGCCAGCGAGGGTCCTCGTGAAGGATGCTGCCGTCCAGACAGGCTGCTCCTCTCTGGCCTATTGTTGGCTGCAAGGTAAGCTGTTCCCGGCTGAGGCTGGGCGAGATCCGTGCAAAGCTCCGACGTCCTTCTAGGCCTGGCCCAGGTGCCTCAGGTGTGCCTGCTGGTCTCCCAAGAGTGTCTCCTCCTTCCCCCCTAGGCGACGCTCCTGCAGCTCTGGACCCAATGATGGGAGCCGGGAGCCTTCTGGAGACCCCGCCCATCGCCAGCCACGTCGTGAGCTTGGAGACGCTGGAAGGTACGCCTCTCCTCCCGCTATCCTTGAACCAAGCACCACCTCACCCCAGCCTTTGCCTGCCTTTGAGCTGCATGGCATGCAGAAGGGCGCAGGAACGGGCGGCAGAGACCTCCAGAAGAGAGGTCCCTTCCCTATGGGGCCTGAGCAAAGGCTGCTCTAGAGCTAAGTCTGGGGACCTGGGAGCCTTTGGCCCTGCCAGCCCTCTCTTCCTCCCCACACCCACCTCCCATTCTCTCACCCGCAGCGCTGACCACCTACAGCCCAGCCGTCTTCGCCCTGAATGAGCTGCTGAAGCAGAACGTGCTGCTCATCCGGCAGTTTGCAGACGCCGCCCGCCAGCTCCACGCCTCCTGGGTGGCGTCTCTGGAGGAAGAGAGGGGCTTCCACTATCACACCCTGGAAGAAGCCAAGGAGGTAAGGCTCGCTGGCTCACAGGCCCTGCTCCTTCTGCTCAGGGCAGCTGCGGCCAGCCTGGCACCTGGCAGGCGTTTGGGACCGCAGTGGCTGTGCTGGCTCGGGGAGGGTGGGAGATGAAGTCCAAAATGTACCCACGGGACCGCCTCTCCTGGTATGCCCTGCAGAGGACCTTAAGGTCCACAAATGACAACACTTTGGAGGTCCCAGGTCACAAGGTGGTTAGATTGGGTCTCAACTAGGGCCAGGGCCTTTTCAGTAGTGGCCCCGACTTGGTGGAACGCTCTGTCCCAATAGACTAGCGCCCTGCGGGACTTAACATCTTTCTGCAGGACCTGCAAGACAGAGCCGTTCCGCCTGGCCTTTGGTTTGGACTCAGTCTGACCCTTACGGTTTTGATCTATGGGCTATTTTTACAATGAGGCTGCATTTTAAATTGTATTTTAACCTGTATTTTAAATCCATGTGGGTCTCAACCCGCTTTGTCCCTTTGCAGTACATCGAGCGCCACAAGCCCCCACCTCTGACGGTGGAGCAAGCTTTGCGAGAACTGGAGCGCCCAGGGCAAACTGCCTTTTGAAAAGCGCACGGGAGGAACGTCAGAGCTGGCCCTCTGGAACGAGAAATAAACCACTCAGGAACCGGCCAGCACTTTTACCAGAATGAAGAGCTGGGCTCTTTCGGAACAAGAAAAGCAGAGGCCCTACAAATCACGGCTTGGGGGGGGGGGGGAGAGGCCATTGCCCCACCGACTCCTGCACAGCCCCCCAGCACCATACAGCTTCAAATCTCAGCGGAGATCGAATTGGGGAGGGAGACGAAAGGACACCCTGCTATGTTATGAGTGTGCAAAATTCAGTTGTGCCTGGGATGAAGCCACTTGTACATGGATGAATGTGGAGTCAATAAATCTCATAAACTCTATAGAGGGAGGGGAAAACTTTCTTTATTGAAAGGCAACAGTAAGAACGAGGCGGGTAGCTGACTCGGAGCAACCCGAGAGGCGGCCGAGAAGTCCCACAGGTACAGAAGTCGATCTTCAACAGTCGCTACACCATGTTGGGGGCGGGCGGTTGTGAAAGTGGGTCTACTGTACAGGGAGGGGGCTGTGTCCCCCCTCGGGGTGCTGGTGGTCTTCAGACACCCCCCTCTTGGGGCGTTTGGGCAGGAAAGGAGGGCGGCTTCGTGTTTTGAAATGGGTGGGCTGGGCAAGGGAGTGACACTACAGAAGAGTCGGTCTCCCTAGCTCCTTTTCAATCTTGCCCGAAAGGTATGTACAAAAATAGAAAAGGCCCAAATAATTTCTCTTCTTGCAATGCCTGGAAAGAACACTCTTGGGAGCAGGTTAGCCCTCTGTATCCGAACGGGCAGAAGTGGGGGGGGGGGGTCATCTGGGGCAGGGGGGTCAAGAGGTACAGTAGAGAGCCTCAATTCACACAGCCAGGCCGGGGCTCAGATGCTGATGGACGACTGGCTGGGCTCCCTCAGCTCTGGGCGGCGTTAAGCTTTAGGAGGAAAAAAGAAGGGTCAGGCTGGATGCAGGGGGCAGCAGAAGCCCACGGGTCCTGGGCTAGCAGGAGGGGGGTTCCATGCCACACGTAATGAAATGACAGGGGAAGCAGACCCTTCCTGCAGCCAGCGGGGAGGCGGGTACCCTTAGGTACCCACTGGGCAGGGCTGCCCCCACGAAGATGCCCACCTGAACGAGAGGTTGCCCCAGTTCCTGCCCTCCTTTGCACTGGCCTGGCAACCTCAAGAGACCCTTCCCCCTTTCTAGCTTTCCCCGTGCCAAAGGGAAGGGTTTGGCTAAAGCCCTGGGGCCAAGCAGCCTGCCGGCTCCCCACACGTTTGCCCCACGGCTCGTGGAAGCCCTTCTGCCTTAGCATCTCGGGGAGATGGGCAGAGCCACGTCTTGCCATCCTCACCAGGCGATCGCTGGCAGCCCACGGGCAAGGGTGCAGTAACACCATCCTACAGATTGGAACACCATCCTACGGAAATGGAACGAGGGGCTCCCCCCCCCCGCAGCCAGGGGTCAGACCCGGCAGCTTGCCCACTTACTTTCGTCCCTGGCCTTCATGCGGGCAATGAAGGAGTAGCTCTTGTTCCTCCGGTAGTTCTCGTAGGGGTCGTCCAGGGCCACCCCCACGCCCTTGTACTGGTCCCACTTGTCTCGGATGTCGCCGCCTTTAATGGGGTCCTGGATCCCCTGCTCCTTGGCCCCCAGACCCCCGGATCCGCTCCACCCTGGGGAAAGGGAAAAGCAGGCGGTTGGCAGGAGGAGGGAGGGAGGTGGCGGTGTCAAAGCACCTCTCTCTGGAAACCTCTGACCCAATGGCGGAGGAGCCCAGCAGCAGCAGAATCGGACCCAAAGGGTCCTGACCCGGCAGCGGCCAACTAGGCGCCCCCAAACCTGAACCCAGGCACCACAGCAGCGACTCGCCCCAGCTGTGGCTGGCGGGTGGCAGCTCTCTGCCCAGCCCTCAAACGATCTACGTTGGCAGGCAGACCCTCAGAATTGTAGAGTCGGAAGGGACCCTAAGGGTCATCCAGTCCAACCCCTGGAATGTTTCACTCAACGTGGGGCTCGAACACCCAACCCTGAGATTGAGGTCTGTGCTCTTACTGACTGAGCTGCCCCAGAGAGAGAAGGCCATTCCTTTGGAAGGCTTTTAATTCCACGCTACTAGGACCTTCGTATCTCCCCCTCACTCTTTCCTCCCAGGGGTGGCCTACACAGTTCTCCCTTTCCCCATATGACCCTCACAATGAGCCTGCAAGGTAGGCATTAGGGCAGGGAGTCAATGACCAGCCTTGGAGCCACCCAATTCCTGGCCGAGTGGGAATTTGAACCCAAGTCTTCCTAGCCGGAAGCTTCTTCTTGATGCTGAAGAATGGATGCTTTTGAACTGTGGTGCTGGAGGAGACTCTTGAGAGTCCCATGGACTGCAAGAAGATCCAACCTCTCTATTCTGAAGGAAATCAGCCCTGAGTGCTCCCTGGAAGGACAGATCCTGAAGCTGAGGCTCCCAGACTTTGGCCACCTCAGGAGAAGAGAAGACTCCCTGGAAAAGACCCTGATGTTGGGAAAGATGGAGGGTGCAAGGAGAAGGGGACGGCAGAGGACAAGATGGTGGGACAGTGTTCTCAAAGCAGGCAACATGAGTTTGACCCAACTGCAAGAGGCAGTGGAAGACAGGAGGGCCTGGCGTGATCTGATCCAGGGGGTCACAAAGAGGCGGACACGACTAAACAACAACAACTTCCTAGCCGGACACCCTCTAACCACCGGAGGAGTGGAACAGGCCCCCTAGACTGACCCCATCCCTGACGGACAGAGCCTTACCCATTTTCACCAGCATCTGGTGCCCCTTGTTCTCCTCTCCGAGTCTCGATTCGGGGATGGGGGGCCCCGAACTGGATCCCAATCCGGCCGAGGAGCTACAGACGGGGTGGGAGAAACCGAGGAGAAGTGAGGATTATCGTGTCGATCCCTCAACCCCCAACCTTCCCCTCCCAAGCCCCTTCGCCGAGTCAAATCTTACGGAGGCGTCTGGCTGCGGGATCGGGACCGGTGCCGCCTTCCGGGGGAGTAGGATTTCGATCGGGACCTGGACCGAGAGCGGCTCTGAGAGGACCGAGAGCCGCTTCTGCTCCTGGGAAGAAGGACGGGGGAGGAAGCAAAGTCAGCCCCTCTCTCTCAGGAAGAGACTGCCCTAAAACTTTCTATCGAAAACCGTCTAATTTGTCAGCGCCTAAATGATATTGAGCATCAGAACAACTTGGCCACAATAAGGAGATTTTGCCCATGGTCTGACTATTTTCCACCTTCCCCTTTCGACTCTCTGGCACCCTCTCTGCATAACTGAGCAATTCCAAAATACAGATGCACTTTGACTCTCGCGAGATTGAATGTCTTGCCCTCGGCTGGACTTGAGGGACGATGCCAACAGACGCCACACGAAAAATGTCCCTGTGGAGATGGCCGTCCTGAATCTGCGGCGCATGCCCTTCTGGCTTGCCCTCTTTGTAAAGACTTGAGGAATGAGATTATCACCCCCTTTTATTGCCCATTCCGGGTCGCCCAGCCACTGCCCCAGGGTCCTTTCTCTTGGCAGATCAAGATGAGCAGGTGACGGCAAAGGTGGCACGGTTTTTCGCTGGGGCAGTCAGAATCAGATCCACCATTTGACCATTGATTCAAAGCTCTAAAATGTATTTTATATAATTGACTTTTTATTTCTATTCTTGGTATATCGTATTGTTTTATTGCTACAGCCGACAGCTGGTGCAAATATTCATTCATTCATTCTTGGCTGCCGCGGCATCTTATGGCGGTGAGTTCCACCGGCTAGCCGCACGTCATGAAAAACGACCAGTTCCTTCCCCAAAAAGCTTCAAAGGCAAATGGGCTGAAGAAGAAGCCGGCCGGCCACAAAGGTAACGTCCACAGCCCCCCCCCCCCCCAGTCTTGCCAACCTGCCCTGCCCTTCCTCCTCACCTGGACTGGGAGCGAGAGTAGGACCGCGACCGGGAGCAGGATCTCGACCGGGATCGGGAGTAGGAGCCGGAGGACTTGGACGACCTTGAGTTGGAGCGCGAAGAGGAGCGGCCACGGCTCTTGGACCGGCTGCTGCGGGATGGCGAGGGGCCGCTGGGCAGGGAGAAAAGGGGGGGTTCCTGAGTGGCGCTGTGCCATCGCCCTGGACTCCTGCAGCCAAAGTACCTCGGCTGGCCTTCGGCCCCCGGACAGCAGCTGAGCTAGGAGACCCCCACAGCCCAGAGAGCAGAATCCCCTTCCCTCCAGGTGAGGGCCGTGCTCGGTTTGGATACAGGGAGGGGGTCCCTCTGCACCTCCCCACTCCCCCTGCTGGCGGCACTCTGCACGCTCCCCGGAGCCCTGTGCCCACCTGTTCCTCTTCTCCTGCCCCTTACGCCGCCGGGCCCTCATCTTCGCCCGGAAGAACTCATACAGACCGTTCTGCTCCCAGCCCTCGCTGTAGGAAAAAGAAAGGGGGGGGTATTTAAAAAATATATCATTAGGTTTTCATGTAATGTATTATTATTATTATTATTATTAATTGAATTTATATAGTGCCCTATAACTGGAGAGTCTCGGGGTGGTTCGCGGAATAAAATCAAGATGTAAAAACCACAAAAGACGTAATAAAAAACAACAATCCGTCACCATCATCATAGGTCACTATTCTTATTTTTCTCATCCCATATCACTCGATAAGATGTTCTGTCTCCACTCCCCAAACTGCCCATTTGTTTCTAACATTACGCAAAGTATAAAATGTAAAACTGAAAATAACATATTACCGTTCTTCCGTTGCTCAGGTCATAAATCCATCTTATATTGAACAAGAGTAAAACAAAACAAAACAAAATAATAATAATTGATTTATACCCCACCCATCTGGCTGCGTTTCCCCAGCTACTCTGGGCGGCTCCCAACAGAATATTAAAAAAAACCCCAAAAATCAAACATTAAAAACGTCCCTAAACAGAAGTCAGAAAGTCATCTTTCAAGTCTCTTAACTCTAGCAGTTAATTTTGCCGTTTTAGCACAATCCATCAGTTTGTTAATCCATTCTTCTTTTGTAGCGATTGCTGCTTCCTTCCACTTCTGCTGTTACATAAAAATCCTCGCCGCCGCCGTTGCACGCATGAGCAATTTTATCATCATTTTCGCTTTCTCTGGCCCAATTGAACCAGGGGGCGTTTTTCTAAAAAACAAGCCCTTTCTGGGCCTCGCCTCTCACCTGTTCCTTGGCCGGTCGTGCGAAGGGGGGCTGTAGAAAGCTTCCACGGCTGCCAGGAGCCTCTCGCTGGGGGGCATGGGGGGCGGCAGGCGGATATCCTTGGGGTCCAGAGGCTTGTAGTCATGATCCTCCAGCTAGGAGAGGAGGGGGAAGGAGCCGTCATGGCACACAGTCCGGCTGGAAAATAATTCCCTGCACCCCTGGGACCACGAAGGAGAGGCCACGGGGGTCGGGAGAGGCCTCCTCCTGCCCTTCTGGAGGTGGGGTGGGGGGCAGCTCCCCCCCCCAGGTCACTTACTTTGACTAAGGGGGCCATCAGTCCAGCGGGGAGGTCGAAGTAGGGGACGTTGGGCACCAGGCTAGGGTCGTCGTGGTTGACGTGGGGGGGGCCCTGCCTGCGCATGTGGGGGGGCTGCCCGTTGAAGCCGTGGGGCGGGGGCCCGAAGTCAGGGTGCTGGGGGCCCCCCCAGGGAGGGTGCTCGCTGATCCCTGGGTGCGGCATGCGGTGGCCCGGGTGGTGGTGTGGGGGCCCGATCTCTGCAAAAGAAGGAAGAAGCTTCAGAACAGTCCGAGTAGCTGCAGGATCTGAGCACGGGACAACGCGTTGGAGCTACTTTCTTGGGGTGCAAGCGGGGGCAGTGTCTCTGGGGGTCCTGGGCTGCCCAGATGACAAGGCACACCCCCCCTCTGCCTCGCTGACGGGGGTCCAAAGGAAGGAAGTTTGGCACCAGCTTAGCAGAAGGAGGCGGACACGGTGCCATCCTCCCGCCTTAGGGACTCCGCTCTCGATTTGTGCAGGGTTTACCCCTTAGCCCAGGGGTCAGCAAACCTTTTCAGCAGGGGGCTGGTCCACTGTCCCTCAGACCTTGTGGGGGGGCTGGACTATATTTCGGAGGAAAAAAATAAACGAATTCCTATGCCCCACAAATAACCCAGAGATGCATTTTCAATAAAAGAACACATTCTACCAATGTAAAAACACACTGGTTCCCGGACCGTCCGCGGGCGATTGGGCCGGATCCAGCCTGCCTTAGTTTGCCTACCCATGCCTTAGCCCAGGCTTCTTCAACCTCGGCCCTCCAGATGTTTTGGGACTACAACTCCCATGATCCCTAGCTAGCAGGACCAGTGGTCAGGGATGATGGGAATTGCAGTCTCAAAACATCTGGAGGGCCGAGGTTGATGAAGCCCGTCTTAGCCTTTTCTCCTCCCGAAGATATCCCATAAGGCAGCGGTGGTTTCGGATCAGAGGGCCCCACAGGAATTAACCTCCCCTGAGCAAAGTTTCTTTCAACTGGGCAAAGACCAGGGCTGGGTGACATATCAATATTATCGCTCAAAACTGCTTTGAGGTTCATACCGTGTGACATGTCATTTTGCAATTTTTGGCCTGGAAATACATCGCGAATCATGTCGTCTATAGCTCCATCCTCATTTCAAACACTGTGATATATTGGTATACGGCAGTACCTCCATTTCTGAACATCTCTGTTGACAAACGTTTCGGAACTCAAACGCCGTAAACGCTTCAGTTTTAGAATGTTTTTTGGAAGTCGAACGTGCCAAAGCGCAGCTTCTAAACTGCGTTTCCCGGAAGTAAACGCTTCTGTTTTCAAACATTTCGGAACTCCAATGGTCTTCCGGAACGGGTTATGTTCGAAAACCAAGGTACCACTGTATCGTGTTTAGCAGCTGATATATCATCAGCGCAGAAACCAGATTATTGGCCAGGCCTAGCAAATGACCCCCTTGCTCCCGGACCCCCCGCCTTAGCCCCTCCCGGCCAGCCTTCTGCCCCCCCCTCCACTCACCCTGGGGGAAGTCGCCTTGGGGGTAGTCAAAGCGGTGCGGGTAGGGGGGCCGCTCGAAGGGGTGGCGCGGCGGGAAGTCGTCCTGCATGAATCGCGGGGGGAAGCGGTTGAAGTTGTGCGGGTGGGGCGGCTGGTTGAACTGGGGGTGCTGCTGGTGGGGCGGGAAGGGCCCCCGGAAGTGGGGGGGCCTCTGCATGCGGAAGGGCGGCTCCCTCTGGCCCCCTCCCCAGGGCGGCTGCTCGTGCTGGTTGTTCCAGGGGGCCTCAAACTGGCTGTTCCAGGCGGGTTCCGGCTGGCTGTTCCAAGGGGCATCGCGCTGGTTGCTCCAGCCGGGCTCCCGCTGCTCGCTCCACATCCCCTCGTGGTTGCTGTTCCAGGGGGGGCAGTGCGGGGGGCCCTGGTGGTGGGGGAAGGGGGGCTGCTCGGGCGGCTGCAGGAGACAAAAGACCTTGGTTAGCGGGCGGGCGGGCGGAATAAGACCCTTCCTGCCCGCAGACTGTCTGGCCAGAGTGGTGCATGCTCTGGTTATCTCACGCTTGGACTACTGCCATGCGCTCTCCGTGGGGCTGCCTTTGAAGGTGACCCAGAAACTGCAACTAATCCAGAATGTGGCAGCTAGACTGGGGACTGGGAGCGGAGACCACATAACACCAGTCCTGAAAGACCCACATTGGCTCCCAGGACGTTTCTGGACACAATTCAAAGGGTTGGGGCTGACCTTGAAAGCCCTAAATGGCCTCAAAGGTCCAGTAGCTCTGAAGGAACGTCTCCACCCCACCCCAGACACCGGGGTCCTCCACCCGAGGGCCTTCTGGCGGTTCCCTCTCTGTGAGAAGCAAGGTTACAGGGAACCAGGCAGAGGGCCTTCTCGGTGGTGGCGCCCGCCCTGTGGAATGCCCTCCCGTCAGATGCCAAGGAAATCAACAACTACCTGACTTTTAGAAGACATCTGAAGGCAGCCCTGTTTAGGGAAGTTTTCAATGCTTGATGTTTTAATTGTGTTTTTAATATTCTATTGGGAGCCACCCAGAGTGGCTGTGGAAACCCAGCCAGATATGCGGGGTATAAATAATTATTATTACCACGGTCCCCAGCCAAGCCCTCACCTCCCGCTGCCCGCCCAAAGTACCTGCTGCTGCGCCCATGGGGTGACCGGGTGCGGCTGCTCGAACCAGGGCGGCTTGTTGGGGGGGATGTGTTCGTGGGGGCCGGGCCCCCGGGGTCCAGGCGTGGCCGCGTCGGCGGCCCCAGCCCCCGTGGCCTCGTATTCGGCGGAGTCCGGCAGCGGCAGCTGCGGCTTCCCTTCGTCTGAAACAAAGGCGGACGTGAGAGCCAAGCTCCTGGGGGGGGGGGTTGTGGGTCGGAAAGAGGGCAGGGTACACCCCCACCACGAACGGGGACCCCAAAAGTACCTGTGGGGGTGATGGGGGCGGCTGGCGGAGGGGGGGCGGGGGTGGCCTTCACTTCGCTTTCCGGAGGTGGGATCTGCAGTTGCGGCTGCTGCTGCTGCTGTTGCTGTTGTTGCTGCTGCTGCTGCTGGCTGAGGCTGCTGACAAACTCCTCGTGCTGCGTTTTGAGGGTCTGGATCTGTTGCTGAAAGGCCACTTGCACCGGCTGGACCACGCTGCCAAACTCCATGATCAGGGTGGCCTGCCGGGACCACGCCGAAGGGGGTGGCATTTGCAGAGAGAGAGAGAGAGGAGGGGGGAAGGACAGAGAATCATAATAAATGATAACACATTTTTATTTATACGATATATGATACAGTGGTGCCTCGCAAGACGAAAAGAATCCATTCCGCGAGTCTCTTCGTCTTGCAGTTTTTTCGTCTTGCGAAGCAAGCCCATTAGCGGCTTAGCGCTATTAGTGGCTTAGCGGGCTTAGCAGATCAGCTGATAAGCGGCTTAGCGGATCAGCTGTTAAGCGGCTTAGCGGATCAGCTGATAAGCGGCTTAGCGGATCAGCTGTTTAGCGGCTTAGCAGATCAGCTGATAAGCGGCTTAGCGAATCAGCTGTTAAGCGGCTAAGCGGATCAGCTGTTAAGCGGCTTAGCAGATCAGCTGTTAAGCGGCTTAGCGGATCAGCTGTTTAGCGGCTTAGCTGTTAAGCGGCTTGGGGAAAAGGGGGGGGGGGGGAAGAAAAAAACCCGCAGGAACTCGCAAGACATTTTCGTCTTGCGAAGCAAGCCCATAGGAAATTCGTTTTGTGAAGCACCTCCAAAACGGAAAACCCTTTTGTCTAGCGGGTTTTCAGTCTTGCGAGGCATTCGTCTTGTGGGGCACCACTGTATCTTTATTGTCATTGTCCCATACAGAACAATGAAATTGAAAAACCAAATAAAACATTCAAAAACCCCTAAAAACTCTGAAACCCCATTTCAAAATACACTATACTATACTATAAAATACACCCCGCGGTTCAGAAAACCGGGCTCAGGGCGGCTAACAACAGATTTAAAACACTTAACTGATGCAACAAAAAACAGCATAAAATACAGTATGAAATGTGAATAACAATAAATTCAGAATAATTTAGGGGGGGGGGAATCCATCCAATAAACATTCGATGATCACCAGGGCTAGCTGGCTAAATTAGTCCTGTTTGGGCCAGCGAGGAGACCAGGGGAGAATTAGCTGTGAGATTCCAGAGCGGGGAATCTTCATAAAAAGGGGAAGGGGAGGAAGGGGAATAAAAAGATCAGGCTAAGTTCAAATTGAAAGCCAAGCAGATCCTGTTCGTATCCAGAGGTACCCGGTGGAGTACAGGATCAGGTTTAAGGTGCTGGTTTTAACCTTTCAAGCCCTATACGGCCTAGGACCCTCGTACCCATGGGACCGCCTCTCCTGGTATGCCCCACAGAGAAACTTACGGTCTTCAAACAAAAACATCTTGAAGGTCCCAGGCCACAGAGAGGTTAGGCTGGTCTCAACCAGAGCCAGGGCTTTTTCGGCTGTGGCCCCGATCTGGTGGAACACTCTGTCACAAGAGACTGGGGCCCTGCGGGACTTGACATCTTTCCACAGGGCCTGCAAGACAGAGCTGTTCCGCCAGGCCTTTGGCCAGGGCACAGCTTGACTCCCTCCCTCAGCAATCTTCGCGGAGCTCTGGCCCAATGGTGGCCAGTGGCTTGATTTGAATTAATTTTATAATGAATGATTTTAGAGTGTTGTTTGTGCTGTACTTTTGTACTGTTTTATTGTTGTTAGCTGCCCTGAGCCCGGCTTCGGCTGGGATATAAATAAAAATTATTATTATTATTATTATTATTATTATTATTATTATTATTATTATGTATCTGAAGACATCTGAAGGCAGCCCTGTTTAGGGAAGCTTTCAATATTTGGTGAATCATTGTATTTTTAATCTTTTGTTGGAAGCTGCCCAGAGTGGCTGGGGAAACCGAGCCAGATGGGCGGGGTAGAAATAATAAATTATTATTATTCTCCAAAATCTCTTCCCGAAGAAGGGAGCCGTTTGGGGGGAAGACCTGGCCGCTTGCTCTTACCACCACCCCCTCGGCCTCCTCCTGCTCGCCTCCCTCACCTGGTACTGGCCCAGTCCGAGGGCCGGGCTCTGGAGCTGCTGGATGATGGCCTCGTCGAAGTAGCCGTTCTTCTCCCACAGCTGAAGGAGCTGTGGGAAACCAAGAGGGAGAGGGGGGCTGTTATTGGGCTCTGGGGCTCCAGGCAGGGCCCTGGGCACCCCCGAGGCCACGCCAGGGCGGCTCACCCGGGCAATCTTCTGCTGCTTGTCCTCCTCCACGGCCAGGAAGCTGGTGCAGTAGATGGGGACCACCACTTTCTGCAAGGCGGCCAGGAGGTCCCGCTGTTGCTTCCGCTGGCTGGGAAGGCAGAGAGAAGAGGGGGGAAGAAGGGGAGCTTCAGAAAGTTGGGCCGGAGGTTCAGTTTGCTGCCCTCTGGGGGTCTGGGGGTCCTGCCCATAGCTGTCAACTTTCAGATTTGAAAATAAGGGACCAGCAGCCTCAAAAATAAGGGATCAGCAGCCAAAATAAGGGATTTTCCAAGGGGCACAGGTATGTTCTACCTCTGAGCCCCTCCGAGCCAAAGGGAGAAAGCCCAGCCAGCAGCCAAACGAAGCCTCAAGCGGTGGTTCCCACAGCGCAGCAACCCGGCAAAGGGGATGCAGCAAGGGAAACCACCGTCCCCTCTCCGCTGGGAAGCGCTGAGCAAAGGCGAGTCCCCAGGCAACGCGGCTGATTTGATCAGCACAAGGCATGCAAGCTCCATCCCCCGTCGTTCTTAGACTCCTTATTGGGTGAGCAACGCAGCCAGGCAACACAGTTGGAGCCTCCCTCCTCCCTGGCCAGCAGGGAGGGATGGAGGGAGAGGAGCTGCTTCCTTTGAAACCCGGGAAATTTAAGGGACATCATCAATAAGGGACAGCAGCGGGACACGGCGCTGGGATAAGGGACTTTCCCGCCAAATAAGGGACGCTTGACAGCTATCTTGCCTGCAGGTATCTCTGGTTATCTCCCGCTTGGACTACTGCCATGCGCTCTACGTGGGGCTCCCTTTGAAGGTGACCCAGAAATTGCAACTAATCCAGAATGCGGCAGGCAGACTGGGGACTGGGAGTGGCTGCCGGGACCACATAACCCAGGTCCTGAAAGAGCTACATTGGCTCCCAGGATGTTTCTGAGCACAATTCAAAGTGTAATTGCTGACCTTGAAAGCCCTAAACAGCCCAGCAGACCCAGTAGAGGCAGGATCTCACCAGTGGTGGAGGACGTCGTTGATCAGGTAGATCAAGTGGAGGCGCAACTCGAAATGCGCCCCCTCGGCGGTGATGCGGTTGCGCAGGTGCCCGGCCATCAGCTCGCAGTGCTGCGGGGACTTGGCGTTGCTGAACATCCAGTTCTTGCCGGCCTGAGGATAACAAAAGGGAACAGTCAGAGGCAGCCAAGGGGAGAACGTGCCCCGCAAAGTCAAGAAGGGAGATTCCCTGGAGCAGCAATGCCTCTGGGGTGAGGTTAGGATTTTCATTTTATATTCCCTTATTTTATTTTCCCTTTAATTTTTTGGGGGGGCCCCCAAGAGAGTGTGGCCCTAAGCTGGAACTTGCTTAGCTGATACGTAAATCCGGCACTGGCATAGATAGATGAGAGAGCGAGAGAGATGATAGATGATAGATAATATTTTGGAAATGTATATCCAGTTGTTTTTTTCCTTTAATTTTTTTGGGGGACCCAAGAGAGTGGGACCCTAAGCTAGAGCCTGTTTAGCTTATACATAAATCCGGCACTGGCATAGATAGATAGATAGATAGATAGATAGGAGAGAGAAAGAGAGAAAGAGAGAAAGAGAGAAAGAGAGAAAGAAAGAAAGAAAGAAAGAAAGAAAGAAAGAGAAAGAAAGAAAGAAAGAAAGAAAGAAAGAAAGAAAGAAAGAGTGTGAGAGGACTGATACACGAGAGATAGATAGATAGATAGATAGATAGATAGATAGATGATAGATAATATTTTGGAAATGTATGTCCAGTTGTTTTTTTCCTTTAATTTTTTTGGGGGACCCAATAAGAGTGTGGCCCTAAGCCAGAGCTTGTTTAGCTTACACGTAAATTTGGCACTGGCACAGATAGATAGATGAGAGAGAGGGAGAGAGAGGACTGATACATGATAGCTAGATAGATAGATAGCTAGATAGATAGATAGATAGATAATATTTTGGAAATGTACATCCCAGGTTTTCTTTCCCTTTACATTTTTTTGGGGGCCCCCAAGAGAGTGGAGCCCTAAGCTAGAGCTTGTTTAGCTCATACGTAAACCCAGCACTGGTCTTTAGGGAGAACCCACAGCTGGACCCAAGAGCGCACCCTCTGGGGCAGAGCGCTACGACCCGTGGCCTTCGACGCCTTTTGGGGGCAGCCCCCCCGCGAAATCAGGATGCAGCCCCACCCACCTCCAAGCCCCGCCTACCGAGATGGCATCTTTGGTGCAGGTGTCGATGATGGGCTGGAGCAAGTTGTCAAACTCATTCATGTCCAGCTGGGTCTCCTCCAGGACCTTCTGCATCTGCTGTTCCACGGCCAGCGCGATGGCGGAAGTGATCTGCTCCTGGGGGTGGGGGGTGGGAGCGCCAAGGGTCTTGAAGGCAGAGCTGGGTGGCGAGAGAGCCCCCCACCCCCACCCACCTCCAAGCGAGGCCCTGGCCCCTTGCTGCCTCTTGAGGGCTACCGCGTCCCTCAACAGACTGGTATGCAGTTGTAAATACAGTGGTACCTCGGGTTAAGTACTTAATTCTTTCCGGAGGTCCCTTCTTAACCTGAAACTGTTCTTAACCTGAAGCAACACTTTAGCTAATGGGGCCTCCTGCTGCTGCCGGAGCATAATTTCTGTTCTCATCCTGAAGCCAAGTTCTTAACCTGAGGTACTATTTCTGGGATAGCAGAGTCTGTAACCTGAAGCGTCTGTAACATGAAGCATATGTAACCCGAGGTACCACTGTACTGACATTGAGACCGCTGGAGGGGATGGGGGGAAGTTGACTTTGAACTGAATTTTATATAAGTTTGTAATTTTCTAAAACAAACCAAATAGAAATTTTAAAAAAGAAAAAGTACAAAAATGCAAGTGCGCAGAGTAAAACACACAAAAAAAGAAGGAACGAGAAATAGTTCTTGCTTGTTTGCATCTCCACCCGCCTCACCTGTCTCAGAGCCAGCAGGTGCTGCTCCTGTTGCTGGAGGTTCCACAGGCTCTGCTGGATCAGCTCCTCCATGGAGGGGGTGCCCTGCGGCGTAGCGATGGGGGCGGCTGCCGTGGCCAGGGCGGGCTGGGGCAGCGGCTGGATCTGTGGGGTGGGCTCCAGATCTTGGTTCTGCTTGCACAGCACTGAAAGGGAGGGGAGGGAGATAGGAGCCCGTCAAGGACAGAGACCAGCCACTCGAGGGAACAGTTCCAAACCCTGCGCCAACTTGGGGGTGTTGCCTGGGCTGCGGCTGCCCCTTCCAATAATAATAATAATAATAGTAATAATAATAATAATTTATTTATACCCTGCCCACTCTGGGCGCTCCGAACAGAAATAATAGTAGTAATAATAATAATAATAATAGTAATAAAGCGATTAAAAAACCTCCCTAAACAGGGCTGCCTTCAGATGCCTTCTAAAAATCAGACAGTTGTTTATTTCCTTGACATATGATGGGAGGGCGCCACCACCAAGAAGGCCCTCTGCCTGCTTCCCTATAACCTCACTTCTCGCAGGGAGGGAACCGCCAGAAGGCCCTCAGGAGATGGACCCCGGTGTCTGGGCTGGACGATGGGGGTGGAGACGCTCCTTCAGGTCTACTGAGCCTTTGAGGCCATTTAGGGCTTTCAAGGTCAGCCCCAATCCTTAAAAAAAGAAAAAATAAAAAGATGGCAAAACAACTCCACTGATATGTGATGAGCCGGGCCGTGAACCCTGCAGCATAACTCAGATTTACATCGGCAAAGGTTGGCCGATCCCAGGCCAAAAGGAGGGCCGGCCAGAATTTGCAAGGGGGGGTTTCAAAGGGAAGGGAAGGAAATTCTTTCCCAAAAAAAGGTCGGGAGAGAACCAAGGATTCCCGTGAAGCCGCTCTCTCCACCCCACCAAGGGCACACCCTTTGAAAAATGATACGCGCCATACCGATATTTCAAAACGTTCTACAGGGTTGCGGCTACTAAGACGTCTCCCGCTAGCGACCCCCCCGGCCCCCCAAACTCACGCTGCTGCTGTTCCAGGGCCAGCTTGTACTTGTAGTAGCCGTAGAAGTCGCCCCCAAAGAGGAAAGAGAACTTGGGGTTGTCCTTCTGCTTCTCCATCGTCATCTTCTCGAACTCGGGGCCGTTCCGCGCCACAAACTGAGCCAGCTTGTCGATGACATTGCGGAGCTCCTGGTCTGGGGTTGCAGGGGGGGGGAGGAAATTGGGGGGGGGGACACCAGTCAAGGCTTGTGTCAAAGAAAAGGTCTGGGCTTTCAGCTCTTTGCTGGGTCACAGGGAGCAAACTAGCACAAAAGCCTCAGGAGCCTCCCTGCAACTGCACAATAACATCATCTGAAGTGTTACTGCTAGCCCCATATCTATCTACAGTGGTGCCTTGGTTTAAGAACAGCTTAGTTTATGAAAAACTTAGATTAAGAACGCTGCAAACCCGGAAGCAGGTGTTTTGGTTTGCGAGCTTTGCCTTGGAAGCAGAACATGTTCCGCTTCCTGCTGAGTGTAAATTGAGTCCCCCGCTGCTATGGGAAAACACGCCTTGGTTTAAGATCGGAATTCCAGAACTGAGTAAGTTCGTAAACCAAGGTACCACTGTCGATAGATATGAATAGATAAATAAATAGAGAGCTATGAGGCTATCAATAAACAGATAGACAGACAGACAGACAGACAGACAGACAGATAGATAGATAGATATGGGGCGATAGATAGAGAGAGAGAGAGAGAGATATGGGGCTATCAATAGCTAAATAGATATATAGATAAGAGTGATATGAGGCGATAGATAGATAGATAGATAGATAGATAGATAGATAGATATGGGGCTATCAAATGATCGATGTGGGGCTATCAATAGATAGATAGATAGATAGAGAGAGAGAGAGAGAGAGAGAGTGATATGAGGCTATAGATAGATAGATAGATAGATAGATAGATAGATAGATAGATAGATATAGGGCTATCAACAAATAGGTAGGTAGGAAGATATGGGGCGGCCCTTTGATTCTCAATCCCAGAACCCCTCCCTCGGTGTGACCCCAATGCACCTGTAAGCACCTGCCAAAGGCTAATTCCGCTTGCCCATCCAAACGCAAGATTTCGATCCTTTTTTTCTTTTTACTGTATTGTCTTATTTTATTAATTTGATTTAATTTGATATTGACTTCATTTTGTCCCGTCCCACCCACCCACCACAGTCAGCCTCCTACTGGGAGCAGGCATTCGATTTCATCCCCTTAACTTCTTCTATTTTTATTATTTCATCCCTCCCTCTCAGATCCATCTACAGCACTCAGAACATTTAATGGCAGATGAAGATGATGGATTTTTCGGAGCTAGCCAACCTAAATGGAAGAGTCCACGACCAGAAGGAGGAGGAATATCAGGAAGAATGGAATAAATTTAATGATTACTTAGTTAAATTCGTTAAGTTAAAATAACCGGAAACAGCTTGCAGATACTTAATAGGCTTAGGATTTTGTTTTCTGTTCAGTGATGAATTAATATGTTTAATTCTAAAAGGTGAAGATTTAAGGATCTTAATGTTTAAGTTAAATTTCATAAAAATTGGGATTTGGAAAACCGTTCAAAGGACATGCAATGAAATTCAACCAAGGGGAAGCGAAGAAGACACTTAACAAAGTTAATAACGGTAATTTTCAATAAGGCGATGATCTATGTTTGTTGGTCTTGTGTGTTTTTTGTTTACAATATTGTGATAACCAATAAAAAAATTTTTTTGGGGGGGAAAAAACCAGAACATTTAATTTAACAGATTTTATAATTTCGTTATCTTTCCATCTCTCTCTGTTGCTGATGGTCCCAACCACGATCAGTCTCCGCTACTCAGAGTATTATTTTTTAAAAAATTAATATTTATTGAAATTTCAAAAAATTACAAAAATAAAGAAAAATAAAACAAAAAATACAAAATACAGAAGAATAAAAACAATTATAAACAAGTCAATCTTTCCATATCTTATCTTTCATTTGCTTGTTTCCTTGACCTCCTCACACCTCCCTTTTTTGGGTTCTAGTTCAACTAGTTAATTCAGCAAATCCTTTCCATCTTTGTTTTTATCTTAGTAATTTATCTTAATGCATGGTAACTTTACATTCTCACCTGTTAACAACCCATTTTCACTTACTCCTTTGTAACATTGCTGCTAAAACCACATAACTTCATTCCAGCAGCCCTTAATTTTAGTGTTTCTGTAGATGGTCTTTAAATTTCTTCCAACCTCCTTTCCCCTACTCAGAGTAGACCTATTGACATGCACGTTCGGGGGGAGGGGGGTTTGTCTTGGGGGGTTCATTTATTTTTTTGGGGGGGTCTACTCTGAGTAGGGGGCGTGGCTTAGGAGGGGACCCCCCCTTTATTTCCCCTCTCCCCCCCCCTCGGGGTCTCTCACAAGAGGCGAGGGGGGGTCGGGAAATGGGAGGGGGCTCCTCGTGCTCCTGCCCCCCAACCGGACCTCTGAGCATACGCAGAGTGCCGGAGAGGGAGACCCCCCCACCCCTACCCCTCACGTGACCCCCACCCCAAGGGGGGGGGGACACGCTCTCTCACCTTCGGGCGGCGGCGGCAGCGGCGGCGGCGGCATCTCCATGGCGGCGGCGGCGGCGACTCGAGCGGCGCCTCCGAATGGCTGGCTAGGCCCCGGGCGGCCGTCAAGCGCGGCGGCGGCTGCTGAAAAAGGGGGCGGTGCTTCGCGACGGCGGCCGCCGAGCGAGGTTGCCGGGGAGACCGGAGCCACGCCCACCCGCCGCGTTCCATTCCGAGGGAGGGAGGGAGGGAAAGGAGGGGAAGTTGCGCGCGCAGCTCCATTCATAAGGAAGCGGCGCCTCATTCATAAGGCTGCGAGGGGAGCGGCGCGGAGGTAATATAGAGGCAGGGAAGCCCGGCCGGGTTTAGGAATAAGCTAAGCAAGCCCCCCCCTCCCAAAAAAAAGAAATTTAAGGGGGGGGGGGAAACAACCTGGATGGACATTTCCAAAAATATAATTTCATTTATTTATTTTTCTTTCTCTTTCTTTCTTTCTTTCCTTCTTTCTTTCTATTTATGCCAGTGTTGGATTTACATATAAGCCAAAGAAGCTCTAGCTTAGGGCCCCACTCTTGGGGGCCCCCCAAACATTTTAAAGGGGGAAAAACAACCTGGATGTAAATTTCCAAAATATTATCTATCTATCTATCTATCTATCTATCTATCTATCTATCTATGCCAGTGTTGGATTTGCATAAGTGGTACCTCAGGTTACATACGCTTCAGGTTACAGACTCCGCTAACTCAGAAATAGTGCTTCAGGTTAAGAACTTTGCTTCAGGATGAGAACAGAAATTGTGCTCCTGCGGCGCAGCCGCAGCCGCAGGAGGTCCCATTACCTAAAGTGGTGCTTCAGGTTAAGAACAGTTTCAGGTTAAGAACGGACCTCTGGAACGAATGAGGTACTTAACCCGAGGTAACACTATAAGCTAAACTAGCTCTAGCCTAGGGCCCCACTCTTTTGGGGCCCCCCCCAAAAAAAATAAAGGGGAAAAACAACCTGGATGTATTATCTATATCTATCTATCTATCTATCTATCTATCTATCTATCTATCTATCTATCTATCCCAGTGTTGGATTTACATATAAGCTAAACAACGCAAGCTTAGGACCCCACTCACTTGGGGGCCCCCAAAAAATTAAAGGGAAAAAAACCTGGATGTACATTTCCAAAATATTATCTATCTATCTATCTATCTATCTATCTATCTATCTATCTATCTATCTATCTCAATGTTGGATTTATGTATAATGTAAACAAGCTATAGCTTAGGGCCCCACTCACTTGGGGCCGCCAAATTTTTTTATAGGGGAAACAACCCCTGGATGTACATTTCCAAAATATAAAAAACAAATAAAATAAAACCTACATGCAGCAAGAGTGTTTCATGTTGTGTAGTCTCCTATTTTGTTATGTGCAAATGGGTTTAAATACCTGTTGGGTCCATCAATTACCATATAGCATATATTCAACACAAAAAAGAGTGACAATTTGTTGTTGATAAAGGGCAGCTGGACATAGAAAGGGCCTTGTTACCTTCAGTAGCTGAGGGCCACATCAAACCTAAATCCGGCCCTGGTCTCCCATGCAGGTGTTTGGACCATAGGTGTAGCCAAGAAGACTCCATACGGGAAAGTTTCGATTCTTGCAGAATTCGGGTTTATTTACATTTTTTGATATTTTAAAAGCATAATTACAACACACCCTTTTTTCCATTTTAACTTTTTTGCCCCCTAAGTTTGCAGGCTTAAAAAAGAAAACCATTAACTTTTCTTTCTTAAGCTTGCAGGGGCTTAAAAAAAAAGACAAACCACGGTTCCTGTACATCAGAAGAAACAAACTTGTAAGAAGGTTCCTCATACTTAGAGCTAGGAGGGAACGCTGTTGCTAAAAACATGTACACCTATCGATTGAGAAACTTCCCTCCGGAAATCGCCCGCATAATTTACAAATGACCGAGGCTCCGGTCCAGAGTTTCTCAAACTTGGGTCGGTCCCCGGCTGTGGTTGGACTACAACTCCCATCGTCCCTCACCACTGGTCCTGCTATCTACGGATGATGGGAGTTGTAGTCAGTTCGGAAAACAGCTGCAAGGCACCAGGTTGCTTCTGGAGAGGCAGGAGACGGATTGGAGTATTCATTTTTTGGGTAGAGGCAACTAATAAACTGCTCTGCCATTTCCCTCCTGAAGATGCTGATTTTAGACAAGAGGGAATCCCACCCTCCCCCCAGGCCAAGTCCTGGACCTGACAGCCTCCACACACCCCATTACACCTCGCCCATCGCTTTCTCCCAGGCCACCTGAGACCACGGGGGGGGGGGGGGCTTTGGCCATGAAAGGACCACCGGCCACACCTCCAACTGGCCGCAAAGTAAGTGTTGCATTTCGCAGCCAGGTCGGCAGGGAAAGGAAGTAAGAGAGGGGAATCAAACTTCGGTTAATTTTGCAAAATAAAACAAAATACGATGCTCTGTCGACACGGAGATGTTGAAAAGCAGATTACCGACGATTCTTCTCTGAGCAAGACCCTTCATCCCGGGCGGTGGTTTTGCTTCTTCGGAGAAGGGGCAGAGGTTTCACAACACGCTCCAAACCAAATAAAACGGCAACATCTGGGCGGAATATATATACACACACACACACACAAGGACTCAAGCGCTCCGCCTTCCCTCCCCTTATAGATATAACACACTCAACACGCAAACATGCCGCTCCCTGGCAAACGGGCGGCAAAAGAACCGGAACTGGGAAAACCCCGCTGTTCCGGACGGGGCAATGACGTGGGCTTTGACAGCTGGATCTGGGGCTAGGGGAGACATCGGGGGGGGGGGAACCGGGGCATCGGGGGGGGGGGGAACCGGGGCAGGCAAGCCGTTCTTGAAGAGTTGCTCGCCTTGGGGAGAGGCGAGCTCTGAATGGGAAAAGCTCGGTGCCTTGTCTGGTGTCCTGCTCTCCCAAGAAGGGATCTCGCCATCGCCGAGAGAGGGGAAGAAAGCCACCAGATGAAGCGAGAGGCTGTTATCTGTGGGGAAAGGCACACAATTTGCCCACATTGGGACCCCCGCTGCCTCGGAGAGCAGCTGCTCCCCGCCTACGGCCCGCTCCCTCTCCTCTCCGAGCTGCTTGCCGAAATGAGACTCTCATTTTGGGTATGTACGTA
Source organism: Podarcis gaigeae (assembly GCF_964106915.1). Lineage (NCBI taxonomy): Eukaryota > Metazoa > Chordata > Lepidosauria > Squamata > Lacertidae > Podarcis > Podarcis gaigeae. The sequence continues at coordinate 965,990 of NC_139696.1, read as the reverse complement.
TTAGAAAGCAAAACTGAGAGGGCAGGCGTGAAACTGTTCCCCTGCTTGTATCCAAGGCCGAAGAAGAGGGCTGGCCTCTTGAGACCTCCTGTCCCGGGGTCTCCGGAGCTTCCCCCCTCCTCTTTTCCCTTTGGCCAAGGCAGAAACATGATTACAAAACTCAGACGAAGAGACCTCCTCATTTCAGACAAAGCCCCGATGGGAGAAACAGCTCTAGGACGCAGGAGAAGGCAGAGGAGGGGTCTGTGTCGGACAGCGAAGGTGCGAATGGGCCGAAACCGTGCAGGGAATTACGCACAGATTTATTTTAAAAGGGGGTTTCCGGTTTGGACGTCTTAATGGCCCCACCCGCAGTGGACCCGCTTTGGAAGGCCGGGGAGGAAGAAACCAAATTGGCTCCAAATCTTCCGTTGGCCAGTCCTACTGAGAGTTAATGGGCCCAGGAAATCCATTCATTTTTAAGGGGTGAAATGTAGTTTTGCAACCCCAAAGAAGAGCCCTTTCCTAAATGAGCAGCTTTGCTGCAGGCGGGGACATCATGAAAGCGTTCCTAGACCTCATGATTCAAAAAACAGGGTCGGGCGTGAGCAGGGAGAGGGAACGTTTAAGAAGCGCATCTCTAAATTTGTCACGTCGCTCGGCAGAACATGATTATTATTTTAAAACAGATGGCCGCTCTCTCTCCGTATCTCTTTGCGACGGTCACAAGCCGGAGCAGAAGGCGGCTACAAACTCGACTGCACACACACACACACACACACACACACACACACACAACCTCGCAACGGCTGCGGGATACAAGAAGCGGCCTGCTCCTCTGCAGGGAGGAGAGGAAGATGCTTCTTGCAAATTGCACTTTGAAAACAGCAGCAGAGCTCGGCCTCAGCTGACCCGGAGCCTCGCAGGGGCCTCTGTGGGTGCTGACGGGTGTCTGGAGCGCCCCGAGGGCACCAGGTCGGCAAAGGCCGGCGCGGCTGCCAGACAAAGCAACCGAAACAATAAAAAAGTTAGAGTGCAACCCAAATGAAAACAAAACAAAAATCCGTAAGGGGGAAAAGGAAAAATAGAATACTGGCCATCTTTCTGCTGTCCCCAGTGGGTTCGGGGGCAATCTCAGAGGCCCAGGCTGGGCTCGGGGGGGGGGGGGCTCAGCCGTGATCCGCACCCGTGTCCCTGGGCAGAAAGTTGATCAGCATGCAGCTGCCCTCCTCCTCCTGTTCCAAGTGCACACACGGTCCTCCTCCTGCTCACAGGGAGTCCCGGCCCACAAACATACACTCCCAAGTGCTTAAGGACCCCTCTCCGTCCACGGAGAGTCCCGGGTTCTGCCGGCCGGGACCCAGCCTCTCGCTAGATGTCATAGCGGCTGGAGCTGTACATCGCGGGGTAGTTCTGCCGGCTGTACTGGAAGTGGTCGGCCAGGACGCCACCGCCTCCCCCTGCCCGGTTGCCGTACTGGAAGTCCCCGCCGTGGTGGTGCAGGAAGGAGGAAAGTCCGTTCTGGCTCTTCTCCGGGGGGCCCCTGTGGCGCTCCAGGCCGCCGGGGAGATCTCCTGTCGTGATGGGCAGCAGCTGCTTCTTCCTCTCCTGGTTGGCGTCGTATTTGGTCTGTGGGGAGAAGAGCTTCCCATCAGGCTCCCTTTCGGAGAACCGGGAGGTCTCCCCCAAAGGTCATCCAGCCCAACCCTCTATATTAATATGTATTCTATGTATTAAAAAAGAGAACGGAAAACACAAAAACGCGAAGGTAACAGACGGCAATCGGCTACGAAGGCAACGCTCTCCCTCCCTCCACTGTTGGAGACAGTATACTGGGGAATCGCAAGCAGGGAGTGCTGCCTTCCCCACCAAAAAAAAAAAAAGAGGCACCTACCTTGTTGTATAAGAAGACTCCCAGGATGGCAGTCATCATTCCCAGGACGTTGGTGGAGGTCACGGGGTTTCTGAGCATGAGCAGAGAGACACTGATGACCGTGATCCTCTTGGTGGCGTTGGCGACCGAGTAGCTCAGGGGGCTGATGAGGTTGAGGATGCTGAAGGCGATGACGTTCTGGGCGAAGTTGCAGAAGCCGCTGATGGTGAGCAGGAGAAGGGTCCATGGCCAATGGGCCATCGAGCTCTGCAAGTGAGGCAGGGTTCAAGGGACAGCGGGGAGTTTCCCCGCCAGCCCCGCGGTCACTCCCGGGGGCTGTCGAGACTCCGGTAGAAATAATAAAAAATAATAGTAATAATTTATTACAGTGGCACCTTCACCCTGTCGAGCGCCCATTCTGTCGGACGTCCGTGACAAACCCAGAAGTACCGGAATGGGTTACTTCTGGGTTCGCCGCTCACGCATGCGCAACACTTTATCCAGCGTCCTGGGGTGTGCCAGTGACTGGGGCTCCGGAATGGATCCCGGTCGCAAAACAAGGTACTACTGTACTTATACCCTGCCTATCCGGCTGGGCTTCCTCAGCCACTCTGGGCGGCTTCCAACAGAATATTAAAAGCACAATAGAACACCAGGCATTAAAAACTTTCCTAAACAAGGCTGCCTTCAGAAGTCTCCTAAAAGTCAGGAGAAGGCCCTCTGCCTGGTTCCCTGCACCCTCACTTTTCGCAGGGAGGGAACCGCCAGAAGACCCTCGAAAGGAGGACCCCGATTTTTAGGGCTTTCAAGGTCAGCACCAACCCTTTGAATTGTGCTTGGAAACGTCCTGGGAGCCTATGTAAGTCTTTCAGGACCGGTGTTATATAGTCTCCGCTCCCAGTCCCCAGTCTAGCTGCCGCATTCTGGATTGGTTGTAGTTTCCGGGTCACCTTCAAAGGGAGCCCCACGGAGAGGAAGGGAAGGGAGCTCCCCGCCCCAGGAACTCACCAAGTCATTCTCGACCAGGAAGGCGGAGAGGTCGACCAGGACCCAGGTGGGGATCATGAAGAAGACCGCGTGGCAGCCCAGAATGTTCAGCAAGCGCAGGTGGTGGATCCTGGAATCCCTCAGCACCTGCAAGGACCGAGAAAGAGATCAGGGACGGGTGATTTCAACTTGCTTCCCCCTCCTGCTCAGCACCCACAGGGAAAGAAGAGGCCGGTCTCTGTGCCCCCCACAGAGTGCTGCCTCGCTCGCTTTCCCTGGGAAAAGGGAGATGGGGCGGTTGTGGGAGATGGCTTGTAATGAACATGTTCTAACGGATCATTTCCCCCAAAAGGACCAGGGGCATTTCTCCTAGGAATAACAGAGTCAGGCATCCAACGCAATCCGTTCCGGAAGACCGTTCGATTTCCAATAAACGTTCGACAACCAAGGCACAATGGGCAGGCGGCAATTCCAACGGAGAAAAAAACACGCCTCGGAAGAAGTTTGATTTCCGAGGCAAGTTCGAAAACGGAAGCAACTACATCCAGGTTATCGGCACCCGGGTTCCAAATCTTTTGGCTCCCAAGACGATTGAAAACTGAGATTCCACTGTATTAGGGGCATCTCGGATCTTGCAGGCTCAAAAATGGAGGAGTGCAAGGATGGAAACGCTCTAGACTCTAGGTTACGATGCCTATTATCTTCCACAATCACCACCACCAGGACACCACTGGTTCTTCTCCACCCCAAGCGCCAGTGCGATTTAGCCGGAATGGGCAGGGGCTGGTTTTGGGCTGGCAAAAGATTTCCAGCCCCAAGGCACCCCTTCCGGCTTCTGTCCCTGCCGAGCAGAACGCGAGTGGTAACGTGGACAGTACCTTTTTGGAGAAAATGTTCTGGAGGGAGAAGCAGAGCGTGGCAGCCAAGGCACTGATCAGCCCCCACGTGTCGAAGGACAGCTCCGTGACCGTGGCCAGCAGGACGCCCCCGATGATGGGGATGAGGGATAAGTACACCTGGGGGGAGGAAGGAGGGGGAAAGCACTTCAGGTGGGAAAGAAGCGCCTTAAAATCACCATCCCAAAGATAATAATAATAATAATAATAATAATAATAATAATAACTTGTTAAACCTGACTTGGTTTCCCCAGCCAGTCTGGGCGGCTCCCAACAGAATATTAAAAAGACGATGAAACACCAAACATTTAAAACCTCCCTAAACAGGGCTGCCTTCAGATGTCTTCTAAAAGTCAGACAGTTGTTTATTTCCTTGACATCTGATGGGAGGGCGTTCCACAGGGAGGGCGCCACCACCGAGAAGGCCCTCCGCCTGCTTCCCTGTAACCTCACTTCTCGCAGGGAGGGAACCGCCAGAAGACCCTTGGGAGTGGAGACGCTCCTTCAGGGATACTGGGCCATTTAGGGCTTTAAAGGTCACCACCAACACTTTGAATTGTGCTCAGTACTGGGAGCCAATGTCAATTTTTCAGGACTGGAGTAATATGGTCCCAGCGGCCACAGCCCGTCACCAATCTGGGAGGTGCCTTCTAGATTAGTTGGTAGTTTCCAAGTCATCTTCAAAGGGAGCCTCCCCCCCCCCCCCCCCCCGTAGAGCGCATTGCAGCAGTCCCAAGTGGGAGATAACCAGAATATGAACCACTCTGGCAAGTTAGACAACCGCCCTGGAGGCAGAACTGACCTGCGCCTCCATAGACAGCCGTGAGTCCGAAATGACCCCCAGGCTGCGCACCTGGTCCTTCAGGGGCACAGTGACCCCATTCAGGTCCAGGGAGTTTGTCTCCAGAAAGAAGGGCGGCGTCTCGCCCACCGTTCCTCCTCCCTCCTCCTCCCTCTTACCTTGGTTGTCTGCTTCTCCTTCATGATGATTCTCGACAAAAGCACCACCCAGATCGGCATTGTCGCTTTGACTGAAAGGAGAAGGAGGTTAGAGAGGCAGAAGAGGAGGGCAACCAAAATGGTCAAAGGCCTGGAAACAATGCCTTATGAGGAACGGCTAAGGGAGCTGGGCATGTTTAGCCTGGAGAAGAGGAGGTTAAGGGGTGATATGATAGCCATGTTCAAATATATAAAAGGATGTCACATAGAGGAGGGAGAAAGGTTGTTTTCTGCTGCTTCAGAGAAGCGGACACGGAGCAATGGATCCAAACTACAAGAAAGAAGATTCCACCTAAACATTAGGAAGAACTTCCTGACAGTAAGAGCTGTTTGACAGTGGAATTTGCTGCCAAGGAGTGTGGTGGAGTCTCCTTCCTTGGAGGTCTTTAAGCAGAGGCTTGACAACCATATGTCAGGAGTGCTCTGATGGTGTTTCCTGCTTGGCAGGGGGTTGGACTCGATGGCCCTTGGGGTCTCTTCCAACTCTAGGATTCTAGGATTCTAAGAGAAGCTAGAAGAGGAGACTGGCAAGGAGGAACGCAGGGAGCTGTAGGTCCAAGAAGCTCAGGACTGTCTACACCAACTGGCAGCCATGGCTGTGCAGGTTCTCAGGCAGGAATCTCTGCCAGCCGCAGCTAGAGACGGGGGCTAGGGTTGAACCCGGGACTTCTGCATGCAGAGGGGGACAGAAGCCCATGGGAAACACAAGGGAGAATGACTGCACAGCGTGAGTCCTCACTCTCACAAGGGACCCCAAAACCAAAGCACCCAATATTTCAGCCCCTTACTTGGGTTGTATCCCATCTAAGACATTTGCACAGAGCAAACACAGTGAGGTTAATGGGCATAATGTGGTCACGTCCAACAGGTTTAATAAATAAAATACTCAAGAGCTTGACAAATGCTAGCTTTGACCCACTATTTATTACTGTGGTTAACAGGAGAATGCTTTTTCTTTCCCCAGAAAAAGAAATTAAACACGAAACACCCTCAAAACCAATTATTTCAATGCGGCTGGCACCAAGAAGGCCCCGTCATGGGCTGGTGGCGCTGAAAGCCCCAGGTCTGCCATTCCAGGATCAACTTTTCTTTCTTTCTAGGAGAACGCTGCACATTCCCAGGAGCAGCAGGGTGCGGAGGGCCTGCCCCCTTTGTAGGGCTGGAATAGATGTTTGTGGGGGTGCCCTCCCATATCTGCAATTCTAGCATCAACTTCTTTATTTCCAGGCAATCTGCACATACCCAGGAACAATAGGGCACAGAGGGCCTTCCCCCTTTGTAGGGCTGGACTAGATGATCGTGTGGGTGCCCTCCCTATTCTGCAATTCTAGAATCAACTTCTTTCTTTCCATGCACTCTGCACATTCCCAGGAGCAGCAGGGCGCGGAGGGCCTGCCTCCGTTGTAGGGCTGGACTAGATGATCATGGGGGTGCCCTCCCAAATCTGCCACTCTAGGACCAACTTCTTTCTTTCTTTCTTTCTTTCTTTCTTTCTTTCCATGCACTCTGCACATTCCCAGGAGCAGTATGGTGCAGAAGACCTGCCCCCTTTATGGAGCTGGACTAGATGATCATGGGGGTGCCCTCCCAAATCTGCAATTCTAGGACCAACGTCTTTCTTTCTTGGCACTCTGCACATTCCCAGGAGCAGAGGACCTGCCCCCTTTATGGAGCTGGACTAGATGATCGTGGGGGTGCCCTCCCAAATCTGCAATTCTAGGACCAACTTCTTTATTTCCAGGCACTCTGCACATTCCCAGGAACAGAGGACCTGCCCCCTTTATAGGGTTGGACTAGATGATCATGGGGATGCCCTCTCAAATCTGCAATTCTAGGACCAACGTCTTTCTTTCCAGGCACTCTGCACATTCCCAGGAGCAGAGGACCTGCCCCCTTTATAGGGTTGGACTAGATGATCGTGGGGGTGCCCTCTCAAATCTGCAATTCTAGGACCAACGTCTTTCTTTCCAGGCACTCTGCACATTCCCAGGAGCAGAGGACCTGCCCCCTTTATAGAGCTGGACTAGATGATCGTGGGGGTGCCCTCCCAAATCTGCCCCTCTCGCATCAACTTCTTTCGTTCCATTCCCACCCTCCGCCCTCTGCCCATGCCCCGGAGCCCGCGTACCGGTGTGGGCGTAGGAGACGGGCACCCTCCAGAGGGAGACGTGGGCGGAGACGGAGGCCAGGTACTTCCCGAAGGCGAGCGGGAGGATGAGTCTCGGGTAGGCGCGCGGGGGCAGCTGGGCGGGGCTGGCGGCGGGCACGCGCCAGGCGCGCAGCAGGGGGGGCAGGAGCGCCACCAGGCCCAGCACGTGGCAGAGGGAGACGGTGACGGGCCTCGGGAAGGCGCCCAGCAGCACCTTGTTCACCACGTTGCCGCCGGCGCTCAGCGCGTACCAGGCCAGGCACAGCGCGGGCACGCGGAAGACCCCCGGCGGCGGGGGCGCGCCTCCTCCTCCCCGGGGGCGGGGCGGCGGGGGCGCGCCCGGGGGCGGCGGGGACGCGCCGGGAGGGAGGGGCGGCGAGGAAGGCGGGAGCAGGGCCGGCGGAGGCGGCAGCAGCAGCGGCGACGAGGACGACGCCATCCTGAGCCGGATCCGGCCCCTCTCGGCCGCCGCTCGCTCCCCGGCGCGCTCCGACGCGTCACTTCCGCCCGGCGACGGAAGCGGACGTGGCTACGGGAGCCGCGCGGGGACAAGCGGCCGGAAGAGGCGGAGGGCCGCGCCCACAAGGGGGCGAGGATCGAGGAGGGGCGTTGTTGCGTCAGAGGCCGCGCCCACAAAGGGGCGGGGCCTAGGGAAGAGAGGGCGGGGCCTGGGAATGCCCTGCTGCTGTTCCTCTTCCTGCTAGTATTATTATTATTATTATGCATTTTATATATATATATATATATATGTATATGTATATATGTGTATATATATATATATATATATATATATATAAAAATAAAACCTACATTGAATTTTTATTAGTCCTGTCTCCCTGGGCGAGGATTGTTATCAGTATAATAAAAATAAATAATAAATAAATAATAAATATATTTATTATGATGATCAGTATTATTTGTTTATGCATTTTAATAATAATAATAATAATAATAATAATAATAATAATAATAATAATAATTATTGTATACCCCGCCCTCCCCAGCCAGAGCCAGGCTCAGGGCAGCTAACCCCAGTAAAATTACAGTAAAAAACATAATGGGGGGGAGACCCAATTTAAAATACAGGTTAAAACGCAGCCTCATTTTGAAAGTAGCCCATAGATCAAAACCAGAAGAGGAGGGAAACATAAGGGTCAGACTGAGTCCAAACCAAAGGCCAGGTGGAACAACTCTGTCTTGCAGGCCCTGCGGAAAGATGTCAAGTCCCGCAGGGCGCTAGTCTCTTGGGACAGAGCGTTCCACCAAGTCGGGGCCACTACTGAAAAGGCCCTGGCCCTAGTTGAGACCAACCTAACCACCTTGAGGCTCGGGACCTCCAAAGTGTTGTCATTTGTGGACCTTAAGGTCCTTCGCAGGGCATACCAGGAGAGGCGGGCCATAGGTACGAGAGTCTTATGTACCTATTATTTATACCCCGCCCATCTGGCTGGGTTTCCCCAACAGAATATTAAAAACACGACAAAGCAGCGAACATTAAAAGCTTCCCTAAACAGGGCTGCCTTCAGATGTCTTCTAAAAAGTCAGATTGTTGTTTATTTCCTTGACATCTGACGGGAGGGCGTTCCACAGGGCGGGCGCCACCACCAAGAAGGCCCCCCTGTGCCTGGTTCCCTGTAAACTCACTTCTCGCAGCGAGGGAACCACCAGAAGGCCCTCGGAGCTGGACCTCCGTATCTGGGATGGGGGTGGAGAGAAACTTGCTCAGCTACGAGTGATCGCCAAAGGAGATATACGACTTACATTTATCTGTATTAGTCCCATTTCCCTGGGCGAGTATTATTATTATTATTTACGCATTTTCAATATTTTGACATATACAACTTACATTTATCTTTATTAGTCCCGTCTCCTTAGACAAGTATTATTATTATATTGTGTGTATACAGTACTATATCCGCAGGTCTCAGGGCGGTTCATGACGTAAGACCTGGGACCTTCCACTGTTTCCTAAACTTGGGTCTCCAGCTGTTTTGTGGACCATGCACATTCTTCATTGCAGTGCAAAGACCCCCCCCCCAAAAAAAAATGGATTCAAAGCATGCAGTGTTCAATTAAAATTAGCCAGAGACCACAAGGAGCTAAAATATAGCCACTGACACTTCTTGATGCTGCTCCCTGAACTGGGTACCACCACAATGCAGGGTAGAAGCCCCCCCCAGTGGTGAAAAAGAGGGTCGGGGGCTCTACTCTCCTTGCTTTCCTTGCCCAGGTGAAGTGGTTTTAACAACTGAGAATATGCAGAAGTTCGACAGAGGAAAAACTTAATCTGCCGGGGAGGTAAAAGTGAGGGGGGGGGTGAAGCTTCAGTTGCTGGATTTGTGCACAGAAACTGGTCACAAGGAAAGCATGTCCCCCTCCCCACCCCAAACAAAACTCAGAGGTGGTGAGGTGCACTTGCACTAAAAATAAATAAATCGCTTACTTGGAAACCAGCCGCCTTGTTAATGACAAACCCCTTTTTTAATAATAAAAAAAATCAGTTCCTTTGGCACTGAAGTCCAAAAACAAATTTACACACATCCCATCTTCACAAATTTGCCCAAAGGAGATAGAGTCATACCTTGGTTTTCAAACACCTTGGGAGTCGAACGTTTCGGCTCCCGGACGATCGAAAACCGGAAGCGATTGTTCCGGTTTTCGAACGTTCTTTGGAACGTCCGACACGGCTTCCGGCTTCCTGCAGCCAATCGGAAGCTCCGCCTTGGTTCCCAAATGTTTTCAGAAGTCGAATGGACTTCCGGAACGGATTCTGTCTGCCTTCCAAGGTACCACTGTATTTCTAAAAGCAGACAAATAGCAAGGGAAGCAGGTAGGCGAAGCAAGTGACCTTCTGGATCTTACCATTGGGACTCCCATCTCTTCCAGCTGGAAGGGCCAGCGGTCAAGGATTATGCTCCTGGACCGACATCAGAAGGGCCACAGGCTCCGACCCATCCCAGTTCTATAGATCGCAGATAGTTGACATGGTACCCCTCTCTGGAGGTTATTGGACTACAACTCCCAGCACCCCCAGCCAGTAAGAGAGGGTGGGAGCTGTAGCCCCCACTGACACCACGCTGTAAGCCCAGGAGCGTCAGGGTGAGAAACGCACACTATCTTGCTCTCTCTGTACTGCCCTCCCCAGGCGCTTCAGACTACAACTCCCAGGAAGCACACACTACACCTGGATTGTGGGAATACTACAACTCCCAGGACCGGCGTTCAGGGACGATGGGGACTGTGTAGCCCAGAATCAGTTGGAGACTCAAGTCCTCCAGCTACAGGAAGCTGCCTTACTCAAGTCAGCCAACTTTTCGGGAACTTCCCTTTTTCCAAAAACGACAGCCCGTGCTTTTGTGCAAATTTTTGTTTTATTTCCACATGTATATCACAACGTGTCCACTTAAAGGACCAATAGCAAAGTTGCTCCCTTCTGCGTCCCAGGAACGCAGAAGTCTAGGATAGTTACTGTACATTCACTAAGGCTCTGTTTCGCTTTTGCAAGTCGCGCTTCTTCTTTTTCTTCTTCTCCCTCTCTCTTTTTTTTTTTTTAATTTTTGTGATGGATCTCCGTAAGGCAAACAAATTATCTAAAAAGGAATGGTAACAAGTGTATTTTCCAGCATTGCAGAACAGGCTTTCCCAATCTCTCTCTCTCTCCCCCCTCCTTTCACAGGACAAAAGTAGCACCCTCTGTACGGTTTGGATTTTGTCTTTTTTAACGTGGGGGGGGCGGCACAGCGGAGGAGAGAGGGCTCCCTCCCTTGCCCCTCCCTAGAAAATGTGCAGAAAGAATTCCGGGAAGACACACTCAGGCTGGCAAAGGGTAGTGGTGCAGCATTTCTTAGGCTGAAGCCAAAAATCTGATTAGATCCTACCAAGAAAGGAGGAAGGAAGGAAGGAATATTTGTGGAATGCTAACCTGAAGGTGGGCACTACCTCCTGCCTACCCTGGCAGACTGGCACCCCTCACCGCAAGCCACACACCTTTTTCTGGAGACAGATGTGACGCCAGGAAGAACTACGGACTACAGGATTTTTGCAGTTTCATCTCAAACCATCTCACTGCTGTTACTATTATCCTTACTCCCTTTCCAAGAAAAAACAAACAAAATAGGGACAAAAATAAATAGGCTACGGCTACTCTTGGTTAAAACCTCCTGCTTCCCACCCTTGCTCTCCCCGCCTCCTCCCTGCCTGCCCTCGGATTTCGCACACCCGCCAATCACTGGAAAGAATTTCCACTTTTTGAAACAAAAATAAAATAAAATAAAAACCCTAACACTTTTTTTTCTTTTTGTGTTTTTTTCCAGAGCTGGCTGGCTAAAGAGTTTGGAACTCTTTCCGTTGCCGCCGTTTAAATCAAACCTCTGTTCTGCGCCTCCTCCCGCTTTGCAATTTTGTTAGTAGACTGGTAGCAGCACTTCACAAAAAAAGAAAAGAATAATTAGAAAGAAACCTAGGGAAGAAGGAACTGCCGGGGTCCAGCTCTCTCTCTCTCTCTCTCTCTCTCCATCCCTCCCTCTCTCTTTCTTTCTGCTGGATGAGCCTTTTTTTCAGCACAACGGGGGGCGGAGGGGTGGGCAGCCGTTGCCGCCGCACCGGCCTGCTTGCACCGAACTGCCCCTTGCGTCAGAAGAATCCCGGCGCTCAGTCCAGGCAGACGTAAGGCAGGACGTTGAGGCGCCCGTCGTCCCCGTGCGGGTCGAGGGATATTCCCTGCGTCCAATCATACCAGTTACCCTGTGTGTCGTAGCAACCATTCACGCCCGGCCAGTGGTGGCCGCAAATCCTGTCGAGGTCGCCCCTCGTCACCTCCCGGGTCACCCCGGGCAAGTCCGTGGGCTTGCTGTGGGGCGCCAGGACGTGGGTCTTGCGGGCGTCCCGGCGGGTGCTCTCCTCCTGCTTCAGGTACTCAGACATGAAGTAGTGAGCGCCCGGAGTCTGTACCCCTGAAGAGGAGAGCAAGCTGCTCTGCCGGTTCAAATAGGACTGGATTATCTCGTTCCGGGAGAGCTCCTTCCAGTTGGTCTGCTCAAAGGGGCTTTGCAGGGGGGGCTTGGGCTCGGTGGCTTCCCCTGCGCCTGTCCTGTGCTGATGCTCGGGGAGAGCGGGCGGGTGGGCTGCCGAGGGCAAGGAGTCCCTCTGCGCCAGGGGCTTGATCTCGCCCGTCATGGGGTCAAAGGTCAGCCGCCGCTCCTTTTTTAACCGCACCGGCTTGACCCCCCCTTCCAGCGCCTGCCCGTCTAAGTTGACCACGTAGTCCTTGGGCCGGTACTTCTTCTTCTTCTTGCTGTCCGACCCCGAGGCGGCGCCGTCGCTGTCCGCCCGGCCCGCGTCCGGCGAGAAGCCCGCCAGCAAGGACTCCGCCAGGAGGGGGCCCGCCCCGCTGCTCACAGGGGGCCCCGCCATCAGCCGGCCCGCCGGCGCCTCCTGGATGCCGTGCAGGGGTGTCTCCAGCCCCGCCTGCGCATGGGCCTCCAGCCGCTTCTCCAGCGCCGGCTGCACGAGGGCAGGGGGCGACAAGGGAGCCCCGGCGGGAGTGTCCGGGGCGGGCGGAGGCCTCGTCGGGGAAGGGGCAGGCGGCGAGCCCTTGGGCGAGTAGGTGGTGTGCTGCCGGGAAAACGTTTCCGCCCGAACATGCCTGGGACTGAAAGAGGAGCAACGGGGGCTCTTGGGCTGGCTGGCTGCGGGCGCCACCTCCTTCTCCTGCTGGACCAGCAGCGCCACCTTCAGCAGGGACGAAGCAGAGGGCTTGAAGAGACCCGGGGAGCTGGTGTGGGGGCGCACCGCATTGATGGGGATCTTGCTGAGCTTGTCGCCCTCGACCAGATCGGCGGGCAGGCCGGCCTCCGGCGGGCTGGGGAAGCTGTCCGGGCTGCTGCCCCCGATCCCGTTCGTCGGGGGCGGCGAGGAGTTCTGTAACACTTCAAAGCAGGCCTTGGAGGCCTTCGGCAGAGGCAGGAGAGGCGCCCCCGCCAGGCCATCGCGTGGCTCCCCCCGCCTCTTCCGAGCCGCCGGCTTCTCCGCTAACTGCTTCGGGGAGTGCAGCTTCTGGACGTCGTTCCGGACCTTCGCATCTTGCGCAGGCTTCGGCCCCGCAGGAGGAGTCTCCACTCGGCAGTTGTGGGCCCCGCCGCCATTGGCCGACCCCGGCGGGTTGGGCGGGCCCCTGGCGGCCCCCTCGCTGGGCGCCCCCGGCTCAATCAGCTTCTGCCAGTTCCGCAGCAGCTTCTTAGCCCGCTTGGCCAGTTCCACATTCTCGGTTTTCTTCCTCACGTCGTTGATGAGTTTCCCCAGCCTCGTCTCCTGTGGAGTTTTTTGGGGGGGAAAGGAACAAGAGAGAAAAGTGGGGAGGGAACGTTACTTTGCAAGATATCTGCATACCGCATCACCCCACCTTCAGCAGCCAGATGTTTCGGACTACAGGTCCCATCGTCCCCAGCCGGTGTGGCCAAATGGAACCGGGGCTGATGGGAGTCGTAGTTCAAAACACAAGGGAGGTGCCAGGCGGGCAAAGGCTCCCGTGAACCTGTCAAAAGGAGGCAGCTTCTCCTGTCCCAGGAAGGTCTCCCTCCAATAAGAGGAATTTGGGGTCTGAGTGGGTGGGTACCTGTGACACACATGGACACAGAGCACCTTATGACAGATGTTTTCAACCTTTTTGAGTCCATGGCTCCTTGAGCAACATTCTTTCTGCGGCACCCTTGTGGGGCTCAGTAGCCTGCTGGCTGCAGAGCTGGCAGCCTCACCCTTTTCCAAACACCCTCCCTTGGGGAGTGTTCCCTCTGCCCCCTCTCCTCAAGGCACCCGAGGAGGAAAGGTCAGAGGCTCGTGTTGCCCATGGCAGCCCGACCATAATTCCAGGCACCCCAGGGTGCCACAGCACCCTAGTTGAAAACCACTGCTCTATGAGCGGGGAGGCGCACTACCAAGAAGGGTCAATGGTTGCACAGGTGTGTTGATATGCACACTGGTGCGGTGGAGATTTTGCCAGAAATTAGCTGCTGCCTTATTTTCCCTGTGGATTCCTCCCCACCCCCCCAATTCTAAGGAGCACCTCAGTTGAGAAAATTACTCTATAACCTAATGAATGGAAAGGAGAAACAGACAACTGGAAGCAATCGTAAGTCAGGATCCAAGTTGCTGCCACCTCTTCCCACAGATTATTTATATAGCCATGCTAGAATTGGAAGCTTTCAGCACTTCCACTTTTCAAAATCTACGCCGTGTAAAGGAAAGACCTGCTGCTGTGTTGTCTTAAAACCCACCGTTAATACAGTCGTACCTCGGAAGTCGAACGGAAACCGTTCCGGAAGTTCGCTCGGCTTCCAAAACGTTTGGAAACCAAAGCGCAGCTTCTGATTGGCTGCAAGAGGAAGCTCCTGCAGCCAATCGGAAGCTGCGCCGGGCGTCCGGGTTCCAGAGAACGTTTGCAAAACGGAACACTCACTTCCAAGGTTGCGGCGTTCACAAACCAAGGTACAACTGTACTAAATAATAATAATAATAATAATAATAATAATAATAATAATAATAATATGAGAAACAAAGCTTCCAGTTTGACTACAATATCAACACATCATGTCTTTTTGCTGAAACAAACATTTCAGTTCGTTTGGGCAGCGTGGGGACTGAGCTCATAAAATGAACAAGACAAACTCTCAGCTTTGTCATGCTAAATATTTCAGCCAACTAAATCAAACCCACCAAATCAGGGCAGCGGGTTAAGTTCTACAGAAAACCCTCCTGCCAGTTTGCATGTCTCCTCAGCTACCTACACAGAGCAGGCCTCTCAAGACTGAGACAATCGCAAGCCCGCGAGGCTTGGAAAGAGAACTGCGAGCCATCCGGCATTTGCAGAAACGACCAGAGCGGCTAAGGATCGCGGCAACGCGAGGCAGCTGTGAAAATCAGTCTCCGTATCTCCGGCCAACGCTGGCACAGGGAGCGCTGGGGACTCTTCCACGGGATTCCCCCGTTTGGAGGAGGCAGGTGGGCTGAAACATGTTCAGACAAGCAGCCAACGCTCACAGGGAGCCCCATCCTAGTCCACAAGGCTGAGTCAGCTGAGTCAGAACCCACAGTTCTGGGGAAGGGGGTGTCACACAACTGCAGAGCTGCTTGGAAACCCAGGAGCTGCGTGAGGAAGACCAGGGCAGCCGAGAAGGCGCAGCCCGTACTAGTCTGCTGTCACGGGATACAGCAACCCACCATGCTTGCTTTTAAAGCTGCAAAATGGTGGACGCTATTGGCATTTGGAGCCCTTTAACAATTTGGGACCAGTTTAGTTGTGCGATCACCTTACCCAATGGGTGGTCCCACTCAAACGCTTTGATAGGCGGAATTGGCACGACTGCAGGTGCCTGTTCCGCACCCGAAAGAACCCAGTTTTTCAGAGAGGCAGTGTGGATATTTTGGAACTCCCTGGCCTATCGAAATCAAGCAGGCGCCTTCGCCGTACTCTTTTCAGCGCTTGCTAAAAACGGTCCTGTTTAGGCAAGCCCGCTCAGATGCTTAGAAAGCTGAGATGATTTAAATCTGTTTCTGCGCTTTAACTTTTACGCGCTTTAAAGCACGGTTGTGCATTTTGTTCTGGGTTTCACCCTTTTATCTTTTGTAAACCTCTTCAGCGGTTTCTTTTTTGTTTTTACCATCAATGGGGAACAAATTTTTAAAAATAAAAATGAGCGCCGTACAGCTTTTGCTATTTCCACCTGGAGGTGAATGCCAACCCACCTCGAGCGCCTCTTTGGTGATGGGATACCTCTCCAGGCTGGAGATCACTTCTAGTACTGCCACCATGTTACGAATCTGGAAGAGAAAGAGAACAGTTAAACGTGAGGCTTTGGGCGGGAGCGTGCGCCAAACACCATGCATCCTGCGCTGTGTGACACTAAGAGAGCTCAGCGTACAACCGCTGAAATGAATGGATCCAGCTAACTTTGAAGGCTGCCCCAACTCCCTCCGCTGCTGAGAGGTAGGTCCAGCCACCCAGCGAGTCAGAAGCCGAATGACAACCACCCCTTGCTTCTGGACTTGTGCCTCAATCACCAGTGGCGTTCACCGGCCGGGGTCAGGGTCCTTAAGAGGCTCCCAGTGACACCCCACACATTATAAAGTCACAGCGAGAACGGCAGAAATCAGCCCTGAAGACACTCTGCCAGGAGACCCTAAAAGCCAACATCTCTTCCTGCCGTAGCCCGACCGGATACGAAAACTGGCCACTGTGGCCCTTAGCCTCCTTAAAGGTCACCAAAGAGGAAGGGCCTTCTCTACCAAGGTACCTCGCCAATGGTGTTCCCTCCCCAAGAATGCTCATCTGGAGAAAAGCTTTCCCCCTTTCGCTCAGGGCTCTTTTAGGCGTCACCACACGAAGACACATCAAAAGGGGCTTTGCATGCAGGAGGGCTCGGGTCAGGGTCAGGCCCAACCCCCTGAAGCAACAACTCCAGCGCTGGGATGGAGCAAAGACCCCCCCCCCCGAGGCCAAAACCCTGGAGGACCACTGCCAGTCAGAAGGCGCAATAGAAAGAGAGAGAAAGACAGACAGACAGACAGACAGAGAGACCAAGGGCCTAGCTTCGCACGATGCATCTTCCTGTGTCCCTGGGCATCTTGCACGATTTCATCCCGTGCAAAAGATCTGAGGAGAATTGGGGGGTTAAAGCGCAGGCAGCAGGCACAGAAAGCGTGAAGGGGGAAGTCTGGAGGGCGGGGGGGACGGGGACGCGCAAGAGGTGCAGTCGTTCAGAAAGACGCAAGCCCGAGGGAGTGGCCGGGTTAAGCCCCTCTGCGCCAAGTGCGGCCAGTGTGGTGGTGCCCATTCCAAATGATCAGCAGCCGTCAAGGCGCAAGCAGAGGGGTGATGTGGAGACCAGCAGGCCAGCGCAACACCCCCCCCGGCTTTATACTATTAGGAGACATGTCTACCCCACCCTACAGAAAACAGGGCCTCCTATACAAGCCCAAGGTAGTGCTCCCCAATAGCAAGACTCCACAAAGTGAACACCATAAACTCAGGGCACGGAACAAGCGCAACCATGGACAGGTGGGGGGGAACGTGTGGGAATGGGGGTCAGCATTACATGGCAAGGAGGTGCCGCAGTCTACAGCTAGGATCTAAGCCGCCGGGGCCAAGTAACATGGAAAGAGCGTCAGTCTGGCATGTGCTGGGGCCCGAAGCGGGGGCACGGGAAAGGACCCACAGGCAAGGAGATGGGCACAGAGGAATGGGCTGGGGGGGGGGGGAACTGCAAGAGGAAGGTCAAGCCCAGAGGATACATGTGGTCCTGACTCCCCTTCTTTGCAGACCCAGGTGGGTGGAGAGGGAAAAGGAGGCCCAAGGGCCAACAAACCGGACTTGGCATTTCTGCAGCAGAAGGGAGATTTTTACTTTTGCAGGATGAGATGGGAAGAAAGAAAAGAGGAAATTATGTTAGCAGGTGAGAAGCCCAGAGAGGAGGAGCTGGCAGAGGCGGCAGGAAACCCGTTGAAGGAGAGCCCAACGCCCCAGAGCAACGCCTTGCACTGATGCACACTAGGTTGTCCACCCAGCTCAGCACTCCCTGCACAGACTGGCAGCACTCTCCAGGGTGTCAACCCAGGGGTCTCCCAAACCCGCAGCTGCAGACACCGGTGGTTGAGATTGGCGTAGTTCCACAAGCAAAGGGGATACCTTGCCACTGAGCAATGGCCCTTTCCTTAAAAATAAAAGCAAGGTTCCTGACCTCATGGCTCTCATTTAAGCTGGAAGCTGCTGCCTCACACTGTGTCACGGCATTGCTCCAGCCAACTCGACGTTGCCTACATTGACTGCAGGGCCTAGGGCTCACGGGTCCTACCTGAAGATCATTCTACGTAGGAGGCAGGCCCTCTGAGCTGCAGCCTTCACCTCCTCCCGAGTCAGGCCACTGCACTGGGCCCCTATAGCTCAGCACTGACCGGCAGCAGCTGACCAGAGCTTCAGGCAGGAAATAATTCCCCAGCCTTCGCCGGATACCTTCTGCATGCAAAGCAAGTGATCCACCGTACCAACAAGCCCTTCCCCACCCACCCCCAGCCCTTCCCTCTCTTGCAACTTGCCGGCTTTCAGCAGCGGTCTTCCAGCTCTCTGCACCCAGGACCTGCTTTTAACCAAACCGTGTATCTGGGTACCCACTTCTCAACGCTTTCGCCACAGACCTGCACGGCGACCCACCTTGCAGGGGACCAGGGGCACAAAACACCAGTTGGGAGACCCCAGATTTGGAGGACATGATTATCACTATTATTAGTATTAGACGGGAGATCCCAGATTTGGAGTACGCTATCAGCATCATTATTATTAGTTGGAGACCCCAAATTTAGAGGACATTAAGATCAATATGATTAGTTGGAGACCCCAGGTTTGAAGGACACGATTATCATCATCATTATTAGTTGGGAGACCCCCAGATTTGGGGGGCATGGTTATTATTGCATGAGTGGGGTGGGATTTTTTGTTTTGGTTTTTTTGCTCAGGAACAACCCTTTAAAAGCCCAAACCAAGAAACCAGGAAGGAAAGGCGGATGAGAGACCCCCCCCCAGCAGTGATTATCATGGGCTGGGGTGTGTGTGTGTGTGTGTGTGTGTGTATATATATATATATGCCAGACTTCTTCTTCTTCTCCCCCCCACTCGCATCCCCACGTGCAAAAACGCTACATCCCCCCCCGCCGCACAAACACATTAACCCTTCCCTCCCCTGTCTCTCCCTCCCATTACTAATATAATACTAATACTACTACTAATAATTTGTTATTTATACCCCGCCCAACGGGCTGCCCCCCCCCCAGCCCCTCTGGGCGGCTCCCAACAAAACCCTAAAACACAGCCACCTCTCCAACATTCAAAGCTCCCCTAGATTAACCCTCTCCCTCCCATTAACCCTTCCCTCCCCCTCTCCCAGACTCACGTTGCTGTTGGGGTCGACGGCCTGCAGCAGCCGGTCCCTGATCTGCTGCGGGGAGGGTCCCGGAGCCGCTGTCATTGCCCCCCCGTCGAGGCGGCGACCCCGAGCCCTGCGCTGGCGGCGGCGGCGGCGGGAGGAGGAGGAGCCCCCCCGCCCTCCTCCCCCCGCTTCCTGCCGGGCCTCCTCCTCCTCCTCCTCGCCTTCCTCCTCCTCCTCCTGCTGGGCTCGCCGGCCTCCCTCCTCCTCCTGCCCCGCCGCTGGGCCGCCTCAGCTCACTCGCCGGCCGCGCCGCGGGGCAGCCGGAGCCGCATGTTCCTCGGGGGGCGCCTCCCGCCGGGGCTGGGCCTGGCCCGGGCTCCTCGGCCTCGCCCCCTTCTCTCCGGGCCGGGCCGCCCGTCCTCCTCGGGGCTCCTCCGTCCAGGCGGCGGCGGCGGCGGCGGCGGAGGAGGCCGAGCTGCTCAACTGTGGGCAAGAGCCAGCAGCCGCGCGCGGTGCACCCTGGGACACGCCCGACGCCGTGACGCCGCGCGCAGGCCGACGCACGCACGGGGGAGGAGGGCGGGGGGAGGAGGAGGAGGAGGAACGTCGCGTCTGTGACGTCGGGGCGCAAGGGGCGGGCGGCGCGGTTCTCTCTCTCTCTCTCTCTCTCTCTCTCTCTCTCTGTGGCAAGCCGGGCGCGCATGCGCAGTGCGGCGGGAAAGGGAGCCGGGCGGGAGGGGGAGAAAGGGCGGGAAAAAAAGAGAGGGAGGCGTTTGGCGCCAAGGGGCGCGTCCCTCAGATTTACCTCAGTTTAAACGTGAAAGAGATATATATATATATATGCACACACATACATATACTGTATCTTATATATGTATATATATGTGTGTGTATATATTACTATTGAAATTTGTATTCAATTATAGCCCGTCGCTCAGATTTACCTCAGTTTAAACGTGAAAGATATATATATATATATATATATATATATGCACACACATACATATACATATATATATGTGTATATATATATATATATAAAAGTTTATCTTATATATGTATATATGTGTGTGTATATATTACTATTGAAATATTTATTCAATAGCCCGTCCCTCAGATTTATGTCAGTTTAAACGTGAACGATATAAAATACATGCAGAAAAGCAATATGTATTCAATAGTTCATCCCGTCCCTCAGATTTACCTGTTTAAATGTGATATATCATAGTTTTATATATATATATATATATATAGTTACAGGAACCCCTCTCCATTAATCCATTAACTATATATATATATATATATAAAACTATGATGTATATATTCAATAGCCAGTCCCTCAGATCTACGTAATTTTAAACGTGAAAGATATATATATAAAAGCAATATGTATTTGTTTGACCCTCAGATTTACCTGTTTAAACATGAAAGATGTCAGTTTTTAATATATATATATGTTCAATAGCCCGTCCCTCAGATTTAAACGCAATATAAAATATATGTATAAAAGAAAGATGTATTCAATAGTTGGTCCCGTCCTTCAGATTTACCCGTTTAAAAACTATGAAATATATTCAATAGTTTGTAATATATTGATATGTGTGTGTGTGTGTTTGTGTGTGTTAAATAGTAGGAAAGACGGACACAGATCTCAGCTCTTTTAGATTCACAGCTCTTTATTGCAGCAGCTCCTGGAGTCAGACTGACTGCAGCCTCCCCGGCTGCTTTATATAATGCAAAGTAACTCCTAACTGACCAATCAGTGAGCGACAGTTCTCAACCCTGGTGGACCTGAGTGAGAACTGCAGTTAATCCTAATACATTATATTTGTTATATGGGATGTGGGTGGCGCTGTGGGTTAAGCCGCCGAGCTTCTTCGGCTTGCTGATCAGAAGGTTGGTGGTTCGAATCCCCGCGATGTGAGATGAGTCAGTCATGACTGGACCTAACAGCCAGGGGTCCCTTTACCTTTATATATGTTATAAGAATTTTAATATATATTCAATATATTAATATTAATATATTTTCAATAAATTCAGAATTCAAAAATCAATTTGGGTGGGGAATACAGCACAGAAATCTAAACTTCCAACACACCACCTAACTGTTGGCCCAGCCAAACCGCAACGTTTTTGATAAATTTGGCCCCCTGTCCACGATTCCTCTCAGGATTTTCCCTCAGAGTATCAGTTGTTAATACTAACAACTTCCAACTAACTGACCAATCAGTGAGTGACAGTTCTCAATCCTGGTGGACCTGAGTGAGAACTGCAGTCAATCTTAATACATTATATATGTCATATGGGGCGCAGGTGGCGCTGTGGGTTAAACCACCGAGCTTCTTCAGCTTGCTGATCAGAAGGTTGGCGGTTCGAATCCCCGCGATGTGAGATGAGCGCCGCAACCCCAGAGTCAGTCATGACTGGACCTAACAGTCAGGGGTCCCTTTATATATAAGAATTTTAATTACAGATAGGTAGCCGTGTTGGTCTGCCATAGTCAAAACAAAATGAAAAAATTACTTCCAGTAGCACCTTAAAGAAAAAATTACTTCCAGTAGCACCTTAAAGTTCTACTAACTTAGTTGGTCTTTAAGGTGCTACTGGAAGTAATTTTTTAATTTTGTTTTGAAGAATTTTAATATATATTCAATATATTAATATATTTTCAATACATTCAGAATTCAAAAATCAATTTGGGTGGGGAATACGGTACAGAAATCTAGACTTCCAACACACCACCTAATTGTTGGCCCAGCCAAACCGCAACGTTTTTGAAAAATTTGGCCCCCTGTCCACGATTCCTCTCAGGATGTTCCCTCAGAGCTATGAATCCATCATGTTGCAGGTGCATTTTTAACTTTTTGATCCAGCAGAACCGAAGCTAAAATACATGTGCCCCATTGATCAGTAATAGGTAAAAAAAGCATTCAGAAGGGGCCGTGGTGTTCCTGGGCATGTCTAAAGTACGCCCCCCACCGCTGGCCTTGCCGCCGAGGTAAACCAAGGCAGGCCTGGCTTCTTTTTCAAAATAGAAAATAAAAATGTATGTGACAGTAGACACTTCAGTTTTAGCAGTCAAGCAGAACTGAAAATAAAAAGGGGGGAAACCCCTTCTGTGAATCCCCCAAAATCACTGGGATCATTAAATTATATGTCATTTGCAAAGGTGTGTGTGTGTGTATTACTGTTGTAATATGTATTCAAAACCCATCCCTCAGATTTACCTCCTTTTAAACGTGAAAAAATATAAAATACATGTATAAAAGCAATATGTATTCAAAAGTTTGTCCCGTCCCTCAGATTTACCTGTTTAAATGTGATATATCATAGTTTTATATATATATATATAGTTACAGGAACCCCTCTCCATTAATCCATTAACTATATATATATATATATATATATATATATATATAAAACTATGATGTATATATTCAATAGCCCGTCCCTCAGATTTACATAATTTTAAACGTGAAAGATATATATATAAAAGCAATATGTATTTGTTTGTCCCGTCCCTCAGATTTACCTGTTTAAACATGAAAGATGTCAGTTTTTAATATATATATATGTTCAATAGCCCGTCCCTCAGATTTAAACGCAATATAAAATATATGTATAAAAGAAAGATGTATTCAATAGTTCATCCCGTTCGTCCCGTCCTTCAGATTTACCTGTTTAAAAATTATGAAATATATTCAATAGTTTGTAATATATATATGTGTGTGTGTGTGTGTTAAATAGTAGGAAAGACGGACAAAGATCTCAGCTCTTTTAGATTCACAGCTCTTTATTGCAGCAGCTAGAACTCTTCCTGGCGTCAGACTGACTGCAGCCTAGCCGGCTTCTTTATATATAATGCTAAGTGACTTCTAATACTAACAACTTCCAACTAACTGACCAATCAGTGAGTGACAGTTCTCAATCCTGGTGGACCTGAGTGAGAACTGCAGTCAGTCTTAATACATTATATATGTCATATGGGGCGCAGGTGGCGCTGTGGGTTAAACCACCGAGCTTCTTCAGCTTGCTGATCAGAAGGTTGGCGGTTCGAATCCCCGCGATGTGAGATGAGCGCCGCAACCCCAGAGTCAGTCATGACTGGACCTAACAGTCAGGGGTCCCTTTATATATAAGAATTTTAATTACAGATAGGTAGCCGTGTTGGTCTGCCATAGTCAAAACAAAATGAAAAAATTACTTCCAGTAGCACCTTAAAGAAAAAATTACTTCCAGTAGCACCTTAAAGTTCTACTAACTTAGTTGGTCTTTAAGGTGCTACTGGAAGTAATTTTTTAATTTTGTTTTGAAGAATTTTAATATATATTCAATATATTAATATATTTTCAATACATTCAGAATTCAAAAATCAATTTGGGTGGGGAATACGGTACAGAAATCTAGACTTCCAACACACCACCTAATTGTTGGCCCAGCCAAACCGCAACGTTTTTGAAAAATTTGGCCCCCTGTCCACGATTCCTCTCAGGATGTTCCCTCAGAGCTATGAATCCATCATGTTGCAGGTGCATTTTTAACTTTTTGATCCAGCAGAACCGAAGCTAAAATACATGTGCCCCATTGATCAGTAATAGGTAAAAAAAGCATTCAGAAGGGGCCGTGGTGTTCCTGGGCATGTCTAAAGTACGCCCCCCACCGCTGGCCTTGCCGCCGAGGTAAACCAAGGCAGGCCTGGCTTCTTTTTCAAAATAGAAAATAAAAATGTATGTGACAGTAGACACTTCAGTTTTAGCAGTCAAGCAGAACTGAAAATAAAAAGGGGGGAAACCCCTTCTGTGAATCCCCCAAAATCACTGGGATCATTAAATTATATGTCATTTGCAAAGGT
This sequence comes from Podarcis gaigeae, assembly GCF_964106915.1. Classification (NCBI taxonomy): domain Eukaryota; kingdom Metazoa; phylum Chordata; class Lepidosauria; order Squamata; family Lacertidae; genus Podarcis; species Podarcis gaigeae. The sequence goes on along the minus strand of NC_139696.1, from coordinate 942,343 downwards.
GTGTGTGTGTGTATTACTGTTGTAATATGTATTCAAAACCCATCCCTCAGATTTACCTCCTTTTAAACGTGAAAAAATATAAAATACATGTATAAAAGCAATATGTATTCAAAAGTTTGTCCCGTCCCTCAGATTTACCTGTTTAAATGTGATATATCATAGTTTTATATATATATATATAGTTACAGGAACCCCTCTCCATTAATCCATTAACTATATATATATATATATATATATATATATATATATATAAAACTATGATGTATATATTCAATAGCCCGTCCCTCAGATTTACATAATTTTAAACGTGAAAGATATATATATAAAAGCAATATGTATTTGTTTGTCCCGTCCCTCAGATTTACCTGTTTAAACATGAAAGATGTCAGTTTTTAATATATATATATGTTCAATAGCCCGTCCCTCAGATTTAAACGCAATATAAAATATATGTATAAAAGAAATATGTATTCAATAGTTCATCCCGTTCGTCCCGTCCTTCAGATTTACCTGTTTAAAAATTATGAAATATATTCAATAGTTTGTAATATATATATGTGTGTGTGTGTGTGTTAAATAGTAGGAAAGACGGACAAAGATCTCAGCTCTTTTAGATTCACAGCTCTTTATTGCAGCAGCTAGAACTCTTCCTGGCGTCAGACTGACTGCAGCCTAGCCGGCTTCTTTATATATAATGCTAAGTGACTTCTAATACTAACAACTTCCAACTAACTGACCAATCAGTGAGTGACAGTTCTCAATCCTGGTGGACCTGAGTGAGAACTGCAGTCAGTCTTAATACATTATATATGTCATATGGGGCGCAGGTGGCGCTGTGGGTTAAACCACCGAGCTTCTTCAGCTTGCTGATCAGAAGGTTGGCGGTTCGAATCCCCGCGATGTGAGATGAGCGCCGCAACCCCAGAGTCAGTCATGACTGGACCTAACAGTCAGGGGTCCCTTTATATATAAGAATTTTAATTACAGATAGGTAGCCGTGTTGGTCTGCCATAGTCAAAACAAAATGAAAAAATTACTTCCAGTAGCACCTTAAAGAAAAAATTACTTCCAGTAGCACCTTAAAGTTCTACTAACTTAGTTGGTCTTTAAGGTGCTACTGGAAGTAATTTTTTAATTTTGTTTTGAAGAATTTTAATATATATTCAATATATTAATATATTTTCAATACATTCAGAATTCAAAAATCAATTTGGGTGGGGAATACGGTACAGAAATCTAGACTTCCAACACACCACCTAATTGTTGGCCCAGCCAAACCGCAACGTTTTTGAAAAATTTGGCCCCCTGTCCACGATTCCTCTCAGGATGTTCCCTCAGAGCTATGAATCCATCATGTTGCAGGTGCATTTTTAACTTTTTGATCCAGCAGAACCGAAGCTAAAATACATGTGCCCCATTGATCAGTAATAGGTAAAAAAAGCATTCAGAAGGGGCCGTGGTGTTCCTGGGCATGTCTAAAGTACGCCCCCCACCGCTGGCCTTGCCGCCGAGGTAAACCAAGGCAGGCCTGGCTTCTTTTTCAAAATAGAAAATAAAAATGTATGTGACAGTAGACACTTCAGTTTTAGCAGTCAAGCAGAACTGAAAATAAAAAGGGGGGAAACCCCTTCTGTGAATCCCCCAAAATCACTGGGATCATTAAATTATATGTCATTTGCAAAGGTGTGTGTGTGTGTATTACTGTTGTAATATGTATTCAAAACCCATCCCTCAGATTTACCTCCTTTTAAACGTGAAAAAATATAAAATACATGTATAAAAGCAATATGTATTCAAAAGTTTGTCCCGTCCCTCAGATTTACCTGTTTAAATGTGATATATCATAGTTTTATATATATATATATAGTTACAGGAACCCCTCTCCATTAATCCATTAACTATATATATATATATATATATATATATATATATATATAAAACTATGATGTATATATTCAATAGCCCGTCCCTCAGATTTACATAATTTTAAACGTGAAAGATATATATATAAAAGCAATATGTATTTGTTTGTCCCGTCCCTCAGATTTACCTGTTTAAACATGAAAGATGTCAGTTTTTAATATATATATATGTTCAATAGCCCGTCCCTCAGATTTAAACGCAATATAAAATATATGTATAAAAGAAATATGTATTCAATAGTTCATCCCGTTCGTCCCGTCCTTCAGATTTACCTGTTTAAAAATTATGAAATATATTCAATAGTTTGTAATATATATATGTGTGTGTGTGTTTGTGTGTGTTAAATAGTAGGAAAGACAGACAAAGATCTCAGCTCTTTTAGATTCACAGCTCTTTATTGCAGCAGCTAGAACTCTTCCTGGCGTCAGACTGACTGCAGCCTAGCCGGCTTCTTTATATATAATGCTAAGTGACTTCTAATACTAACAACTTCCAACTAACTGACCAATCAGTGAGTGACAGTTCTCAATCCTGGTGGACCTGAGTGAGAACTGCAGTCAATCTTAATACATTATATATGTCATATGGGGCACGGGTGGCGCTGTGGGTTAAACCACCGAGCTTCTTCAGCTTGCTGATCAGAAGGTTGGCGGTTCGAATCCCCGCGATGTGAGATGAGCGCCGCAACCCCAGAGTCAGTCATGACTGGACCTAACAGTCAGGGGTCCCTTTATATATGTTATAAGAATTTTAATTACAGATAGGTAGCCGTGTTGGTCTGCCATAGTCAAAACAAAATAAAAAAATTACTTCCAGTAGCACCTTAAAGAAAAAATTACTTCCAGTAGCACCTTAAAGTTCTACTAACTTAGTTGGTCTTTAAGGTGCTACTGGAAGTAATTTTTTTATTTTGTTTTGAAGAATTTTAATATATATTCAACATATTAATATATTTTCAATAAATTCAGAATTCAAAAATCAATTTGGGTGGGGAATACAGCACAGAAATCTAGACTTCCAACACACCACCTAATTGTTGGCCCAGCCAAACCGCAACGTTTTTGAAAAATTTGGCCCCCTGTCCACGATTCCTCTCAGGATGTTCCCTCAGAGCTATGAATCCATCATGTTGCAGGTGCATTTTAAACTTTTTGATCCAGCAGAACCGAAGCTAAAATACATGTGCCCCATTGATCAGTAATAGGTAAAAAAAAGCATTCAGAAGGGGCCGTGGTGTTCCTGGGCATGTCTAAAGTACGCCCCCCACCGCTGGCCTTGCCGCTGAGGTAAACCAAGGCAGGCCTGGCTTCTTTTTCAAAATAGAAAACAAAAATGTATATGACAGTAGACACTTCAGTTTTAGCAGTTAAGCAGAACTGAAAATAAAAAGGGGGGAAACCCCTTCTGTGAATCCCCCAAAACCACTGGGATCATTAAATTATATGTCATTTGCAAAGGTGTGTTTGCTTTTAAAAATGACGCAGGTTATGGTTGTCACTTGGCAAAGGAATAATGCGGGTGGGGCAGCTGCGGATTTTCCATCATGGCCGAACCCTCGCTTCTGGTCCACCGTGAACAGGACAACCTTCCTATTCCTCCGCCGTTAAGGGAAGTGGAATGGGGGAATGTTTGCTCCGGACAGCTCCCTTGAACCCGTCATGGCTGCCTCCTTTCTGTAAGTCTTGGACAAGCGAACTCCCCTTGCCGCAAGGAACCTTTTCAAAATACAGAACCATGGTTTGCTGAACAACTCCTCTCCAACTCCTTAAAAGAGTCCATCAACGGTGTCTCCGAAATATTTTACACACCACTTGGGAAGACAGGCGAACTAATGCCAGTGTACTGGAAGAAGCATAGATCACCAGTGTTGAAGCAATGATTCTTCAACATCAGCTTCATTGGACTGGTCATGTTGTGTGGAGGCCTGATGATCGTCTTCCAAAGCACCTCCTCTATTCCGAACTTAAAAATGGAAAGCGTAATGTTTGTGGTCAACAAGAGAGGTTCAAAGACTCTCTCAAGGAAAATCTTTAAAAATATAGTATAAACACCAACAGCTGGGAAACACTGGCCTGCGAGCGCTCCAGTTGGAGAACAGCCTTTCCCAAAGGTGTCATGGGCTTTGGAGACACTCGAACTCAGGACGCAAGGGAGAAACGTGCTGAGAAGAAGGCATGCTTGGCAAACCCTCACCGGGATCAACTCCTGCCCGGAAACTTATGTCCCCACTGTGGAAGGACGTGTGGATCCAGAATTGGCCTCCACAGTCACTTGCGGACTCATTGTTAAAACCGTGTTTATGGAAGACAACTGACTCGGCTACGAGGGATCGAAGAAGAAGAAGACAGAACCATGGTTTGCTGAACAAGCCACGGGTCATTCCAGAGACAGGCAAACCATGGTTTGGCTTCTCCAGAGTTCGGTTTGAGTGTCCAGCTACCCTAGCCGAACAGATCACGGCCGAGGAATCCCATCACACCAAACTGTGGTTAAAACCAAACCAAGCTTTTTGTAAAGCCGACAACAAACCATGGCTTCAGATTGGGGTTTCTTGGCCGCAAAATTACCACGGCTAAGCCCCTGGGCAGGTTTCGCACATTTCAGGCCTGACCATGGTTCAAATAAACCAGTTTAACAACTGGTCTAAATAACCCCCACCACAGGCGAAATAAATCGTCTTTATATATGCTTGGACACAAAAAGAAGCCACAATTTCATGAGATTTCTCTTTTTTGAAGAAATAAGACACCAAGACACTTGCAGTGCTTAAAAACATGGCTCTCTTTTTTTTTTTAACTTCATGGACAAGACATTACTTCCAGCTGAAAGTCACTCCCCAGGTTGTTATAGCCAGCAGCAAAGTCCACCAAAGATGGTTTAAGATCCAAATAACCTAGAAGACAAAAGCAGGGAGAAAATGGACAACGGATTATTTCGGTTATAAACAGGCCCAAGGTTATTGTCCCCAATATTGCAGAAGAAAGAGCCATGGTGTGCCAATGGCCGAGGTGAAATCTGGACCTCTTCCTGGCTCAAATCCAGCTTCCCCATAGCCCTTCGGTTCCTGAGCAGTGCCGGGTACGAGGCTGAAAGTAATAAATATGAACGTAAAATGCCCCAAAACCAACCGCGCAACCGGGAAGATGACACCCTTTCCCCCCCCACTGACTTACACAATCATACAGAACATCATGAAGATATTCCACAGGGCGATGAAAATCCGGAAGTATCTCAGGCTCAGCAGAAACTCCCTGATGTTATCACCTAGGTGGAAATAAAATAAAATAAAATAAAATGGCAGGTGTCCCTATTGCTGCCCCAGTCCTCTCACGCTTCCATGCACAATGACATCTGTGCACAATAACGGGAACTAATAAATCTACTAACAAGTATTTGGAAAGCTGTTTGTCTCTCTGCTTGCTCATAACCAGATTTTGCGCAACGGTTGCAAAGATCAAGGAGCATATTATTGCCGGCGTTGGGGTACAATGGGGCACCATTTCAAATCAAGATGGGAGACCAAACTTTTAAAAGCTGCACTGGTTTTTAAGTTTTGAAGAAACCCTGAGCCCCAGCTTTGAGGCTGCTTGCAATCATTAAATTTTAAGCACCAAAGCGATGAGCAAGGCACTTTGCAATTCATTCTTTTTATATAAAAAGTGGACAATAGATGTAATGCGTTGGTGGGAATCCTTAGAAATAATTCAATCATATGAATCCTGAAAGGGGAAGTTACAAGAGAAAATTATGCAGGGTGACTCTCCGGTTTATCAAACAAGATGCAATTTAGAAGTAGCACTAGAACATTTTTCTGACTTTGGAGTTCAATTCTAGGTGCTTTTTTTAAACGCCACGAGGCGCAGTTAACACGGGAGGAAATGCGTTTGAAAAATGGGAAGCGCCTGGCAGCTGGGAAGATTCGTTGTTTTTTTGAATACGGATTCATTCTTGCAAGAACCAGGCTCAAGGGAGAGGTCAGGCATGCTAATGGTCAATGTTCAGGCTCTAGCGTAAGAATTAATCGGGATCCTTAAGTGTCTGGAACTCGCAGCCGTCCTTGAGGAATTAGATGAAGCTATTGCAGAACCAATGTGGAGCCAAGCGGTCTGGAATACCAGGCAGCGGTGTGGTTTGGCGTCGGGTTTCCTGTTGGCTCAGCGGAGGGCAAAGCTATCCCATGCAAGGACTTGCAGAGAGTCGGATCATTAGCCACCGATCTCAGAACAGCCTACACTGACCGGCAGCAGCTGTCCAGAGCCTCAGGCCAGAGAGCCTCTGCCAGCTCTTCCTGGAGATGACAGAACCTGGAGGCTTCAGCACCCAATTGCATGCAACACCTGTCACCCAAAGCCCTTCTCCATGGTTGGCATGGGGGTATCCCAAAGCTATCAAATCACACAACGTCAGTGGGGTTTTTAGAGGGTCACAATGCACCTTGCCGACAAAGGGCCGTATAGTTCAAGCCATAGTTTTCCCAGGAGTGATGTGTGGAAGTGAGAGCTGGCCCATAAAGAAGGCTGATCGCCGAAGAATGGATGCTTTTGAATTCTGGTGCTGGAGGAGACTCTTGAGAGTCCCATGGACTGCAAGAAGATCCAACCTCTCCATTCTGAAGGAAATCAGCCCTGAGTGCTCACTAGAAGGACAGATCCTGAAGCTGAGGCTCCAAGACTTTGGCCACCTCAGGAGAAGAGAAGACTCCCTGGAAAAGACCCTGATGTTGGGAAAGATGGAGGGCACAAGGAGAAGGGGACGACAGAGGATGAGATGGTGGGACAGGGTTCTCGAAGCTACCAGCATGAGTTTGAACAAACTGCGGGAGGCAGTGGAAGACTGGCGTGCTCTGGTCCAGGGGGTCATGAAGAGGTGGACACGACTAAACGACTAAACAACAACAATGCACAGCAAGGGGGGGGGCGCAGAATGGAGGCCTCAGCTACAACCCCACACCTGCCTGGAGGGTCTTACCTGTTGTGGGTTCCCTCACTTCTTCACCAAAGCCCTGGCTCTCTCTCTTCTTCCTAAGAGGCAAGAGAGAGGAGAATTTACAGCAAGCCAGAGCATCTCACAACTGGTATGAAATGGAAGCGTTTTGAAAGGGATCTGGACAAATGAACAGAAGACGAGAGCTCCACCGATGAGTTCTGGCTTAACGGAACACCTACGTCCCAACATCCGTCCGTCTCGGAAGACAATGGAGCGCGCCCCCAGCAGCTGGAGACTTGAACGCGGCGCTTTCTGCGAGAACAAGTGGCCGGAAGGTGGTTTCTCCTGAGCACCCAAATCCTGAACCCCTTTTTCCAAGCCAGAACTGTGATCCTCCTCCCAAGCTGAACCCCACCTCCCTTCCCAGCCCAGCTGCTCCCCCCACCTCTGAGCACTTACAGCCTGAAGTTTAGCACTGCTCCTGCGTTGACCAACAGTGTCCTGCATGGGAGGGAAGAGAGAAGGAAAAGGAGAAACTGAGCAGCTTTCAAGGGATGGGGTTTTTCTCAACGGCTTTGATCCTGTATACCTGAAGGAGCGTCTCCACCCCCATCATCCAGCTCCGAGGGCCTTTTGGTGGTTCCCTCCATGCGAGAAGCGAGGTTACAGGGAACCAGGCAGAGGGCCTTCTCGGTGGTGGCGCCTGCCCTGTGGAACGCCCTCCCACCAGATGTCAAAGAGAAAAATAACTACCAGACTTTTAGAAGACATCTGAAGGCAGCCCTGTTCAGGGAAGCTTTTAATGTTTAGTAGGTTATTGTATTATAATATTCCATTGGAAGCCGCCCAGAGTGGCTGGGGAAACCCAGCCAGATGGGCGGGGTATAAATAAATTATTATAAGGCCTAGGACCCTACGGGACCGCCTCCCCTGGTATGTCCCACCGAGGAACTTACGATCTTCAATCAAAAACATCTCGGAGGTCCCAGGCCTCAGAGAGGTTAGGCTGGCCTCAACCAGAGCCAGGGCTCTTTCGGCTGTGGCCCCGATCTGGTGGAACACTCTGTCACAAGAGACTAGGCCCTGCGGGACTTGACATCTTTCTGCAGGGCCTGCAAGACAGAGCTGTTCCACCAGGCCTTTGGTCAGGGCACAGCCTGACTCCCTCCTCTGGCAATCTTCACAGAACGCTACCCATTGGTTGCCATCAATTTGATTTGAAGTAATTTTTTAATGAAATGATTATAAAATGATGTCTTATTTTATTGTTGTTAGCCACCCTGAGCCCGACTTCGGCTGGGGAGGGCGGGATATAAATAAAAATGTGTTGTTGTTATTATTATTATTATTATTAGCCCCTCCCATCGCCACACCATCCCTAACCACTGGTCCTGCTGGCTGCTGGGGGGAGGGGGGAGGCCATGAGCGCAGCAACATCTGGAGGGCCAGATGTCGGGAGGGAATGAAACCAAAATGGTCAAAGGCCTGGAAACGATGCCTTATGAGGAACGGCTAAGGGAGCTGGGCATGTTTAGCCTGGAGAAGAGGAGGTTAAGGGGTGATATGATAGCCATCTTCAAATATATAAAAGGATGTCACATAGAGGAGGGAGAAAGGTTGTTTTCTGCTGCTCCAGAGAAGCGGACATGGAGCAATGGATCCAAACTACAAGAAAGAAGATTCCACCTAAACATTAGGAAGAACTTCCTGACAGTAAGAGCTGTTTGACAGTGGAATTTGCTGCCAAGGAGTGTGGTGGAGTCTCCTTCTTTGGAGGTCTTTAAGCAGAGGCTTGACAACCATATGTCAGGAGTGCTCTGATGGTGTTTCCTGCTTGGCAGGGGGTTGGACTCGGTGGCCCTTGGGGTCTCTTCCAACTCTTCTATGATTCTAGGAGCGCCGAATTTAATTGCATTATGCTTCACATATCAGTTTTAAAAAAATAATCTTTCTTGATTGAAAATCAACACACACAAAAAAGTTTAAAACAAGAAAAAACAGAACTAAAGAAGCACGATGCATCTCTTACAAACAGAACTGGAGAGAGAGAAAAGGATCTCTCTGTTTTCAGCGGAGAAATGTTTAAGGGTGTGGAATAGGACGTCCCAGTTTTGTGTATAAATCCGAAAAGTATAAATTTTAAAATGCTCTGATGGTGTTTCCTGCTTGGCAGGGGGTTGGACTCGATGGCCCTTGGGGTCTCTTCCAGTCAATGATTCAAAGAAGAAATTCAAAGAAGAAATTAGAATCAATGATTCAAAGAAGAAATTTGGCCCCCCTCCTGGCCTCCCCTGCCGCCACCATCAGCCTCCTATCTGCGTGGCAGGCAGGAATCCGTCAGGTGCAGCTCCTGCTGCAGGGGCGCCCTATTAACCCCCCCACATTGCAAGGGGGGCTCATCCTCTCCTGCCCTGCCCCCTCCTCTTGGGACAGGCGTTGCTTAGCAACCCTGCATCTTTCCCCTCCCCCCCCCCCGCCCCACTTACCCGAAGAGCAACAAATCGCCCAGCATCCTGCTGCTGCCAGTCTCCACCCGGAAGTAGAAGGGCTTCCCCCAGCCTCAGTGACGTCAATCAGCGCCGCAGCCAATCAGCGAGCGGCATCCCCCCTCCCTTGTTTTTAAATTTCCCCGCCTCGGCCGCCAGGGGGCGCTCGCCCATTCCGGGAAGGAGCCCCGATGACGCGGTAGACACGCCCCTCCGCAGGCCCCGCCCACCCGCCGGAGCCCAGCCCGCAGCCTGCGCACGCTCAGTAGCAGCTTGTGAAGCCACATGCCCTTTCTGAAACTCAGATTTTGCTGGTGATAAACAGCAAACGGGGGAATCAGGAAGGGAGATTGTTTCAGGGGAACTGGGGGGACGGGAAGGGCATCTGGGGAGAAGGGCCGCTGGCTGAGAGCAAAAAGCCCCATCGCACTGGGTGTCTGTGTCCATTTCTGTTAACCTGTGGAACTCCCTGCTACCAGTTGGTGGCCAATGCACGGCGCGGTTTTTGAATGGCTGGGGGATTAGATGAATCTACGAACGAGGAAAGCTCAAACCAGGGTCGGGTAGCCGTGAGATGACTAACGGGCTCCAATTTTTCACAATTTACTTATTTCATAATTTTTTTCACAATTTACTTATTTCATAATTTTTTTCACAATTTACTTATTTCATAAAATTTTTCACAATTTACTTACTTTATAATTTTTTCACAATTTACTTATTTCATAAAATTCACGCGCCGCTGAATACAATAGTTAAAAATAAAATAAAATAAAACCTGCAACCGGTTTACAAAAAAGCAGAACAATAAAATCCGTTTTTAAAAAATCACCGTACTTTAAACAGATTAAGATCCGCATCAACTTTCTAAACACCTGCCTGTATTGCGAGGCGGGGTCAGACTAGATGACTCTTGGGGTCCCTTGAAACTCTGCAATTCTATGGTTCCTAGCCGGAGTTCATCCGGTATGCGGGGAGGAGCCTCTGCCCGCGTTGAAAACCCCCCAGCTCGCTTTCATTCGGATCCTGGCTGGCGAGACCGGCGACAGGGGTCGAAAGCGGAGTTGTGGAATAGCCATCCGAGGTGGGGTAAACTTAATCCGAATTAATTAAGCAAAGTGAAGATCTGGAGTCCCACCCCCCCCTGCAGAATGCGAACCGAAGAGCCGTGCACTCGAGTCAGGCCAAAGCGGGGAAACTGTTTCTCACGGTGGCCAAGGACACGCTTCTTCCAGGAAACCCAGATCCGAAGAGTTATCTCTCTTCCTGTGGCAGCAAAGTCATTGCCCGTCCCTTCTCCCTATCAGCCTATTATTATTATTATTATTATTATTATTATTATTATTAGGCGAGCGAGAGCGCCGCCTCTGGTCGCCTCCAGCCTCCACCAAAGCCACGTATCCCCTAACAATATATTTAAAGAAGATGAACAAACGAGCAAGTTAGGCTAATCTGGACATACAAAACATATGAAAATTAAATTTCAGGAGCCGCAGAAAGCGGGGCAAGAAGGAAGTCAGGTTTCGAAATGTCAAAATGAATGCAAAATCGTTGAAAACGAGCGAATTGGTGAAATGAACAAACTGGACAAGCATAAATTTAAAATCGAAATCAAAGCCACTTATTCCCGTGGAGGGGGGGGGGGCGCATTTGTAGCTTCGCCCTTTGGAGAACTTAGCGACCCCCTCTTTTTCGGCCTTTCTTTTTTCTTCCTTTCTTTCCGAGAGAGGTGGCTCTGGTTTCTGGGCTGCCAAGGGTGGGTTGGGGGGCTCCCAGGGCAGAAGCCCCCCAAGTTCAACCCCCCCCCCCAAATTCGGCAGCATCCTCCGATTCACCTGCTGGCTGGACGCCCGGAAAAGGCGCTGCTGTCAGTTCGGGGAAAACGCGCCTCTCCTGGATAGACGCCAAGGGGTTTGGCACTGTCCAAGGTGGCAGGTTCCTATGTGCCCCCCCTCCGCCCCACCGAGGGAGGGAGGTCCGCCGTGCGGGGGCGGCGCTGCGGGGGGCGGGCGGGGGCGTCACCCTCCCCTCCCCCCTCCCCCCGGCGCTGCGTCCCCCTCCTCCTCCGTGCGCTCCGTGCGCTCCTGTGCGCTCCCGGCCTCTCCGCCTGCGCTCCCGTGCGCTCCCGGCCTCTCCGCTCCTGCTTCCCCCGCTTGCACCTGCCGCCGCCGCCTCCGCCGCTATGGACCTGGTGGGGGCCCTGGACGTGGGCGACCTGGCCGCCGCCTTCGCCCGCCTGCCCGTCTTCCCCGTCTTCGACCTGGGCTACTTCGTCGTCTCCATTCTCTACCTCAAATATGAAAAAGGCAAGGAGTCCACCTCCTCGCGCGCGACCCCCTTTCCTCCCACGGGGTTAGGCCACCCTCCCCGTGCCGCCCCCACCCCCTCACCGACCATAGGCTCAGAACATCCCCATTCATCCTTTTTTTGGGGTGGGGTGGGCGCGTGATTTATTAAGGATTTATTAAGGTTCTGTCTCCATCTTTCCCCGTGCCAAATCCCCGCGCTCCCCAGCGGATTTAAAGTTACCCTCCTGCAAAGCCTTCCCTCCCCCCCCCGCAACCTCCAGAGCTGCACTGGATTAAGGGGGCTTAAGGAAGAGGAGGGGGCATGGGCGTAGCGGGGGCGGGGACAGCTCCCCAATAAATAAATAAAAAACCGATAAAAATACTTAACCAACTGAGGGTCTGCACCCGCTAACATAAATCCCAGGGGCTGTGAAATAAGAGGGGAGGGAGACTCGCCCCCCACCCCCCAAGCGCTGTTACCCCAGGGTAATTTATCTGGAGTAAGTACCTCCTTCCCTGCCATGGGTTTTTTTGGAGACTGAATCGCCCACCTCCCTCTGGCTTTGTGCTGATTCCTGTATGTGTTCCCAAGTTGGGAGGGGGCAGACTTTGGGGGGGGGGAAGACCCATACAACGGGACCCCAAGGGTCTAGACTGTATTTCAGTCATGGGGGGGCTGCTGTATTGGGGTGGGGTTATGTGTATTTAGGGTGGTGGCGGCGGCGATGCTGTGCTGGGTTTCTCGTCCCCCAGCACGGCACTTTCTAAATAAAGACGTGTGGGGTGGGAATGTCCCACAGAAACGCAGTCAGCAGCGTCAAGGAGCCAGAGACAACCTTGGCTTGGGGAAATCTGAGACCCTCCAGGCTGAGACCTCGGGTGTGATGGATGGAGGCAGTTGGGGCTCTTTTTCCTTGAAAGGACAGGCCAGGGGTCCAGAGGGGGCCTGGGTGGGGGTCGGCCGCAGTGTGTAGGCATGCCCCAGGGACGGAGCGGGAGAGGCGATCCCCCGCTAAGACCCAGCTCCTCTTGCAGAGGAAACTGGACCCACTTTGGACCAGTCTCGGCAACAGAGTGAGACTCAGGCTATGGGGTCAGGATCAGGAAGGAGGCCTGTTTCTTTCAGAGATGCTCCCAGCCTCCTCAGCTCACAAGGGAATACAGTGGTACCTCGGGTTAAGTACTTAATTCGTTCCGGAGGCCCGTTCTTAACCTGAAACTGTTCTGAACCTGAAGCACCACTTTAGCTAATGGGGCCTCCTGCTGCCGCCGCGCCGCCGGAGCACGATTTCTGTTCTCATCCTGAAGCAAAGTTCTTAACCCGAGCTACTATTTCTGGGTTAGCGGAATCTGTAACCTGAAGCGTATGTAACCTGAGGTACCACTGTACTTCTCAGACTTAATCCCTTCCGGAAATTCCGTTCCAAAACCAAAGCGTTCCAAAACCAAGGTGCGCTTCTTTCCCATAGAAAGGAATGCAAAACGAATTAATCCGTTCCAGACTTTTAAAAACAACCCCTAAAACAGTCATTTAACATGGATTTTACTCCCTAACGAGACCATTGATCCATGAAGTGAAAGCAATAATCAGGGGAAAGGAGCAGTGTTCCCCCCCCTTATAGCAGTGCAGAATCGGTTCTGGTCAGGGACGGCTTTGCGAGGGCCGCCGACATTTTCTCTCGGGGGCAAAATAAGCCCTTGCCTCTTGGCCGTTGTGGGATATCCAGTTTCTCACCGGCTTCCCTTCCCTGGGTCCTCATTCCTTTCCCAAATTAGAAGCAGGCTTTGCAGCTGCTTGACTTGGGCACTGAAGACCCAGCAAGGCTGGCGGGGGGGGGGGCAGTAAGGATGGGATTCTCTAGGGCACAACCCTCGTCGGCGGAGCATTCCCCCCCAGAAACCGTGGACGCCGGCTTGCTTCTTGCGGCCTGGAATGAACAGAAGGGTTTTGGAGAGGCAGGAGGGTCCTGGGTTTGGTGCAGAAAGCGGCCCGCTCTGTTCAAGCTAACATATACTGCTAGAAGAAAAATACCGTTCTCTTTCCCTTATGGGCCCATGTAGAGTCCTGAAGTAGGTTCTCTATCGGTAGGAGAAAATAACAGAGGCCAAGCAGAGAATATTGAGAAGCAAAGCAGCTAGTAAGCCTGGTCTTTATTGAACTGTTGCAACAGGGTCCCCACTCCCCACATTCTGGAGGAACCCAGAACAATGGCGCACAAGCCCCTTTATAGACTTTTGAAATTGCCTCCCCTGTAGCTCAAGACCACCCCCCAAAACATCACGCATACATCACAGAAAGAGGTGGTCCCCAGCAGAAATGGGAGTGGGTTGCTTCTCTCCTGTCTGCCAGGAGACCTGATCAATCATGCCTTATCAATTGCCTTTTCTGGGTGAACTGGCCATTCCTTTGAGACGGTCAATACTCAGTTCCCAAATCTCTCACGTATATTGATAGTGTGCTCAGCTTAATAGATACTTGCCAGACTGTATTGCTAAGGGAGGTGTGAGCCCTTACAGTCCAAAGACCATTGGAAAGCTTTCCCCATTTCCTTCCTCCTTGCAGAGAAATATTTGAGGCCAATTTGGGAGAGTCCAAATGGCTTCAGAATTGCTCTCCTGTAATATTCCAGACACATGGTTGATATACTTCTGTATGTGTTTGCCTTGTACAATTATGACCATTTATTTTATATATTAGACCTTAGAATTCTCATAACAGTAAAGGTAAAGGTAAAGGGACCCCTGACCATTAGGTCCAGTCGTGGCCGACTCTGGGGTTGCGGCGCTCATCTCGCTTTACTGGCCGAGGGAGCCGGCGTACAGCTTCCGGGTCATGTGGCCAGCAGGACTAAGCCTCTTCTGGCGAACCAGAGCAGCGCACGGAAACGCCGTTTACCTTCCCGCCGGAGCGGTACCTATTTATCTGCTTGCACTTTGACGTGCTTTCGAACTGCTAGGTGGGCAGGAGCAGGGACCGAGCAACGGGAGCTCACCCTGTTGCGGGGATTCGAACTGCCGACCTTCTGATCGGCAAGTCCTAGGCTCTGTGGTTTAACCCACAGCGCCACCCGCGTCCCTTTTTCTCATAACAGTACCTGGGTTCAAACCTCATCATCATCATCTAGGCTTGCATTTGCCTCCCCACCCTGTAAAATGGGGGACCTGGGATCGTCTCTGCAAAGCGGGAAAAGGATAGTTCGGGCTTTTGTGGCCTGGCGTCCGCGGAGGAGAGCAGAGGCCCAGGTCCCTGCCTGCTTTATTTTTAGACAGCGGATGGGGTATCCGGTTCACAGAGAGAGGGGGCCTTTTCCTTCCCTTGCGGCTGCTCACGGGCGCTAAGCACCGCCCTGGTTCATGGATTCGAATCCCCAATAAATGGCCCACAGGAGTAACAAAAAAATCTCCTTTTTGCATCAAACTAGAGACAGAGCCGAGAAGTGTTGCGCAGAACAGAGAGGTGATAAGGCAGGCATAGGCAAACGCTGGCCCTCCAGATGTTTGGGAATACAATTCCCATCATCCCTAGCTAACAGGACCAGTGGTCAGGGATGATGGGAGTTGTAGGCCCAAACATCTGGAGGGCCAGCGTTTGCCTATGCATGTGATAAGGGATAGATAGATAGATAGATAGAAAGATAGATAGATAGATAGATAGATAGATAGATAGATAGATAGATAGACAGACAGACAGATATACACACACACACACACATACACACACAATCTATTTGGTTTTTCAAATTAAAATTTTACAGAGATATATCACGTGTAAATCATAAAAGCAAGATTGCAAGATATCTCCTGGGCTTCCGTCCTCCCCTTTGCGGGTCCTATTATTAATCTTTTCCTCCCACATCTTTTATGATACAGCGGTACCTCAGTTCTCGAACGTAATGCGTCCCGGTGTTCTGAAACGTTCAAAAACCGAGGCACAGACAGCCACAAAATAAATTGGTTGCAAAGGCACAGATCGATTGCACCCAGCGGAAGTCGCGTGGCATGTTCGACTTCCGAGGCGCGTTGGAAAACCGAAGCATTTACGGCGTTCGAAAACCGAAACGTCCGCCAACGGAGACGTTCTGAAACCCAGGCGCCACTGTAATCCTTTACGTCCAGAATTCAACCTTAAACTATTTATTCTTGGTTGTATAGCCACCCAAGTTGGGGGGGGGGCCGTCGCCACCTCCTGTGGCAAGGAGTTCCCCAAGTGAATTCTGTCCCCGATCTTCCGATGCTCAGCTTCATCCGATGCCCAAGGCTCCTAGTGTTAGGAGAAGAGGAGGAAAATATACATCTCTCGCCACTACCCCTCGGGGTCTATAGCTCCTTGCTGCGGAAGATGCCCAGAGAGGGGAAGGTGTTTAAGGGGCCGCGCTTCTCTCCCCCCCCCCCCGCCGCAGGTGCCGTGGAACTGTCCCGCCAGAGCCCCTTCGCTTCCTGGGTCTGTGCCATGCTCTACTGTTTCGGCAGCTACATCCTAGCCGACCTGCTCCTGGGAGAGGCCCCCATCGACTACTTCAGCAACAACGCCAGCGTCCTCCTGGCCACGGCCGTCTGGTGAGGCCACCTTGGGCTAGATGACCCCCCAGGGTCCCTTCCAGCTGCACAGTCCTACGGTTCTGTATCCCCAAGCAGACAATCCCTCTTGCATGAGCACAAAGAGTGCGTGGGGGGGGGCAGTGGCATAGCGTGGGGTTGCCTGTGCCCGGGAGATCGCGGCCACAGAGATAAGAAAATAAAGAGCCGCTCCGTTGTCGGGAGAGAGATCAATTCCTGGTTCGCAAGCCGCTTTCTGCAGACAGAAGCATGCAGCTTTCTTGAAGCGGCAACGGGTGTTGAAATTTGGCACCCCTAACAATTTTGTGCCCCATTCTGCATAGCTGTCAACTGTCCCTTATTTGGCGGGACAGTCCCTTATCCCAGCGCCGTGTCCAGCTGCTGTCCCTTATTGATGATGTCCCTTAAATTTCCCAGGTTTCAAAGGAAGCAGCTCCCCTCCCTCCCTCCCTCCCTCCCTCCCATTCTATGCCCATTCTATGCCCATTCTGTTCTGCCTTGCTGGGTCGTTCTGGGCAGCACAGTTGAAGGAGGATGTGGACAAGCTGGAAGGTGGGCAGAGGAGGGCGACTTAGATGATAAAGGGTGCGGAAACCAAGCCTGATGAGGAACGGTCGAAGGAGGCTCAGGTGTAGAAACTGGTCCAGGAGCTTTGGCCTGACCTCCTTTGACCTCACCCCCTCGCCTTGTGGCAGGGAGTCCCGCCGGCTTCACCTCCCGCTCTTTCCTCTCCCCAGGTACTTGACTTTCTACTGCCCTCTGAACATCTTCTACAAGTGCGTCAGCTTCCTGCCGGTCAAGCTGGTCTTCGTGGCGATGAAGGAGGTGGTCAGGGTCCGCAAGATCGCGGCCGGGGTCCACCACGCTCACCACCAGTACCACAACGGCTGGCTCATCATGGTCATCGTCGGGTTCGTCAAAGGTGGGACGCCACTGCCCCGCCCTGCGCGAACTCCTTAAATCAGATCATGAAGTCTGGAAACTTTGATCTTAGGGGCAGGTTGTAGCTTCACGGCTGGAACACCTGCTTGGCATGCAGAATGCTATAGATTCCACCTGCGGTATCTCCAGGCAGGGCTGGAAACTCTGGAGTCCCGTTCCCCTCTGCAAACAGCTCCCTCATGAAGGGTGGGGAGAGGCATCCTTGCCGGATGTCCAGCCCGCAAAGAGTCCCCTTTCCTTCCGCCGAAACCACCGAAAGGTGGCCTATGGACCTTCTAAATAAATTGCAGAATCATAGAGTTGGGAGGGACTCCTGAGGGGAACAACCAAAGCATCCTGGCAGAGAGTTATCCAACCTCTAGCTTAAAAACTTTTAATGAAACAATAAGTGTCTCTCTCTCCCTTCTTTCTTTCCTTCCTTCCTTCCTTTTTTATTTCTTTCTTTCCTTCCTTCCTTCCTTCCTTCCTTCCTTCCTTCCTTCCTCCCTTCCTCCCTTCCTCCCTCCCTTCCTCCCTCCCTTCCTCCTTTCTCTCTCTCTCTCTCTCTCTCTCTCTCTCTCTCTCTCTCTTTCCTTCCTTCCTTCCACCCTCCCTCCCTCCTTCCTCCCTTCCTCCCTTCCTTCCTTCCTCCCTTCCTCCTCTCTCTCTCTCTCTTTCCTTCCTTTCTTCCACCCACCCACCTTCCTTCCTTCCTTCCTTCCTTCCTCCCTCCCTCCCTCCCTCCCTCCCTCCCTCCCTCCCTCCCTTCCTTCCTTCCTTCCTTCCTCAGGATCTGGAGTCGCTCTCATGTCCAACTTTGAGCAGCTGTTGCGAGGCATCTGGAAACCGGAAACAAACGAGCTCTTGCACATGACCTTGTGAGTAAAGCGCTCTGCTGCCTGCCTGGGTTGGTAGGGACGGAGCAAAGACCTCAGAGGGATTCGATGCAGGTGCTTTTGTACAAAACAAAGCACAGGGAGGGAGACCGTCAAGACGCGGGGAGTTCCAAAGTCTTTGTAGCACCATCTTCCTTTGCCTCTGGCCCTGCCCACCACCACTGTGTGGCCCCCGGGAGGCAATGCGGCCCTCGGCGGTGGGGGAAAAGGCATTTGAAACTGTATTTTAAAATAAAATAAATTCAATTTCTGTTGCCTTTGCAGCCCTTCCAAAGCCAGTTTGTACGGCGCGCTGCTTTTCACGCTGCAACAAGCTCACTGGCTTCCTGTCTCCAAAGCCACACTCATATTTTTCTTCACCCTCTTCATGGTCGTCTGCAAGGTGAGCCTCCAGCCGTGGGGCAGGGCAGGGGGGCCAAGAGGAAAAGAATTAAATCTTTCCGCTGGGTAGAAGGGTTGGCACCCGGGTTTAGCGAAAGCGGGTCTGTATTTGGCGAATCTTGGAGGTAATACAGACGTTATTTGTTTTGCCATCTTGGTAAAAAACAGACCTTGCTGGGATAAAGGGACCATTAGACCCCCACCTACAGCTCAGCTCAGGGGGGTGAAGAGTGTGGGTTGCATTGTCCCCTGGACCCCCAGAGAACGGAGGGGAGACCCTCCAAGTGCCCCTATTTTCCAGGGACAGCATCAGATCTACAGAAGCTACCCCGGTTTCTGAACTGATCCCAGAACATTCTGCTTTTCCTTAGGACATCAATATTTTCAGGGGAGAAACGTTGGAAGGGATGGAATAGGACGTCCCTATTTTCAGGGGAGAAGCGTTGGAGGGGATGGAATAGGACGTCCCTATTTTCAGGGGAGAAACATTGGAGGGGATGGAATAGGACGTCCCTCTTTTCAGGGGAGAAACATTGGAGGGGATGGAATAGGACGTCCCTCTTTTCAGGGGAGAAACGTTGGAGGGGATGGAATAGGACGTCCCTATTTTCAGGGGAGAAACGTTGGAGGGGATGGAATAGGACGTCCCTATTTTCAGGGGAGAAACGGTGGAGGGGATGGAATAGGACGTCCCTATTTTCAGGGGAGAAACATTGGAGGGGATGGAATAGGACGTCCCTATTTTCAAGGGAGAAGCGTTGGAGGGGATGGAATAGGACGTCCCTATTTTCAGGGGAGAAACGGTGGAGGGGATGGAATAGGACGTCCCTCTTTTCAGGGGGGGATGGAATAGGACATCCCTCTTTTCAGGGGAGAAACATTGGAGGGGATGGAATAGGACGTCCCTCTTTTCAGGGGGGGATGGAATAGGACATCCCTCTTTTCAGGGGAGAAACGTTGGAGGGGATGGAATAGGACGTCCCTATTTTCAGGGGAGAAACGTTGGAGGGGATGGAATAGGACGTCCCTATTTTCAGGGGAGAAACGTTGGAGGGGATGGAATAGGACGTCCCTATTTTCAGGGGAGAAACGTTGGAGGGGATGGAATAGGACGTCCCTATTTTCAGGGGAGAAACGGTGGAGGGGATGGAATAGGACGTCCCTATTTTCAGGGGAGAAACATTGGAGGGGATGGAATAGGACGTCCCTATTTTCAGGGGAGAAGCGTTGGAGGGGATGGAATAGGACATCCCTCTTTTCAGGGGAGAAACATTGGAGGGGATGGAATAGGACGTCCCTCTTTTCAGGGGGGGATGGAATAGGACATCCCTCTTTTCAGGGGAGAAACGTTGGAGGGGATGGAATAGGACGTCCCTCTTTTCAGGGGGGGGTGGAATAGGACATCCCTCTTTTCAGGGGAGAAACGTTGGAGGGGATGGAATAGGACGTCCCTCTTTTCAGGGGAGAAACGTTGGAGGGGATGGAATAGGACGTCCCTATTTTCAGGGGAGAAACGTTGGAGGGGATGGAATAGGACGTCCCTATTTTCAGGGGAGAAACGTTGGAGGGGATGGAATAGGACGTCCCTATTTTCAGGGGAGAAACATCAGAGGGGATGGAATAGGACGTCCCTCTTTTCAGGGGAGAAACGTTGGAGGGGATGGAATAGGACGCCCCTCTTTTCAGGGGAGAAACGTTGGAGGGGATGGAAATGGTGTGGAACCGCTAACGGTGATTCCCCCCCCCCCGCCAGGTCTTCATGACGGCGACCCACTCCCACGGCTCCCCCTTCGCCCCCTTCGAAGGGGTCGCCTGCCCCATCCTTTTTGGCTCCGTTCCCTCCAGCCACCACGACGACCACCACCACCACGGCGGAGGGGGCCACGAAATGCCCCCTCCGCAGCCCCCCCAGCCGCCGGCCAAGTCGCGGGAGGAGCTGAACGAGGGGACGAGGAAGAGGAAAGCCAAGAAGGCTGAGTGAGACCCCCCAGGAGGAAGGAGACTGGGGGACCCTTCCAACCCCACGGCTAACTCCCGGTGTGACCTTTTCTCGCCCATCTTGGGGGGGGGGCTCCTCAGGACACAGAGGCTGCTCCAGGACCCCCACCTTGCGAAAAACAAGGACCCCTTTTCCAACGGCCAGCCCACCCTTGCGCTTCCCCCCTTCTTGACCCCATGGAAGAGTCGCTGTCCTGGCACAGAGAGAGCGGCCTGGGATTCAGCTGCACTTGGGGGGCCTCTGGAATCCAGCTGGACCCCCACCATTATTATGTGGGGCAATGACTCGTCTCCAGCCCCCTCCTGACTGGTTCCTGCGAGAATCGCTGGGCAAAGCGCTTCCACCATTCTACTCGCATGCCATTGCTGTGCCTGTGTGTGTGTGTGTGTGTGTGTGTGTGTATGCCCTCCCCAGAGCCAGCAGCAAGTGAAGCAATGGGGAGCGTGCAGAGCCCTGGGGCCCCGAGCCCCGAATCCCACGTAAATTATCTATTTATTGATCCATTTTGGCTGCTCGGGGAATTTCAGAGCTGCCCTTTTCGCCTCTCTCAGTTGCCCCTCCTTGCCGCCAGTAGGAATTAATATTATTATTATTATTATTATTATTATTATTATTATTATTATTATTAGGGAATGATTATTCCCCAAATAAAATAAAAGTTTAGAGAAGCTTTTAATGTTTGATGCATTACGGTATTTCAGTATTTTCTTGGAAGCCGCCCAGAGTGGCTGGGGAAGCCCGACCAGATGGGTGGAGTATAAATAATAAATAATAATAATAATATATTTTTACCATGCCCATCCAGCTGGGTTTCCCCAGCCACTCTGGGTGGCTCCCAACAGATTAAAAGCAAAATAAAACACCAGACATTATAAACTTCCTTTCAGACTTCTAAAAGTCAGACAGTTGTTTATTTCCTTGACATCTGATGGGAGAGGGTGCCAGCACTGAGAAGGCCCTGTGACCTTTGGCTGCCTCACCCACTGGGTGCTTAGTGGAGCAGATTTCATAGAGTTGCAGAGTGGCAAGGGACCCCGACGGTCAGGTAGTCCAACCCGCTGCAGCGTAGGAATACGCCCCTGTCCCATGCGGGGCTTGAACCCACAACCTTGGTGTTACCAGACCACGCTCTAACCCGCCGGTGAACTTCTGCGGAAAACCCCGGGCCTGACATGTGCTTCGCAGAGGGGCCTCTGAGCGCACACAGAGTGCTTTCTCTCTTCTTCCTGCATCTCTGGTCTTAAGAGAGCGGGGCTGAGGGCTAGCTGGGTCCCAGGAAGATGCCAGCCGGGTTTTCCTGGGCTTGGGTGGTGTGGGTTCAAACCTGGCGAGAGAACTGGCTGCCCTCACCCCAAACGGAAGACCTGGGGGGGGCGGAGACCCCGACCCCTTTCTCGGCCCCCACCATGGCATGAAAAGGAGGCACCCCAGTCTCCCCGCAAGAAAGTGCCTTTTTCCTGACACCCCTCACTCGCCCAAATAAATGCCCGGTGGGCACTGTGCAAGATTTGAGGCGTGGGGCACACAGCCGACCTGGGAATAAAGGGCCTTTGAGAAGCGATTCTCCGTCTGGTCTGTTGTGTGTTTTTCTCCTGTTTGCAATATGGAGAGGGGGAAAAGACCCCCCCCCCCCATGGGGCATCTTCTGACGGGTGGGTGGGTTTTCGGTTGAGTCGACCACATTTCCACCGCACTTCGAGACAAATCTGAGCCCGGCTACGGCTGGGGAAGGCGAGATATAAATAAAATATCATTATTATTAAATCTTACAAACGATAAATAATAACACCACTTATGGGGTCCTACCTATGGTTGGGGACTAGTTGCTCACGTTTGGTCCCCTCCTGGCCCTCAGCTCTCCATGAAGCTGCCGGCCTGTGATGGCGGCGGCCCCGATCCCGGGAACGCCTTTGACCGGCTGAATCCCTGCACAAATCCAGACTCGCAAAGGCTTCCCAACTTCCCAGTTGCTGTATGTTTTATGTTGGTGTGCAGAGAGGCTTTTGAGGACACCCCTCCTCTCTTGAAGGCGATGCCCAGGGCCTCCAAATGCCATACGATACGAGAATCTTTAATTTCATTGTCCCATACAGAACAAAGAAATTGAAAAATCTACATCAGACATTCAAACCCCAACAAGCCTGCTATCCCAGCTATCCCAACCTAGTTAGCCCCCTAAAAACTCTGATACCCCATCATTGAATACAATACACTCCCATAGAGACTACCTTAAAAGGTAAAGGGACCCCTGACCATTAGGTCCGGTCGTGGCCGACTCTGGGGTTGCAGCGCTCATCTCGCTTTATTGGCCGAGGGAGCCAGCATACAGCTTTTGGGTCATGTGGCCAGTAGGACTAAGCCGCTTCTGGCGAACCAGAGCAGCGCACGGAAACGGCGTTTACCTTCCCGCTGGAGTGGTACCTATTTATCTACTTGCACTTTGACGTGCTTTCGAACTGCTAGGTTGGCAGGAACAGGGACTGAGCAACAGGAGCTCACCCCGTCATTGCAGGGATTCAAACCGCCGACCTTCTGATCAGCAAGTCCTAGGCTCTGTGGTTTAACCCACAGCGCCACCCGCGTCCCAGAGACTACCTTACATTGCATTTAAAACCAAAATCGCATTTGGGTAGAAAGTGTTTCTCAGGCAGCTAGTCCTAGTCTTTATAACCCAGAAGGCAGAAGCTGAAAGAGATTATTTCCGGTGTGCGCACTGTCCTGCGCTATCTCTGCCACTTTCTTATGGCACCTGGAAGCGTAGATTTGATCCAAGGTGGGAAGAGGGCACCCAATTATTCTCCCTGCAGTCTTCACAACCCTGGACAGCATTGTTTTTTCTTGACCGTGCAGCTCCCAAACCACAAATTCAGACCATAAGTTAATACACTCTCCACAGTACAATGGTAAAATGCCATCAACAGGTCCTTTGAGAGACGGTTTTTCCGGAGGATTGTCAGAAAATCTAACCTCTTCTGTGCTCTCTTCATCGGGTCTTTGCTGTTTTGCGCTAGGCAGGGGAACAAGTTGGCACTTGCCTCTCTCTGACATGCCCTTTGCAGGCAGCGCACTGCCTCGCCTCTCCCTTCCTGCTCTATGCATTCCACGCCCGCCAGCTTCCTCCCCTGGCATGCAAACCCAGCCGAGGGGCTGGAGATCTCTGCCCACCACTGCCCCGCATGCCACCAGGCCTTGCCTGAGGGTGGCCCCCGGCGCAGAGGGCCGGGCATGAACCATGCGCACCAACCAAGTCATCAAGTACACCTTGTTTGCCTCCTGCTACCTCTTCTGGGTGAGTCGAGAGCCTTGGCACGCCTGGCGCCGGCTCCTGTGTTGGCAGCGGGCCTCCGAGGGCTTAGGAGTTCACCTAAGGCTGCTTTCTGCAGCTCTCAGAGGCTGGGCTGTCTTTGCCAGGGCCTCCCTCGGGGCCACGGGGAGTTCAGGGCCGGCTCCTCTCCCTTGGCACAGCCCCGACCTGCCCTGCCCACAGCAAGCCATGGGCATGAGTGTGCGGCACCCTTTTTGCAAAAACAGGATGCCACGAACGGCTCGTTCTTCTGCCCTCTCCAGGTGGCCGGTGGGCTGATGGTAGCCGTCGGGATCTACGCCAGGCTTTCCAAGGAAGGGGGTGAGTGGGGCCCACAGAAAAGTCAATCTCCATGATACATTGTCGAACGCCTTCTCGGCATCTGCCAACATAAGGGCTGCCTTTCTGTCCTGTCTAATTTCTAAACATTCTATAATATCTATGACCATTCTTGAATTATTTTGGATCTGTCTGCCCGGTAAGAAACTGGATTGTTCGTCTCCAATTATTCTCCCCCGGTTTTTTAAAGTTGCACCAGATTTTTAAAACTCTGCAATATTTCCTTTGTGTTTGTTCCATCTTCAGTGGGGCAATGGGCTTCACTTGAAGGGGGGTTCGGGGGTCTAGGAACACTAGATTGGGGAGGGCAGTTTAGAGGTAAAGCCTAGGCAGCCCTGCTGGCCCTTAAAGGGAAAAAAAACTGCATGTGAGATGAATATTGCATAGCTCCTGAGCATGTGTGGAGTGCCTTTCCTCGATTGCTTACAGTGGTTTTTGGCCTACAGCTGTTTCCCAAACTTGGGTCTCTGGCTGTTTTGGGGCTACAGTTCTCATCCACCCTGACCACTGGTCCTGCGAGCTAGGGATGATGGGAGTTGTAGTTCAACAACATCTGGGGACCCACAGGTTGAGAAAGGCTGCTGGGCATTTCCTCTGGGCTGGTCTCTCACCTGGCAGGTGGGTGGGCACCATAGCTGTCAACCGCCCCATATTTGGCGGGAAACTCCCTTATCCCAGCGCCGTGTCCCGCTGCTGTCCCTTATTGATGATGTCCCTGGTTTCATGCTCGCCCGGCTTGGGAGGGAAGCAGCGGCTCAGGGTCCTCCACCACGAGAGAGAACGCTGGCGCCGTCGTCCTGGTGCGAGGAGTTCCATCGGCCCTTCCCTGCCCGAGAGAGGGGAGGGGAGGGAGAGAGACTCACGCGAGCCCGGAGGCGGCAGCTGTGGTGGCAGTTGAGGAAGAGGAGGGGATGGGGAGGGACACAGAAGGGCGGTGCTTCAGGGGCGGCCGCCGCGCCACAACCACCTCATGCTGGATTGACAGCATCTCTCAATCCTACCAATGTATGCAACTCTTTACAACAGCAAAATCCCTTATTTTGGCTTCTGATCCCTTATTTTCGAGGCTGCTGGTCCCTTATTTTCAAATCTGTCAGTTGACAGCTATGGTGGGCACCCTTGGGTGGGAGGGCACCCTCTCCTCTCCTCTCCTTTCTGCCTCCCTCCAGGCGCTGTGGACTCCCTGCTGGCAGACCCCTCCGTCGTCCTGCTGGCGGTGGGCATCCTGGTGTTCAGCGTCACCTTCGTCGGCTGCCTGGGGGCCTTGCGTGACATCACCCTGCTTCTGAAGGTGGTATGTACGGCAAAGGGACCCCTGCTGCCCCCCTCCAACTGGCTGCTGTTTTCATAGAATCATAGAATCTTAGAGTTGGAAGAGACCCCAAGGGCCACCGAGTCCAACCCCCTGCCAAGCAGGAAACCCCATCAGAGCACTCCTGACATATGGTTGTCAAGCCTCTGCTTAAAGACCTCCAAAGAAGGAGACTCCACCACACTCCTTGGCAGCAAATTCCACTGTCGAACAGCTCTTACTGTCAGGAAGTTCTTCCTAATCTTTAGGTGGAATCTTCTTTCTTGGAGTTTGGATCCATTGCTCCGTGTCCGCTTCTCTGGAGCAGCAGAAAACAACCTTTCTCCCTCCTCTATGTGACATCCTTTGATATATTTGAACATGGCTATCATATCACCCCTTCACCTCCTCTTCTCCAGGCTAAACATGCCCAGCTCCCTTAGCCGTTCCTCATAAGGCATCGTTTCCAGGCCTTTGACCATTTTGGTTGCCCTCCTCTGGACACGTTCCAGTTTGTCAGTGACCTTCTTGAACTTTTGCTCTGGTATTCCTGGCTGGTGTCCTTGTTTTTGGTCCAAGGGAGCCCTCAGAGTTCTCCGTTAACACTCCCCCCCCCAAATTCCAACCGTGAAAAGTGCGGCTTATATTCGCGACCTGGCAAAAATTGGCTTTTGCGATATCGCTGCTGGAACGGCTGCTCTAGGGATATCTTAGCGAGATGTTCCGGCAGTGTCTCCTCGCTCGGGAAGCGGTGGAGGTTTTTAAGCAGAGATGGATGAATGGATGTCCACCTGTCCGGGATGCTTCCGCTGAGATTCCTGCATTTCAGAGGGGCTGGATTAGATGACCCTCAGGTGTCCCATCGCAACTCCACGGTCCTGATTCTCTGCTCACCTCTCCCCAGTTTGCCTGGCTCTTGCTGGTCATCTTCATCCTTCAGGTGGTGGCCGCCGTTCTGGGCTTCCTCTTCTCTGGCATGGTAAGCAAAACAAAACGATAGATATAGATAGATAGATAGATAGATAGATGATAGATAGATAGATAGATAGATAGATATAGATAGATATAGATAGATATGATTGATAGAGATAGATAGATGATAGATAGATAGATATAGATAGATAGATAGATATAGATAGATATAGAGATAGAGATAGATGATAGATAGATAGATAGATAGATAGATAGATAGATAGATGATAGATAGATGATAGATTAGATAGATAGATAGATGATAGATAGATAGATGATATATAGATTAGATAGATAGATAGATATAGATAGATGATAGATAGATACATAGATAGATAGATGATAGATGATATAGATAGATGATAGATAAATACATAGATAGATGATAGATAGATAGATAGATAGATAGATAGATAGATAGATAGATAGATATAGATAGATAGATGATAGATAGATAGATAGATAGATAGATAGATAGATAGATATAGATAGATAGATAGATAGATAGATATAGATATAGATATAGATATAGATATAGATATAGATATAGATGATAGATAGATGATAGATATAGCTAGAACATTATTCGCATTAGCCAATGGCCACAGCAACAGTAAAACATTACAGTATAGGCAGAAAAGGAAATTTGATATAAGAGCACAATTTCAAGTCCTGAATCAGCCGTCAGTTGGTGGCCCTTATTCTGATTGCCCCTGCTATGATCCCAGCAACCTTTGCTGTTATCTGCTCATTTTGATCTGATAGAAGGACATTGTGGCAGTGCTTGAGCGCCCTGGGAAGCTTAGTACAAGGGGGGGTGAGGATCCCGTTCCTCAGGTCTTTGTAGAGAGCGCAAGACAGGAGGACGTGTGCCGCTGTTTCGGTGCTACAGGGGCAAAGACGTTTCTCAGGCGGGATCTTTTGGAATCGGCCCTCAAGGACCGCAGATGGCAAAAGCATCCAGTCTTGCAAGTGTAAAAACACGTCTGTATTTTGGGATAAGAGGTTTGTGCGGATATGGGGCCAGAGGATCAGAATGGAGAGGTGGAAAATGAACAAAACAAAACAAAAACGACGCCTGCGTCACTTGGCATTTGGGGCAAGGGGGGGGGGCACAGCTCAGTGGTTCGGGCGTCCGCTTTGTACCCCAAAGCTCTCCTGGGTCTAATCCCCGTGAGAATTAGAGTGCCTTTTCGGGCATAGCGATTCTCTCTTTTTCTCTTTTAAAATGATTTTTATTTGATTTCACTAGTACAGTGGCACCTTGGTTCTCAAATTAAGCTTACCAGACATCCCCGTTTCCCGGGGACAGTCCCCAGATTTACAAATCAGCCCTCCTACAAAATCCATTGGAGTTGAAAAGTGCCCCCAGATTCATTGGAAGAAATCCAGTACAGTGGTACCTCGGGTTAAGAACTTAATTCGTTCCGGAGGTCCGTTCTTAACCTGAAACTGTTCTTAACCTGAACACCACTT
The DNA here is from genome assembly GCF_964106915.1 of Podarcis gaigeae. Lineage (NCBI taxonomy): Eukaryota > Metazoa > Chordata > Lepidosauria > Squamata > Lacertidae > Podarcis > Podarcis gaigeae. Next base: position 914,584 of record NC_139696.1, on the reverse strand, counting down.
TAGCTAAAGGGGCCTCCCGCTGCCGCCACTGCGCGATTTCTGTTCTCATCCTGAAGCAAAGTTCTTGACCCGAGGTGCTATTTCTGGGTTAGTGGAGTCTGTAACCTGAAGCGTGTATAACCTGAAGCATCTGTAATCCGAAGTACCACTGTAACCTTAATTTAATCAGTTCTGGAAGTCCGTTCGGTTTGCTGCAAAGGGGGGGGGGGGAGCTTATGAAATCTGCCGTATTTTCCAAATTTTTTGCTGCTGGCCGGAGATACCTGGTGGCACTCTTGACGGGCACAGGGGAGATTTCTCGCTGTACTCTCTCTCTCTCTCCCCTCCCTCCACCATCTCCCAGGTGATGGAGAAGGCCACCCTGCTGATGGGACGAGCCATCACCCGTTACCGCGACAACCTGGACCTGCAAAACCTCATCGACTACATCCAAAAGAAGGTAAAAGGTTGAGGGACGCCTAGGTTTCCCTTTCGCGCAGGGGCATAGCGTGGGTTGCCGGTGCCCCGGGGCAGAGCGGCTGTTTTGCTCCCTGGTGGACTGGGCCAGTCCCTTCGCCGGCCAGCGTCCGAACAAGAGAGTCCTCCTGTTGCTCCGAGTTCAAATCCCGCTCACGTGATCCTCATCCCCTTTAAATAATCCGGGGGGGAAGCCTTCCGTTCTTCAACGCCCTTTGCTCCTGTTTATTTCTCTCCGCAGTTCGAGTGCTGCGGGGTCCACTCCTACAAAGACTGGTCCCAGAACGTTTACTTCGACTGCCGGGATTCGAACCCCAGCCTGGAGCGCTGTGCTGTCCCGTTCTCTTGCTGCGTGCGAGGTGAAGAGGTGAGGAGGCAGCCCGACAGGGCATGCTCAACCCGAACCGGACACTGACTGGTAGAAACCTAACTAGAAGCCCTTACTCCTAACTGACATTGGAAGCCCTCACTCATAACTGGCTTCAGGAACCCTTACTCCCAGCGGGCTTGGGGAGGCCTTGCTGATTTTTTTTTAACTTAATACCATCCTTTTCAAAAGATAACAAATCTCTATAACTGCCCCATTTTTTCCATATTTAATTTATTTTGGGCAGTTGGGAAGACCTCGCTCTTAACTGGCTTTGGGAGTCCTTACTCCCAGCTGGCTTGGAGGAAACCTTGCTGATTTTTTAGAAACTTAATACCATACCATCCTTTTCAAAAGATAGCAAATCTCTATAGGTGCCCCATTTTTTCCACGTTTAGTTTCTTTAGGACAGTTGGGAAGCCCTCGCTCTCAATTGGCTTTGGGAGCCTTTACTCCCAGGTGGCTTGGAGAGGCCTTGTCCCGCATGTAGCTAGCCACTCCCTACATGCACATATGCTGCAGCCGGAGCCCACCTGATCCTGCAACCTGTCCCCACATTGGCCAGCCAGACACTTCTTCTAGGAAACCCGCAAGGATATCCAATGCATAGCTTTGGAGGCAACCTGCCCCGAACACTGGCAAAGAGTTGGAGACCGTCGGCTTTCCTGTCTGCTGCTGGACGAGACGGGGCCCCTTTGGTTCGGCTGCTCTGGGGTTCCCCAGATCGTCTTATTCGGAGTAGAGCCTCCTTGTCCCAAGGCAGTCTACCTCCAACCGCCAACGGTATCCTGGAGGGCAAACGGAAGGTGCCGTCTTTGGGCTTCCTAATGGGCCATCCCATTCTCTCGCCCGCTCCTCGCAGGCCGTTCTGAACACAATGTGCGGCTACGGGACGCAGAAGCTGAAGCCATGGAAGGCCGAGTTTTTGGTGCACACCGAGGGGTGTTTGGAGAAGACGGTCCGCTGGGGGCGCAGCAAACTCTTCTTGGTGGCCGGGCTGGCCTTTGGGCTGCTGGTCCTGGAGGTGAGTAAGGGGGCCGCTGGGGGGCTCCAATCTTGTCCCCCCTCCCAAAATCAGGGCTGCAGGCCTAAGCGCCTCCCTTCCAGCAAAAGCATTCAAGGAGAAGAAAAAGGCAATTTAAAAAAGGGGGGATCCAGGAGATAACAGGCCTCTGCAGGTTGTTGAAGGCAGAATGGCCAAGTCTAGAGAAGGACAAGCCCTGCTGGAACAGGAAACAGCATGGCTTCTGCAAGGATAAGTCTGTGTTTCAAATCAAGATGGAGGCTGGCGCAAAGGCAGTTTAAAAGGTGGGTGGGGAGGTGTCCAGGAAATCACAGGCCTCTGCAGGTTGTTGAAGGCAGAATGACCATGTCTAGAGAAGGACAAGCCTTGCTGGAGCAAGAAACAGTGTGGCTTCTGCGAGGATAAGTCAAGGGCTGTGTTTAATAGGCAAGAAGGAGCCTGGCGCAAAGGCAGTTGGAAAAAGGGAGGGGAATTATCCAGGAAATTACAGGCCTATCCGGGTTGTTGAAGGGAGAAGTCTAGAGAAGGAGAAGCCCTGCTGGAACAAGAACCAGCATGGCTTCTGCAAGGATAAGTCTGTATTTCAAAAACAAGAAGGAGGCTGGCGCAAAGGCAGTTTTAAAAAAAGGGGGAGAGGGATCCAGGATACTACAGGCCTATCCGGGTTGTTGAAGGCAGAATGGCCAAGTCTAGAGAAGGACAAGCCCTGCTGGAAGAAGGACCAGCGTGGCTTCTGCAAGGATAAGTCAAGGGCTGTAGCCCTGCTTGTGGGCTTCCCCTTGTGGGCAACTGGTTGGCTGGGCTTATATGGGTCCCCTTGGGGGCCTGATCCAGCTGCGACGGCCGCTGCAAGGCTCTCCTGAGGTCCTTAAATGCAGTCACAAGCGCTCCTGTCCTCCTTTCCTCGTTCCAGGCGGTCGTCTTATTTCTCGCCGTTCTGCTCATCTACCAGATCGACTTCATCATCGAGAAACGGAAGAGCGTCAGGAGGAGGAGCAAAAGCTGTCCAGCAAAGTGAAAATCTCCCAAGACCGTTTTGATGCTTCTCCCTCCCCAAAAAGCGGACCCCCTTTTTTTGGCAGCAAAAACAGGGCATTGGAAAAGGGGGGGCAGGCCTGGCATCACGTTTAACCTCCCCGCAGGCTTGGCACAAACCGATATCGGGGTGTTATGCCAAAGAATTGTAGGCTTGAGGGTGTCAGGAGTGCGTGAAGGAGCCAGGCCCTGTGGCCAGTAGGGCTTCGCAGGACTGGGGCCTTCCTAGGTTTGTTCTGAAGAGGCAAAGTGCGGCCACACAGGTGAGGCCGATTGGTAACTCGCTGCACCTAATGGCAAGAGCCGGGAAGGGATATAAGGTCAGCATTTTCCCTTTGGCTCTTTGCCACAGCAACACGTTCCCTGCCTTGCTGTGTTTGGCTTTTTGCTTCTTGACCCTCGGACCCCTGACTTCGTGACTCCCAGCTTCCTGACCCTCGGACCCCTGACTTCGTGACTCCCAGCTTCCTGACCCTCGGACCCCTGACTTCGTGACTCCCAGCTTCCTGACCCTCGGACCCCTGACTTCGTGACTCCCAGCTTCCTGACCCTCGGACCCCTGACTTCGTACTCCTTGCTTCTCGACCCTTGGACCCCTGACTTCGTGACTCCTTCCTTCTAGACCTTCGGACCCCTGACTTCGTGACTCCTTGCTTCTCGACCCTCGGACCCCTGACTTCGTGACTCCTTGCTTCTCGACCCTCGGACCCCTGACTTTGTGACTCCTTGCTTCCCGACCCTTGGACCCCTGACTTCGTGACTCCCTGCTTCCTGACCCTTGGACCCCTGACTTCGTGACTCCCAGCTTCCTGACCCTCGGACCCCTGACTTTGTGACTCCCAGCTTCTCGACCCTCGGACCCCTGACTTCGTGACTCCTTGCTTCTCGACCCTCGGACCCCTGACTTCGTGACTCCCAGCTTCCTGACCCTCAGACCCCTTCCTGCCATGGCCAGATTTCGGTTTGATGTGGCCCTCAGCTCCTGAAGGCAATGGGCCCTTTTCTATGTCCAGCTGTTGTTTGCCAACAACAAATTGTTGCCGTTTTTGTGTGTGTCTTGAATATATGCTATATGGTAATTTATGAACCGAAGAGGTATCTCAAGCCATTTGCACATCACAAAATATGTATTTTATCAAAGTCATTGTTGAACTGAAAAACAATTAAGATGTATATTAATGGTGAAATAAAATTAAGAAGTATATTAACAGTGAAATGATTATTAAATTTTTGTTCCCTTTAAATTTTTGGGGTGGCTCCAAGAGAGTGGGGCCCTAAGCTGTAGCTTCTTCAGCTTATACGTAAATCCGGCACTGGATCTTGTTGGAGGGGGGCGTCTTATTCTTTGGGGGGGGTGTCTGCCCAACCCCCTTGGGCCTGATCCTGCCGCCGCTGCCACCGCAAGCCTTCTCCATCTCTCCTCCCAGAGGATGCCTCAGGTGTTCCTCACCGGAAGATGCCCTGGGGAGGGACTCTTCCCCACCTGCCTCTGCGTTGCCATGGTGACCTGCCTCCCCAGGGAAGACCAGGCACCTTCCTTGGCACTGGGGCAGGCAGAGCGACTCGGCAGCCGGGCAGGATGAGCCTCTCTCCGCCGGAGCAGGACCTCCTCCTCCGGGGAAAGGGGGGTAGCCGGCCCTGCAACCTCGTGCGCGTCTTTGTGAGCTCAACGCCTTCAGGTGCCCCCCCCCCCGATGTGCCGCAGAGGGTGGGGGGCAGGCAGGAAGAGGCCTGGACCCTGGGGTGCAGGGCTGGGCTTCCTGGGGCCTCATAAGATCAGAGATGGGAGGCAACCCAACAGTCATCTAGTCCACCCCCCAAATTGCCATGCCAGGATCTTGCCAAAAGCATCTCAGCATTTGGCACGGTCATCAGAGAGATGAGAGTTTGAGCAGGGGGGTCAAATCGGAGACAACCCAATTTTAATTTCCTTCCTTTCTTCTTTCTTTTCCTCTTTATTCTTTCTTTTCCCTATTTATAATTTTGTGTTTTCCCGTATTTTTGCAGTTCATAATTCACTGTAAGGTATGTGTTGCTAAAAGCAATGCATAATTCTTTTGTTTTGTTCCTTTAATATTTGTGGAATCGTATTTTGTTTTGTACGTACGTAATGTGTATATTCTGGGACGCGGGTGGCGCTGTGGGTAAAAGCCTCAGCGCCTAGGGCTTGCCGATCGAAAGGTCGGCGGTTCGAATCCCTGCGGCGGGGTGCGCTCCCGCTGCTCGGTCCCAGCGCCTGCCAACCTAGCAGTTCGAAAGCACCTCCGGGTGCAAGTAGATAAATAGGGACCGCTTACCAGCGGGAAGGTAAACGGCGTTTCCGTGTGCGGCTCTGGCTCGCCAGAGCAGCGATGTCACGCTGGCCATGTGACCCGGAAGTGTCTCCGGACAGCGCTGGCCCCTGGCCTCCTGAGTGAGATGGGCGCACAACCCCAGAGTCTGGCAAGACTGGCCCGTTCGGGCAGGGGTACCTTTACCTTTACCTTTAATGTGTATATTGCAAATAACAAAAACGAAACAAAAAACCCCAAATTGGAGGTGGCTCAGAGGGCAGGGCAGTGCAGTGGTTAGAGTGTCTGTCGGTCAGGGCCTGACAAAACGAGAGAGAGAGAGCGAGAGAGATAGTACTTGTAGTTTAATGGTGAATTTTTGGATCACCATTATTTTTGGGGATGTAAAAGGGTTTGGATTATTATTATTTTAATGCCGGAGGAAATGGTTAACAATAGGCAGTCCTTTTTTCCCTGGGGGGCGGGGGGGGGACACAGTGGTACACATACCCCTAATGTCTTCATCGTGGACACGATGGCTTGATGTATATTCTATAATTCCTCATGGTAATCCCATCTGACCCCTACAGGCTGCCTTTGAGTGAAATAAGTAAATGGGGGGCCCTCGCAAGCAGAAAGCTAGCAGCTCAAAAGCCCCCCTTCTCTGATTCTTCGGTTACAGACATGGAGGCAGAAAGAGAGGCTCTGATGGAGGCGGCGTACCCCGAAGTCCAGGCCTTTTGCCAGAAACACGGCTTGATGTTCGAGGTAAGGACCCCCCTCAAAAAAAAACAAACCCCATCCCTATCTCAGCTCAGAGCCAGCTGAACGCGCCTCTTTGAGCAGAAGCGGTATTTCGAACACAGGACCGGGGGAAAAAATATCCATCGTTCTGGCGCACCTTTGAAACACATTGAGAATCCTGGGAACTTTCTTCCCCAAAAAGCCGGAAGAATTCTTGCTGGGAGAAGATATTAAAAAGATGGATCAAAGATTATATCTGTATGCGAGAACAGTAGCTAGAGTTCAGGAGGAGACAAAGCACCGAAAAGGATGGAGTCAATTTTCGATTGATATAAGTGAGAACTGTAGAAATATGAAAACCTTGGCAGGATTGAAGTAAATCTTACGTCCTGTTGTAATATTTAATCAAAGAAACTGTGAATTATAGAAGGGAGTAGGAAAACTGGTGGAAGGGAAGGAAGGAAGTCAACAGCCCTATGGAGCATAAAGTAGGATATATGTAATAAGATTTGATGTTTTATTGGTGTGGGTGGGTGAGCTTAAATCTCAATAAAAATTTAAAAAAGAGAATCATGGGAACTATAGTTCTCCCGGGAGGGGTCTTTCAAGACCCACCAAGCGGGGGTAGCGTGATGGCGCGGGATTCCTTCCTCTGCCTCCAAACTTACTAATTCGCACCCGCACCCCCCCGAATCCGGTCCAGGTCATTGATTTGAGATGGGGCGTCCGTGACGTCACAGGCGCTGGCCAAGAGCCCCTCTTTCTGGACGAGATTCGGCGCTGCCAGGAGCTCTCGGTGGGGCCCAGTTTCGTGGTGAGTGCCGGCGTCTCCTCCTTAAGGAGGGCTCCCCGGGGGTCGGGGGGCTGCTATGGGGCTGGGGAAGGGGTTTCTCGCAAGAATCTCTGCCCCCCCCTGCGGTCGGAGCCAGCGAAGGTTGTGAAAGCCGGTCGCTGGAGAGAGGGCTCTGGGTTCGAATCCTGCTGGGGGGATTCCCATAACGGACTTCTGGTCGGCCGCTGTGACTTAGAAGACCCCCTCTTTGGCAGCTGCAGGGCTCTTCTGAGTTTCCTAGGATTCCTCCACAGAGCCTCCTTGGATAGGAGCAGTCTACCTTCAAGAAAGAGGGAGAGCAAGAATGGGAGGAGGAACCTGGACTTAGATGGGCTCCTCTTGGGCCTGATCCAGCTGCTGTTGCCACAGGGCTCTTCCGAGTTTCCTAGGGTTCCTCAATGGAGCCTCCCTGGACAGGCGCAGTCTACCTTAGAGAAAGGCCGGAGAGCCAAAAACAGGCCGTCGCTCTTGCCTCTGGCTTGGTGGCCCATAAGGACAGGAGGCTGGACTTAGACGGGACCCTCTTTGCCCCTCTCTCGCCCCCCAGGCTCTCCTCGGGAGCCGCTATGGCCCCTGCCCGGCCCCCACGACCATCGGGGAGGAAGAATTCGAGGCCCTGGCATCCCAGTTGTGGCAGGAGGAGCCGCAGGCATCGCAGATGCTGACCCAGTGGTACCTGAAGGACGAGAACGCCGCCCCTCCGGTGTATGCCCTCCAATGTCCCCTGCCCCACGGCGAGGAGCAGAGTTTGGTCCTGGCCCTGCGCACAGCAGCCCGGGAGGCGGAGAGGAAGGGGTTGATTGGCCAGTGTCAGCGACTGCGCTACCACAAATCAGGTGTGTGTCTGTGGCCAGCCTGTTTCTGCAAGGAAATTCCCCTCCTCTAATTTGATCCATTGTTTTATTATCATGATTACTAATATATTTAATAATAGTCATAATCATAGATTATATACAGGGATTTGTTTTCAGCAGGAACTCAGTTTTGGTAGAGAGAACAAGTGAGTTATGGCACCTCTTTTTAATAATAATAATAATAATAATAATAATAATAATAATAATAATAAATTTTGTAATTCCACCCGTTCTTTAATTTTATTTTGAATTTCACAGTACACACACTCATAAAACTAAACATAGAACTACAAACGCACAACCAAAAGGAAAACACAAAAAAAGAAGAAATACAACTAAAACATAGCTACGTACGGAAACTTATGCAGAACAAATAATCAGCAATATATATATATATATATATATATAAATATAGCATATTTCGCTTCTTCGCTTCCAATTGACTTCCTTCATCCTCAACACGGTTCTCTTTTCATTTTTAGCAAGCGGTCTCCTCCTTAATCCGTGATCGCCCCTTTTCCTTTCTGTTTTCAGTTTAAGCGCCAGAATACATGTTGCAAGAGTTCATTGAAAGAACTCCAAATATTAATTTGAGGACCCTGCTTTTCAGGGTATATTCTCCTTATTTTCCCCGTTCTGTTTGGGCCGATGGGGCTTTTGTGATTCCAGGACCGTCCCGGGGAAACCGGGACACTTGTCGGGTATAATAATAATAAATATTAAAATTTTATTTATATCCTGCCCTCCCCAGCCGAACCCGGGCTCAGAGTGGCTAACAACAATAAAAGTAACCCAGTTTACCTAAAATCAAAATGGATTAATTTAAATTCATTCTAAAATCAAATTAATGGCAACCGTTGGGCTAGAGTTCTGTGAGGATGCCTTCTGCCGCTCCTCCTCACAGACTCGCCCCCTTTTTTCCCAGATACGCAGAGGGAAATCGAGGCACGCTTCTTGGGCTCGGGGCCGGAGGACGAAGGGGCCGCAGTGGTCTTCCTCCGAGAAACCGAGACCTCCCCGGATGAGGAGGGCGAGGAAGAGGGCGAGGAAGAGGACGAAAATGCCCGTCAGATGCTGGAGGAGCTGAAGGGCACTGTCGCCAGAGCCTGCCCTGGTTTGCTCAGGGTCCACCGGGTGCCCCGAGCTGCGGCCCCCGGCGCCCTTCGCCAGAAGCCGCAACCCAAACACCTCAAGGAGCTGTGCGACCAGTTTGTGGCCATTGCCAACTACCAAGTGCTCCGGGGCCTGCGGGCACGGGAAGGGCACCCTGGCAGTGGGCGGCTGCTGCAGGAACTCAGCCACCATGCCACCCTGGCCCGGGAGTGTTGCCACACCCCGTGCTGGCGACCAGAGCTGGTGGACTCCCTCTGCCAGCGCCTGAGGGACAGCCTGCCACGGTGCCACCCTCCCCTCGTGGTCCACGGGCCACCCGGCTGCGGCAAGACCGTCCTGCTGTGCCACCTGCGAGGGGCGGCTTGCCAGGCCCTGGGACCCGAGGCGGTGGTGGTTTTCCGGCTGCTGGGGGCATCGCAGGACAGCTGCAGGCGCGACGCCCTCCTTGCCAGCCTCTGCCAGCAGGTTTGCCTGGCGCTGGGGCTGTACCTGCCGGGCACCGGTGACCCTCTTCTGCGCTTCCACCATGCACTCCTCTTGGCCTCCCGCCAGGCCTCTCAGCCTCTGGTCTTGATCCTTGACGCCACGGAGAGTCTGGGCACTGCCTGGCTGCCGGCGGTCTGCCCTCCCGGGGTGCAGCTGGTCATCTCTGCCCGGGACGAGGGTGGCAGCGGTGGTGCTTTCAGCGGGGACCCCTTCGTGGTGGCCCCTCTCTCTGCCGACGAGGCTGGCAAGGCTCTGGCCGAGAGCTTGGCATCTGCAGGGCGTACCATCCAGCCAGAACAGCGGGCGCTTTTCCGGCAAAGTTTCTCTGACGGCGGGCAGGCGCTGGCGCTGTCCCTCGCCCTCAATGAGGCTCGTCGGTGGGCATCGTACGCCCCGCTTTCGGCCCTGGCTGTCCCGCTCACGGCCGCAGAGGCTGCGCACCGCCTCTGTGGGCGCATGGAGGAAGCGCATGGCTCTGTGTTGGTGGCGAATGCCCTCGGCTACCTCGCTTGCGCCCGGTGAGGACTTGCGTATGTGTGCTTAATATTTTAGTGTAAATTTGATTAAGGTTGATAAGGGAACGTACACAACTTCATATCTTTCCTCTTTCTTAACCAAACCAAGACTTTCATATATCGTATTTTTCGCTCTATAAGACGCACCAGACCACAAGACACACCTAGTTTTTGGAGGAGGAAAACAAGAAAAAAAAATTCTGAATCTCAGAAGCCAGAACAGCAAGAGGAATCGCTGCGCAGTGAAAGCAGCAATCCCTCTTGCTGTTCTGGCTTCTGGGATAGCTGCGCAGCCTGCATTCGCTCCATAAGACACATTTCCCCTTACTTTTTAGGAGGGGAAAAGTGAGTCTTATAGAGCGAAAAATACGGTATATTAAAAAACAAACGGCAACCCTGGAAGGTAAGTGAAGCTGGTGTCAGGTAGTTCCTCTGCCTGATTTCCTACCTTCCAGGTCTTATATAGATTAAGCAACAAACAACAGCCCTGGGAGGGAGGTGAAGCTGGTGTCGGGTAGTTCCTCTGCCTGATATCCTACCTTTTATTTTGTTTTTTTGCACAGGAACGGCCTCTCCGAAGCAGAGATGAAGGATGTCCTGTCCCTGGACAACGAGGTCTTTTCCGAGGTGTACCGGTCGCACCCTCCGCCGGGCAAAGGGGTCCTCCGCCTGCCGCCCTTGCTGTGGTCCCGCCTGCGCCGGGATTTGAACCCGGAGCTGGAGGAGAAGTGGACTGACGGCTTCGTGCTGATGGGCTTCCTCCACAGGTCAGGGACCACCCCTCTTCCTCGCCTCCTTTTCGGGGCTGCCACGGGGTCCGGAAAGAGGGTCCTGCTTCTGCTTTGAACGCAGCAGAACACCTGCTTGACATGCAGAATGTTCCAGGTGACACGTTGGGCACCCCCAGGTATGCGGAAGTAGTTTAATGGCGAATTTTGGACACAGTGGAGAGGTAGAAGATTTTGGATTATCATAGAAGATGCGGGAGGAAATGATTGACAACAGCGACCCACAAAGGGGAGGGGAAGTCCAGGTTATTCTTTGGAATCTTGTTCTTATGTTGTAGGTTGCATGTGCGGCTGTAAAATTTTGACCGGGAAAAAACAAATTTATACTGTATTTTCCCGTGTATAACACGCCCCCGTATATAAGACGCCCGCTATTTTGGCAGACTCCAATTTGAGAAAATGGGGGGAGATTGGATCCGTCCATAAGATGACCCACAATTTTGAATTTTGAAATAAGAAAACCTAGTTTTATACCCGGAAAAGTACAGTATATATAAAAAGAAACTTAATTGGCAAGAGAGAGAGAACTGTTGTTAAGTGATAGCTAGACAGACAAATGGTCTGGCTGGGTATCAGGCCAAATTCCTCCGTCCTTCTTTAAACCAGTCCATGAAGACTAGCCCCTTTGTTTTACTTTTAGGGGGTTGGGGGGCAGAGCTCGGACGGTGCCGGCTTCGCCCCCCCGAATTGCATAGTGAGGTGGGGCTCGGGATGCCTCCAGAGCCCGAAACCCACTGCCCGTCTGAAGCTTGTCCTGACCATTCCTCCTTCCTCTCCCCAGGGAGTTTTCGGCGGCGGTGGAGGAGCGCTACCTGTCTCAGCCGGAGGACCGCGTCCGGCGACACCTGCTTCTGGCCGATTTCTTCCGGGGGACCTGGAGTTGGGGGGCGAAGAAGCCCGTCGTGCTGCCCTCCTCCGCCAAGCCTGTGAGCGTTGACAGGAAGGTGAAGCTCTGGGGACCCCGAAAGCGTTAGGAGGGCTGGCAGGGGGAGACACCAGGGCGTGGGGTGCCGGGGGGGGGGGCTTTCCCTTGCTGGCCAGACGAGGGGGGGGGTTCATTTCATTTCATTCTTTTTCATTCTTTATTTTTTCATTTCATTCTTTTTATTCTTTATTTTTCATTTCATTATTTTTCATTCTTTATTTTTTCATTTCATTTCATTTCATTATTTATTTATTTTTCTTTTCATTTCATTCTTTTTTATTCTTTATTTTTTCATTTCATTATTTTTATTTCTTATTTTTCATTTCATTTCATTCTTTTTCATTCTTTATTTTTTCATTTCATTTCATTCTTTTTCATTCTTTATTTTTTCATTTCATTTCATTCTTTATTTATTTTTCTTTTCTTTTCATTTCATTATTTTTTATTTTTTATTTTTTCATTTCATTATTTTTATTTCTTATTTTTCATTTCATTTCATTCTTTTTTATTCTTTCTTTTTTCATTTCATTATTTTTATTCTTTATTTTTCATTTCATTCTTTTTTATTCTTTCTTTTTTCATTTCATTTCATTCTTTTTAATTTATTTTTTCATTTCAATTCATTCTTATTTATACTTTATTTTTTCATTTCATTATTTCTATGCTTTATTTTTTCATTTCATTATTTTTTATTCTTTATTTTTTCATTTCATTTCATTATTTTTTATTCTTCATTTTTCATTTCGTTTCATAATTTCCTTATTTTTTATTCTTTAAAAAACCCTCGTCTTCGTTCCCTCTCACCCAGGTGACGCCGCAGCCATTGTGGTTCTCCAGCCATCTTCCCAACCAGAGGAAGCTGAGCGAACAGCCGTTCCACTTGCTCCACGGGGGGCGGATGGAGGAGCTGCGCCGAGACGTACTGGGTGAGCGGAAAGAGCTCCTGCGCCTTCGTTGCCCCTCTTTTCCATGGGAGAAAAGTTGGAGGGGATGGAATAGGACGTCCCTATTTTCAGGGGAGAAACGTTGGAGGGGATGGAATAGGACGTCCCTATTTTCAGGGGAGAAACGTTGGAGGGGATGGAATAGGACGTCCCTGTTTTCACGGGGAAAAAAAGTTGGAGGGGATGGAATAGGACGTCCCTCTTTTCAGGGGAGAAACGTTGTAGGGAATAGAACAGGACGTCCCTTTTTTCAGGGGAGAAACATTGGAGGGGATGGAATAGGACGTCCCTATTTTCAGGGGAGAAACGTTGGAGGGGATGGAATAGGACGTCCCTCTTTTCAGGGGAGAAACGTTGGAGGGGATGGAATAGGACGTCCCTATTTTCAGGGGAGAAACATTGGAGGGGATGGAATAGGACGTCCCTATTTTCAGGGGAGAAACGTTGGAGGGGATGGAATAGGACGTCCCTCTTTTCAGGGGAGAAACGTTGGAGGGGATGGAATAGGACGTCCCTCTTTTCAGGGGAGAAACGTTGGAGGGGATGGAAATAGGATGTCCCTCTTTTCAGGGGAGAAACGTTGGAGGAAACGTGCTTTCCTTCTCTCTCCGACAGGGAACATGGCCTGGATTTCCTGCAGGATTGCTTCCTCTGGCGTGAGGATCCTGGCCGCAGACTTTGCCCTGTGCCTGACTCACGTCTTCTGCCCGGAGCTGCGTTTGGTACGGGATTGCATCCTCCTGCTCCTGGATCCCAGTGTGGACGATGCTGAGGGCCGTTTAGGTGGGTCTGTTGCTCTTAAACAATCTCCACTTTCCTGACCTTTGAAGACAAATCCCTTCCTTTTGGCTAAGCCTACTCTGTAGGGTTGTTGTTGCGCAGATAAAACGGGGAGGGCGAGAACCAGGGAGCCTGAGTTGAGCTGCTCAGAAGAAGAGGCGTTTTGGGTGCAAATGCAATAACGAAATAAATGCCATGTGTGTTGTTGCAGGAATTTATGTATAGGTTTGGGGGGGGGGGTTGCCCTTTCAGCAGATATCACGCACATGCAGCCCACTACCAAAACCAGCACCATGACTTTTGTGACTTTTGTGACTTGTCCCCACAAAACACTTCATCACAGTTTCTTCCTATCTGTTCAAAGGGCCTCTGCTGCACGATACCAAATGTAAGAATTCACTGATCAATGTATCTCTGTACTGGCTCACTAGAAAACTTCAGAAATTCATATAGACCTGTGAGCTCAGCTCCTCAGCAGCCCCTCTGCCTGAGGGATAATCCCTGGTCTCCTGATACCTGAGTGCCAGACAGGTAGCCATTCCAGAAATAACAAGCCCAGATGAAGACAAAAGGGTGGGATGAACTGGGCTGGGAAACAGGGAAATGGAAATATCTCTTTTGTTACACTTGATGGGTGTTTGGTGGAGGGCAAGGGGAACCATGGGGCAGGGTCCAGGATGCTCAGATTATGGCCACCAGACCTCCCCTTTCATGATGTAACCATGATGTAGTTTTTGGGGCGTGTAAGATGGGGATTAGCAGCCAATAAAAGTTTGGATTCTCTTTTGTTTGGGGCTTCCATCTTGTTCCACCTGGTGGCAGGTGGGAGTCCTGTCGCAACAGTCTTCAATCAAGACCAAGCCGACTGGCTGCTGTTTTGCTCTGGGATTCCTGGCTGGTGTCCTTGTTTCTTCGTCCAAGGGATCCCTCAGATTTCTCTGTTATCAAGGTCCAAATGCAATAACGAAATAAACGCTGTGTGTGTGACCCTCCCCTGTCTCCTCACCCCTCCAGAACCAAACGTGGTCTACACAGAGATGCTGGCACGGTTGGAGTCACTGGTGCCCTCGTACCCGGGCGGCCTGATTGCGGGTCTTTGCCAGCAGTGCAAGAGCTGGCTTGGATCGCGGCCCCACCCGTCCCTTGTCCCTCTTGCTGGCTTCCTTGACCCACCGGACGGGCCTCTGCAGAAGACGCTGCTAGGATTCCCCAAAGGTGGGTGTCAGGATTCGCGCGGGTGACCCCCACGATATCAGGAGAGCCCTGGCGGGCAGCGGCGGCTGGGTCATCCGAAGCCACAGCTCCCCAAACTTTGAATCTGTTGTGGGACTACAGCTCCCACCCTCCCTAGCTCGCAGGACCAGAGGTCAGGGACAATGGGAACTGTAGTTTGAAAATAGCCGGAGACCTGAGTTTGGGAAGGCATGGTCTAAGCCCAGCTTCCTGCTCTCCTCCATGAATTTCACTGCCCACCCCTACCTCCTGTGGCAGAGAGTTCCGCAGGTTAACCCCCCCTTTTCTCCGCCAGCCCAGACCGCTGGACCCACAGCCTGGTGGGCTAGCTGACCCACGCCAGAGCTGCCCCTCTGACCTGCCCCCACAATTTGCAGGGACCTCCGTTCTGGAAGCCAGCCCTGACCACAGGATGCTCTTGGCTGGCTCCTCGGACGGCTCCATCATCGTGTGGGACACGGAAGATTTCTCGGTGCTCCACGTCCTCCTCGGCCACTCGGGTGAGAATCAGAAGGGAAGGGTCTTTTTGCCAGGCCGCCTCTTGCTTGCAGAGGGTGGGCAGTGCCAGGCAGCTGCGATTAACGGTGAATTTTAACCGGGGCGCACTGAGGTCCATCTCCCAAGGACCTTCTGGCGGTTCCCTCCCTGCAAGAAGCAAAATTACAGGAAACCAGGCAGAGGGCCTTCTCGGTGGTGGCACCCTCTCCCATCAGATGTCAAGGAAATAAACAACTCTCTGGCTTTATTATTATTGTTAATAATAATTATAGATCTCCCCCCGATTCCTTGCAGCCGAAGTGAGGTGCCTGAGGGTCTTCGCCAGGGGTACCCGCGCTATTTCGGTCTCCCAGGATCGAACCCTGCGACTCTGGAGCCTGGAGTCCGGCAGGGAGGTAGCCATTGTGCCCGCCGTCCCTGCGGGAGATCAGGAATGGTGCCAACTCAGTGTGGACGACAAACACCAAATGGTGTACTGGGTGTCTGGCTCAGAGGTGTGTAGACTGGCATTATAACGGGACGGTTCATCCTGAACTGTCCCTAGAAAACAGGGGCACTTGGAGAGTCCGGATTGTTAACGGAAAAATCCGAGGGCTCCCTTGGACAAAAACAAAGACACCAACCAGGATAACTTGAAGCAAAACAGCAGCCTGTAGGCTTGGCCTTCATTGAACTGTTGCAATAGAGTGCTCCCCTCATTTGCAGGAGAGAGGAGGGACCCAGAAAAACGGCATGCAAGGCCTTATAAAGACTTTTGAAATTGCCACCTTGTAGATCAAGACCACCCCCAGAAACATCATACATACATCACAGAAGGGGTGTAACCTAAGACCACCCCTCAGATACATACATGACAGAAAGGAGGGGTTGAGGGAGGAGTTGTGGTGGCAACCTGAGTGTCCTGTCACCTGGCTGGTTCCCCCTTTCCCCCTCCCCATGAGTACTTTCCAGGTGACAGAGGGGAGTTTGCAGTTTCCTGCCCCCAGAGGGAAGAGCTGATTATTGTCCTTTGTTCCAGTCCATGCTGAATCCACTCCCATATGCAAGTTCTTTGTGATCTTGATGGTCTTCTGTCTGGGACCATCAGGGTTGGCATGGCAACTGGGCAGGGCTCCTGTGGATGTGCTGGGATGGTGAAGGGATTATGGCTGCCCTGTATCAAACCTTCCCCATTTTGTAGTCCTTCCTTCATGGAGTAAAATAAAAGTGGAACGGTGCAGATCCGATGTATGGTTGATTTTCTATGAATTTATAACAGAAGCGTAGTGTATGTAGTGTGTGTGAAGTTTGTACAAACTGAATGATTGGGGGGGGGTTCCTGTGACAGTTTATTCTGCAATTCCACCGTGTTGCACAATGGGAAATGCCCTGTGTTTTGCCCACCAAGAGAGTCTCAGCAGACCCTCCCTCTTTCCCGCAGGTGGAGGCCTGGCACCTGGGCGCAGTGGCCCCCGCTTTCCGGATCTTGGCCGAGCCCCCGGGCGGCTGGTTGTGCACTGCCATCTTCGTGCCGCGGCTGGTGGTGGCGACGGTGTCGGGGGGCTGCGTCCGCCTGTGGGACAGTCTCAGCGGGCAGCTCCTCTCCAGGCAGCAGCTGGGGGGGCTGCTGCAAGAGGCTGCAGCCCCCACCTGCGGCACTTTGCTCCGGAAAATGGGCAGGATGGTGTTCGGGTTCAGCGGGGGCTCCCTCCTGATGGTGCCCGCTCTGGGGCAGGGGTTGTGGGCAGAGGGACCGGGGAAACGCAGCCAGATTTGGGGGGCAAATAATAAAACCACAAATAATAAGATAGATAGAATAGATAGAATAGATATAGATATAGATAGAGATAGAGATAGAGATAGAGATAGAGATAGAGATAGAGATAGAGATAGAGATAGAGATAGAGATAGATAGATAATACTTTATTCGGCTATAAGCCCACAAGGTAAAACAAATCAATAAATAAAATAGCATTTTACATTCTAAAATATCAACTAAAATATTTCAACACATAATCTCCTTCACATTACTTACAATCTCAAGATGTACCGTATTATGGCCTTGAAGATAAAGATGGTGCATAGAGTTTACTGGATTTTTAATAGTCATGCAGCATTCCATGAAGTCTTTTATATGAAAGAACTGAAATCAGGAATCTGGCAACCTGTAATGTTCTATAAGAGTCAGTGTCCTGGAGTAGATAGGCTAGATGTAATTCAGGTGGTTTAGCAACAGTTTCCAAAATGATTGAACTCAGAATCCTTGATCGGGGAACAATATATAAGGGGCAATTAAACAAGATATGATAAAGGGATTCTATTGATTTGTTGTCACATGCGCATAAAACAGAGGTTTTACCGTTAGAAAATCTATTGCTCAGCACATTTGAGGGGAACACATTAAATCTGGCTCTAACAAATGCGAATCTATGCGATGCAGCTGATAAGGTAGACAGATATCGAGGTATCTGGGACATAGATGTAATGCCCTGATTTTGTTGCAAATCAACCTCCTCCAATCTTTGTTTGATGACCTTTTTAGCTGTAATTAGATCTAAATTAAGTATATCGGAAGGAGAGATTCCATAAGACAACAGTTTGGAATGGATTACAAATAATAAAATTCTGATTGCAGTGGCACCTTGGTTCTTGAACCCAGAATTTCCCTATTTCCCGCCCCAGTGGCGCTGAGCACAGAAAGGAGGATCCGCAGGGAATCTCAATTGATTTAAAAATTGATTCCAATTCACATATAGTGGCATCTTGGTTTCTCAAACTTATGAACATTTGCTTATCTTTTGATAACAATAAAAGCAGACAGATTTGTTTTAATCTGGTATATAGGGATACATCAATGTAAATATTGATGAGTGTCCATAAAAATAGCTGCATTTCTTTTAATCTGGTATGTACTGATCCTCATTAATGTGGAAAACTACAGTGGTACCTTAGTTCTCAAACTTAATCCGTTCCGGAAATTCCGTTCCAAAACCAAAGTGTTCCAAAACCAAGACAGTGCTTTCCCATATAAAGGAATGCATATTCCCTTCTATCTATTTTTTTCAGGGCAATTGGCCCATCCTGATCAAGGGTATTCGTCTGCACTGGCTGGCAGCATCAGCCAGTGAATGCATGTTAGGGGGCTGGAGGGACCCCAAGCCTGCTGCTCTGAGGCTGTTTTCCTCTTGCTTGGTCTTGACTGAAAACTGTCGTGACAGGACTCCCACCTGCTACCAGGTGGAACAAGATGGAAGCCCCGAACAAAAGAGAACCCAAACTTTTATTGGCTGCTAATTCCCATCTTACACCCCCCAAACTACATCACTCATACATCATGAAAGGGGAGGTCTGGTGGCCGTAATCTGAGCATCCTGGACCCTGCCCCATGGCTCCCCTTGCCCTCCACCAAACACCCATCAAGTGGAACAAAAGAGATATTTATATTTCCCTGTTTCCCAGCCCAGTTCATCCCACCCTTTTGTCTTCATCTGGGCTTGTTCTTTCTGGCATAGCTGCCTGTCTGGCCCTCAGGTCTCAGGAGGCCAGGGATTATCCCTCAGGCCGAGGGGCTGCTGAGGAGCTGAGCTCTCAGGTCTAGAGGAATTTCTGAAGTTTCCCCAGTGAACCAGTACAGAGATACATTGATCAGTGAATTCTGACATTGTGCAGCAAAGGCCCTTTGAATAGACAGGAAGAAACTGCAATGAAGTGTTTTGTGAGGACAAATCACAAAAGTGATGGTGCTGGTTTTGGTAGTGGACTGCATGTGCATGAGATCTGCTGGAGGGGCAACGCCCCCAACCTCTACATAAATTCCTGCCACACTCCCCACAGGTCTCCTCGGAGGGAAATAGCCTCCTGGAAAAGCTCCCAGAGAAGATCTGCTTCGTGGTGCTCTCGGAAGACGAGTCTCTTCTCGCCGCAGGTTTGTCTCCCTGAGATCCTGCCTCCTCAGGCAGCGGGCTGTTTTTCGGGATATAGGAGCAGGACCCCGACATTTGGCACACCTTCAAATGTACGCCACGCTTCCCAATCCTCGCTTTCCCCACAAAGAAACGGACTGCAAGATTCACCCTTTTCCGAATCTTGCGTTGCGGTGCCCCCCTCGCGTGCAAAGGCACGGACTGAGGTGGAGTGTGCGTAAAAATGCAGATAACCTGCTCAAAGGCATTCTGCAGGGAGGGGGAACGACCTTGAAAAAATGAGGCAAAATGAAAGACGAATGAGGGGAAATTTGTGTTAAAGTAGTGACGAATTTTCACGGCCACTCTCCATGAAAAAGTGCAAATTGCCCATCAAATAAAATTTTATTTGATGGACATGATGTTTAATAAATTTTTTGTTCTTTTTTTCATTTCTTTTTTCCTTTTTTTGTCTTTTCAAATTTTTTTCTTGATTTTACGTTGTGATGTTCTTTTCTTTTTGTATTTAACTTTGTTATACTTCCCTTCGTTGTATGTTTGTATTTTAAACCAATAAAGATTTATTTTTAAAAGGGAGGGGAAAAGAAAAAAGTGGAAATCAATGCGGAAATAACTGAGTGCTGGGACCTTATTCTTGTTGGTCGCTCACGGAGCAAGAGCAGGGACTGGGTAATGTTAGGAACCACCTGCCTGCGAGGAGCCTTTTGCACGTGCTCAGAAGCACTCTTGTCCCTTCTAGCGCTTCCCCCCTGACCAGAGCCTTGCTTCCCAAGGAAGGCCAAACCCTCGTTCAAACCAAGCTCTGGCTTGCCTTCCAGGCTTTGGGCGCCGCGTGCAACTCTTCCGGCCCGACCCGACAGGCTTCCACCAAGTCCTGAACTCCGATTTGCTGCACAATGAGGAAGTCTGTGCGGCTGCCATCGCTGCCGACAACACCACCGTGTTCACGAGCTCTCGGAGCGAGTGCATCTGGGTAAGGCCCCCCTTCTCTGGAGGTTTTTAAGCAGAGGTTGGGTGGCCATATGTCAGGGGTGCTTTAGCCAAGATCCCTGCATTGCATGCAGGGGGTTGCACTAAATGACCACGGGGGGCCCCTTTCCAACTCTACGATTCTATGATTTTAAGAGGCAGAAGGACCAGCCTTCTAGCCCGGGGCAGTGGCAATGTGGCAATCGTGAACCCACAAAGTAAGCCCTACGAAATCCAAGTTCCAAAACATTTGGAAACCGAGGTGCAAAGGGCGGTCTGCAAATTTAATAGAGAAATTGAGAAAAATAACATATACAGTGGTGCCCCGCAAGACGAATGCCTCGCAAGACGAAAAACCCACTAGACGAAAGGGTTTTCCGTTTTTCGAGGCGCTTCGCAAGACGAATTTCCCTATGGGCTTGCTTCGCAAGATGAAAACGTCTTGTGAGTCTTGCGATTTTTTTTCGCTCCCCCCCTTTTTCTAAGCCGCTAAGCCACTAATAGCCGCTTAGCCACTTTGCTGCTTTGCTGCTAAGCTGCTAATAGCCGCTAAGCCGCTAATAGCACTAATCCGCTAAGCCGCTAATAGGGTTGCTTCGCAAGACGAAAAAAACGCTAGACGAAGAGACTCGCAGAAGGCGTTTGACTTCCGAGGCACAATCAATAATGGAAGCGTTTACTTCTGGGTTTACGGCGTTCGAAAACTGAAACATTTGTCAACGGAGATGGTCGAAAACCGAGGTATCACTGTATCATATGATAAAATATGCCCTCTTTCCTTTTACATTTCCAGCACACATTTGAACGGCTTCTATACAGTGGTATTGTACCTCGGGTTACAGATGCTTCAGGTTACAGACTCCGCTATCCCAGAAATAGTACCTCGGGTTAAGAACTTTGCTTCAAGATGAGAACAGAAATCGCGTGGCGGTGGCAGCAGCGGGAGGCCCCATTAGCTAAAGTGGTACCTCTGGTTAAGAACAGTTTCAGGTTAAGAACAGACCTCCGGAACGAATTAAGTACTTAACCCGAGGTACCACTGTACAACTTCGCAATTTCACTAGGTGTCTAATACTAGCAGCACATCATTTTCATATAATTTTCTTTCAACGAACAGCAGGTTGTAAACTTCAAGTCCTCTCTCCGTAACTTTTCCCATGATGAAAACTGTGTACTACAGCCAAAATCTCCTGCCCAGTCTATCATTACTGATTTAACTTCTTCATCTTTAGTAAACCAGTGTAGGGATCAGATGGGATTACCATGAGGAATTATAATATACATCAGGCCATTGTGTCCACGATGAACGCATTGTGTTGACTGGGTTTGATATATTGACGATAATTTCTGATTAAATCTATATTCATGCCCTTTTGCCTCTACTGCCCATTCCCCTCTTCTTCACAAGTCACGTACACACTTTGACAGGCAGGCGTCCTGGGTCATCTAAAGCCTATGGGCAGTTTCTTTGCTGTAGCTTTTCTAATTGTTAATCTTAGGATGTTAATCTTAGGGCCAGGAAACAGGTTTCACATTAAGGTGATAATGGTCACTGTCCTCCTGGCCATCATGTGTACTGATTGTTGCTGTATTCCTCCTTTGTAGTTTTCATTCATTTACTCCAGAGTATGTATGCCTAACTAGTGTTTATAGTTTAACTTTGTCCCCACCTGAGGTTTGTTTGAATGCTCAGAGGAAATCTGATTGGTTCTTATGAACACCGTGTAAAGGATTCTTTTGCTAATAAAATGTCCTGGTGAGGGGTGTGGTGGATCCACTTTCTCCGAGAACCTTGCTGGTCAAAGCCTCGTGTCTTATTTTAATCAGGGTCCAATCCTTTCCTTTGGCCTCAGAACGCAACAAACCAGAGACTCTTAATCTCAGGAGAATTTACTTCCAGGTTTCCGGGAGCCGAAACGTTCCAAAACGGAGCCGTTTGAGAACCGAGGTTTGACTGTAGCGCTCGCTCTTCTCCCCAGGTGTGGCGTCTGGGCCAGGAGGGCTGGCTGAGGGATGTCTGGGGGGACCAAGGACCACCCGCCACCCACCTGACCCTCTGCGGCTCCCTGCTGGTGTCCGCCTCTCCCCACGCACCTTACCTCCGGGTCTGGGACCCCGGCGACGACCCCGGGTGCAAACCCTTGCCGCCTTGCATGGCCAGCTCGAAGTGCGTGGGGCTCTCTGGCGGCGGAAAATACGTCTGCTTCCCCCGGTCCCTCGAGAGCTGCGAGCTGGTCCTTTGGGACGTGGAAGAAGGTGAGTTTATTTATTTATTTCGTATATGATTTTTATCAATGTCTTTCTTGACACGGTATTTCCAGCATTCCGGTATACTGTATGCTGAAATGGCAGAATTGACTTTGAAATTAAGGGAAAGAGATGATGAATGTAAAGAAGAATGGAAGGACTTTATTGTATATACACAGAAGCAAGGTACACAGAGGGACACGGGTGGGGCTGTGGGTTAAACCACAGAGCCTAGGACTTGCCGATCAGAAGGTTGGCGGTTCGAATCCCCGCAATGATGGGGTGAGCTCCCGTTGCTCGGTCCCTGCTCCTGCCAACCTAGCAGTTCCAAAGCACGTCAAAAGTGCAAGTAGATAAATAGGTACTGCTCCGACGGGAAGGTAAACGGCGTTTCCGTGCGCTGCTCTGGTTCGCCAGAAGCGGCTTAGTCCTGCTGGCCACATGACCCGGAAGCTGTACACCGGCTCCCTTGGCCAATAAAGCGAGATGAGCGCCGCAACCCCAGAGCCGGCCACGACTGGACCTAATGCTCAGGGGTCCCTTTACCTTTTAAGGTACACAGGTTAATACATTAGCAGGATTTTGAAATACTTGTAAAGACATTATGACTGGGCAAGAAGTAAGCTTAATTTAAAATGGACATGCGGTATGATGATAAACAATGGAACCAAGAAAGGGAATTGGGGGGGGGGGGGAGTCAACTCTGCTTTTTCTGTGTTTGAATATGTATTGATGTTTTTATTTTTCGTTGTTTTTGGAAAAATTATAAAATACAGTGGACACTCGGTTTGCGAATATGATCTGTGCGGGATGCTCGTTCGCAACCCACAGCAGCACTTCTGCACACACATGGGTTGCGATTCGGTGCTTCTATGCATGTGCAAAGTGCAATTTAGTGCTTTTGCGTATGCGCGACCACCGAAACCAGGAAGTAACCCATTCCAGATGCAGGTGGCGCTGTGGGTTAAACCACTGAGCCTAGGACTTGCCGATCAGAAGGTCGGCGGTTCAAATCCCCACGACGGGGTGAGCTCCCGTTGCTCGGTCCCTGCTCCTGCCAACCCAGCAGTTCGAAAGCACATCAAAGTAGATCAATAGGCACCGCTCCGGCGGGAAGGTAAACGGTGTTTCCGTGCGCTGCTCTGGTTCTCCAGAAGCGGCTCAGTCCTGCTGGCCACATGACCCGGCTCCCTTGGCCAATAAAGCGAGATGAGCGCCGCAACCCCAGAGTTGGCCATGACTGGACCTAATGCTCAGGGGTCCCTTTACCTTTACCTTTAACCTGAAAGAAATGCAACCTGAAATGTCTGAAACCCGAGGTATGACTGTAAAATATTTTTTAAATTAAAAAACCCACCTGTGCCCCCACAGGAGAGGAGCGCGAGACGCTGGACACCTCGGCCACCGTGCGGTGCCTGGAAGTGGCCCCCCAGAGAAACCTGGCCTTTGTGGGGCTGGCGTCCGGGACAGTGCTGGTCTTCCCCTTAGACTTTCCACAGGACGTTGGGTGCATCCCTCCGGCAGAGAACCGGAAGCCCGTCTGCGCCCTGGCCTTGGCCCAGAGCGAGGAGCAAGTGGCCGTGGCTTGCGAGGATCTGGTGCAGGTCTTGGACGTGGGTCGGGGGGATCCGGGGCCCCTAATCGACCAGCCGGCCTTCTCCTTCTACACCCAGATCCCGGGCGCCGACATCTCCTGCGTGGCCCTGCTGGGCGGCTACCGGGTACTCTACGGCATGACCACCGGGCAGCTGTTCCTCTACCACTGCCCCCGGGGCCAGGTGTTTGCCCTGGAAGCCCATGGAAGCAGCGGCGTCACCTGCTTGCAGACCAGCCACGGGGAGGCCTGGGCGCTCAGCGGGGCGGCCGACTCTCTGCAGTGCCTCTGGGATGTGGATCGGTGCCGCTGGGAGCATCGGATGTCTTTCCAAAAGGTGTGTCTCCCCTCCGGATCCCGCCCTGCGCCGTCCCAAGAATGTTGTTGTTGTTGAGTCGTTTAGTTGTGTCCGCCTCTTCGTGACCCCCTGGACCAGAGCACGCCAGGCCCTCCTGTCTTCCACTGCCTCCCGCAGTTTGGTCAAACTCATGCTGGTCGCTTCAAGAACACTGTCCAGCCATCTCCTCCTCTGTCGTCCCCTTCTCCTCGTGCCCTCCATCTTTCCCAACATCAGGGTCTTTTCCCGGGAGTCTTCTCTTCTCCTGAGGTGGCCAAAGTCTTGGAGCCTCAGCTTCACGATCTGTCCTTCCAGTGAGCATTCAGGGCTGATTTCCTTCAGAATGGAGAGGTTTGATCTTCTTGCAGTCCATGGGACTCTCCAGAGTCTCCTCCAGCACCAGAATTCAAAAGCATCCATTCTTTGGCGATCAGCTTTCTTTATGGTCCAGCTCTCCCTTCCCAAGAATGGCCATCGCCTAATCAGGGGTCAGCAACCTTTTTCAACAGCGGGCCGCTCCGCTGTCCCTCAGACCTTGTGGGGGGCCGGACTACATTTTTATTTTGGAGAGAGAAAATGTACGAATTCCTATGCCCCACAAATAACCCAGAGATGCATTTGAAATAAAAGCACACATTCTACTCTCTCTCAAAACGCCTTTGCCATGTCTGTTCCTCGTTCCCAGGAAGATTCCTTCGTGCAAGGCGTGCTCTGTGCCTGCTTCTCGACGGATGACCAGCTGCTCTTCACTGCCTCCCTCGATCAGTGTGTGACGGTGTGGGACGTCTCGTGCGGTGAGCGAGCCCCCCGGCCATCTTTGAACTGCTTGCAACGGTGCCTTCCCCCGTTGAGTCTCCAGCTGTCTTTGGACTACAATAGCCAGCAGGACCAGTGGTTGGGGATACAGTGGACGCTCGGGTTGCGAACGTGATCCGTGCGGGATGCGCGTCCGCAACTCGCAGTGCCACATCTGTGCAATTTCGCGTTTCTGCATATGCGCAAAGCACTATTTAGTGTTTCTGCGCATGCATGAGTGCCGAAACCTGGAAGTAACCCATTCCAGTACTTCCAGGTTTCGGTGCGAAAACACGTAACCTCTCTAATCTGAGGTATGACAGTATTATTATTATTACTACTACTACTACTACTAATTGAATTTACCGTATTTTTTGCTCTATAAGGCTCACTTTTTCCCTCCTAAAAAATAAGGGGAAATGTGTGTGCGTCTTATGGAGCAAATGCAGGCTGCGCAGCTATCCCAGAAGCCAGAACAGCAAGAGGGATTGTTGCTTTCGCTGCACAGCGATCCCTCTTGCTGTTCTGGCATCTGAGATTCAGAATATTTTTTTTCTTGTTTTCCTCCACTAAAAACTAGGTGCGTCTTGTGGTCTGGTGCATCTTATAGAGCGAAAAATACGGTATATACTGCCCTATACGCAGGGGTCTCAAGGCGGTTCGCAGAATAAATGAATGGGAATTGCGGGGTGATGGGAATTGCGGTCTGGAAACGGCCAGGGACCCGAGTTCGAGAAACCCTAGGTAGGCAGTACTGAGCTAACTTGAGATGAGGCAGACTTTCTATGCATGGGGGTCATTTCACAGTATGTTTCTTTGTGCCACCAGGGGCCCTGTTAGCCGTCCAGCTTGTGCACGCCAGGGTGACCAGGATCGTGCCAATGCCGGACGGCTTCGTGGCGGCGACAAGACTCGGCTACCTCATCCGGGAGAGGTTCCTCCGCCCATCATCCACCAGCTCTCGCTACGACCCGCTGGGCGGCATCAGAGCCACGTGCAGAGTGACGTCTCGGAGGACCGGCGGAGAGGAGGACGAGGACGTGGCCGGCGGGCAGCTGGGGCGCCAGGGGGACCACGCAACCCAGGCCGGGCACAGCCACCTCAACAACAAGCTTTCGCAGATTTGCAGGATTGGGTAAGGGTCAGGGCTATATTATCACAGGAGACCAATTCTGGCCCCATTGCACTGGCCGCTGGTTCATTTCTGGGCCCTGGAAACCCAAATGCTTGCTTACAAAGCCATTGTACTGGTCCACTTATAAACACCGTCTCCAATTCCTCAAAAGATTCCATCAACGGTTTCTCCGAAAAAATATACACATCACTTGGGAAGACCCAAGAACTAATACCAGTTTACTGGAAAAAGCAAAGATAACCCGTGTCAAAGCGATGATTCCTCAACATCAACTTTGTTGGACTGGTCATGTTGTGCGGATGCCTGATGATCGTCTTCCAAAGCAAGTACTCTATTCCGAACTTAAAAATGGAAAGCGTAATGTTTGTGGTCAACAAGAGAGGTTCAAAGACTCTCTCAAGGAAAATCTTTAAAAATGTAGTATAAACACCGACAACTGGGAAACACTGGCCTGCGAGCGCTCCAGTTGGAGAACAGCCTTTGCCAAAGGTGTCCTGGGCTTTGAAGATACTCGAACTCAGGACTAGAGGGAGAAACGTGCTAAGAGGAAGGCACGCTTGACAAACCCTCACTGGGTTGACTTCCTTCCCCCTCTTTCTGCGGTTCCTTAAATTTATTTTTAATATCTTCTGCATTTCCAAATTAACTTAATTTGCTCGTTTACTCATCTACCTTAAATATATACTCTTAGGAAACTGCAGGTTATTACAATAATCCTGCCAATGTTCTTATTTGTTTACAATTTATCTGTAAATATTCAATAAACCATTTCCATTCTTTTATAAAAAGTTGGTTAACTTTATTTCCTATTCCTCCGATCAATTTCGCCATTTCTGGGTATTCCATAAGTTTTTGTATCCATTCTTCCTTTGCTGGGACTTCTGTCTCTTTTCCATTTGGGGGGCAGTAACATTCTTGCCGCTGTAGTCGCATACATGAATAAATTTCTATACAAGTTAGGTAGTTCTGTTCTTAAAATTCTCAAAATAATCTCCCCACCTCTGAGACTCCTATACCATTTTCCTAGCTCTGTGACCCCTCTACCCCTTTTCTACCTCTGAGGCCCCTCTACCCTTTTCCCAGCTCTGTGACCCCTCTACCCTTTTCTTAGCTCTGAGGGGTATTTTGTTGCTTGAACTGTGTTTAAAAGGATTGATACAAATAGAAATTGTTTCCCTCTAGAGGGAGCCTTTGAAACTGTTACAGGAGTGGAGCTGGTGGAATCTCCAGCTGCAAGATAAAAAACCATGAGAACCAGGGATTGACCTTGGATAGGTTAAGAATGTCGACAGAAGAAGCCTTAGTGATTGCATTATGCAGGATAAGTGCTTCATTGGAACAGCTTCATAAGAAGACGGATGTGATGACTATCAAAATTGACAATTTGGGACAAAAAGTGACTGATTTGGGACAAAAAGTGAACATCTATACAGAAACTATTCAGGAATTGTTTCAGGAATCTACTTTGACATGGCAAATTGTTGAGAAGGCAAGGGAGAAAGTTGTTGTTGAACCTCAAGTAATACAAGTGGAGAGAGTCCCAGTCTTACAGAGGCAATTTGATGAATATAACTTGTTGCCTTCTATGACTGAATTTAGAGAAAGTCAGATTTTGAGGATTGGAACCCTGCTTGGACTTGAGAAGGAAAGTTGGATAGATTCCTTCATGCAGGGATGTACTGACCTTTGGGATTCGGACTTGGGCCAGGAGGAGATTGGAGTTGTGGGGACTTTCAGTTTTGGAAGGATTTTGAAACACGTCCTGAAACATCTTTTGGACTATAGTGCTAATTACAGAGATTTGGCTGATCTGTTGAGAAGGAATAAAAACATTGCTAGGTTGGAGCCTCCCCGAGATCTACTCCTCGGCATCAAAGGAAGGAAATTGAGAACAAGATCAGCAGAAGACAAAGTGCATGTATAAATATGAAG
Source organism: Podarcis gaigeae (assembly GCF_964106915.1). NCBI lineage: Eukaryota > Metazoa > Chordata > Lepidosauria > Squamata > Lacertidae > Podarcis > Podarcis gaigeae. Next base: position 886,809 of record NC_139696.1, on the reverse strand, counting down.
AAGATCTGCAGAAGGGACTTGGAAAAGAGTTAAGAGCCTCGGACAGAAGATCACCAGGTTGATGGACCATATGAAATAGATGGAAAGGACTGGCAGAATCCGAGACCAGGGAGAAGAGACGGCGGAAGAAGATCGGAAAAAGTTTAAAGTCTATTTATAGAAATGTTGTAAAATTAATGAGTGTTAGAAAAATGTTGGAATGAAATTATATGGCTTTAGTAGAAATGTTATAAGGAGTTAAGTATAAATAAGTATTATGGTATTAATGGAAGATAAGGTTAAAATAAGTTAAGATAATTATATGACAGAAAATAGAGAAAGAGGGAAAGGAATTGCTGAAATAATTAATAGAAGTGGAATACAAAAAGGGAGGTGAGAGGAGGTCGATGAAACGAGGGAATGAAAGATAGGTAATTGAAACGGTGTGATGTATGTTTTTTAATTTTTTATGTTTAGTTTAATGTGTTAATGTTGTGTTGTGCATTGTTTATATATTGTATTGTATTGTATTGTATTTCTTTTGTCTTTTTTCTTTTTTTCTTCTTTTTTCGTAAGGTTTAAAAGTAATAAATATTATTTTTTAAAAAATCGATTCCTTTTTAAAAAAAACATTTTTTATTGATTTTAACATATAAATTTTATAAAATGTACCACAAAACTTATCACTTATACAATCTTTTTGGACTTCCATCAGCACCTCTGATGATCCACCATTTTAACCACTTCTTATGCATTTCTTAACTTTATATTGCCTTTTCATCTCTTAACAAATCATCCTACCCTTTATCTGTTTTTGCAATCCTTCCAATAATACTCCTCACAAAACTTCTTGCAAACCTACAAACGTCGTCTGATCTTCACAAATATTTTTCAAATAATCCGTAAATTTACTCCAGTCTTCCGTGAATTTCTGGTCCCGCCAGTTTCGAATCCTTCCTGTTAGTTTATCCAGTTCTGCATAGTCCATTAACTTCATCCTCCATTCTGCAATTCTTCTTGCTTCCATTTTTGGGCCAGTAATATTCTTGCTGCCGTTATTGCATATAAAAAGAGCTTACATTCCTTTCTATTTATATCACTCCCAACAATGCCCAGTAAAAATGCTTCTGGTTTCTTTACAAATGTATATTTTGACTTTTTTTTCATCTCGTTATATATCATCTCCCAGAAGCATTTCACCTTTTTACATTCCCACCACATGTGATAAAATGTTCCCTCTTTTTCTTTACATTTCTATTACTGACTCAAAATCCTCGATTCCGACCACTTTGCCTCGGCTTCTTCCTTTCCTGATCAGCGCAAACCTTCCCCAAAGTGCTTCCCTCATTTCCTGCCCCCCTGGACATGGGGGGCATGAGATCCGACGAAGAACAGCCCCCACCTTGTGCCCCCCAAAGCCATCTTGCCCCCTGGCGGCATTGACCACACCATTTCGGGGGCGCCAGTGAGCGGCCGGTGGCACCCGCCTTATTGCAGACGTCCAGCCCCCCTGCCTTGCCGCTCGTCCTCCATGGGGCTCAGAAACCCCTGGCTCTTGTACTCGGAGAGCAGGAGGTCCCCCAAGCCCGGCTGGTCCTCCTTGGGCAAGAGGGTCTCTTCAGGGGGGTTGGCCAGGGCCGGAAAGCCCGCCATGGTGCCAACGGCCAGGTCCTCTTTGGACAGAGACCTGGGTTCGAGAACGAGGGGTTCCGTGGGGCTGCTGGACTCCAGGGGCTGCACGAAGCTTCGCCGTGGGTGCACCTGGGGAGAAGAAGTGTGGGGTTTGGGGTGAGCCGGGCGTAAATTGAACCCATGCCCAGAGGCATAGCAAGCTCAGGGGGTACCAGGTGCGAATTCTTTTTTGTCACCCCCCCCCCCACACACACATTGCAATTTTCGGGAATGTTGACCAGAGTTACTGAGATTTTCTTTTCCGGCCGTGAAAAATACCGTATTTTTCGCACCATAACACTCACTTTTTTCCTCCTAGAAAGTAAGGGGAAATGTCTGTGCGTGTTATGGAGGGAATGCCTATGGATGGCGGGGGGATCTGCTGCAGTCGTGAGCAGAGGATCCATGGTTCCCCTTCCTTCCCTCCTCCGTGGCTCGTTTTGAAACAGCAAAGCGGGAGAAGAGCCGCTGAGTGGGGAGGAGAGAGGGACAGAGAGCCTGCTTCTTTAAAGGAGCAAAGCGGGAGAGGAGAGGAGCCGCTTACACGAGTCCGGAGCTGTTTTTTTCAGTGAGCCCGGGAGGAGGGAGAGAACAGCTCGCTAAATAGCAGCAATTTTTTTTTGCAAGCAGGCTCTCTGTCCCTTCTCCTCCCCACTCTGCTGGCTAAATAGCAGCAAAGTTTTTCAGCGAGCCAGGGAGGAGGGAGAGAAGCAGAGCCTTTAAAGGAGCAAAGCGGGAGAGGAGAGGAGCCTTCTCTTATACCCCTCTTCTGCATTATTAACAACATCCTTCTCCACCCACCCCATGCGTGCACCTTGTCCCTTGAGTGCTTTTCCTTCCCTCCCCACTTAAAACGTGGTTACAAAGCACGGATCCACATGGATCCTCAGGATTTTTGCACTGGGTCACCCCAAATTCACCATCAGATCACATAGCATGTCCATGGCTACAGCTTGCACCAAAAAAAATCACACACCCACTGTTGCCTGGGTGCAAAAACGTGGTTACAAAGCACGGATCCACATGGATCCTCAAGATTTTTGCATTGGGCTACCCCAAATTCACCATCAGATCACCTGTCTGTGGCCACAGCATGAACCACAAAAATCATACATCCACTGTTTCGTTTAGAATATTTTTTTCTTGTTTTCCTCCTCTAAAAACTATGTGCGTGTTATGGTCAGGTGCGTGTTATGGTGCGAAAAATACGGTATACGTGCAAATCCAGCTGACGATCATGCAAATTGTGCGATCGGCGGGCAGATTTTCACGACGGCGATCGTGCCAGTTGCATAAAACCGCGTGCCAGGGATGCAAGCGTCGCCCACCGAGGGGGTGCAAAAACCGCCTGCCGGTGGGGGGGGGGTGCGCCAGGCTGATCACCAGGCGAATTTGCATGACCAGTGGGCAGATTTTCACGACGACGATCGTGCCAGTTGTGAAAATTCACCCGCTGAGGGTTGCAAGCGCCGCCACACCGATCCGCCTGGGGGGATTTTGTCATCCCTCCTAGGCATGACACCCGGGGCGATCGCGCCCCCCTGCCGATGCCCACAGCTGTTTCTCGCACCCGTGTCCCCTCTCCTGACCCAGGAGGCCGTCTCACCCCAGAGGGCAGAGAGAGAGAGAAAGAGAGCCTCAGCCATCAAGAGCTCTCCTGCCCATTGCAGAGATGGCGCAGTTTGAACCTGGAGTGACAACCGATTGCTCCCATTTCACAGAGACTCACCTGCCCTGGCTCCGATCCAGCGAGGATCTTGACGGCTTCCGTGTCGGCCGGGTCTGGCAAGGGCGGGCACAGAACCTCCTTCACCCTGTGGCAGGAGAGGGAAGAAGGAGGAAAGAGATTTTTCTGGAGCTTTGCCCTTTGCAGGAAAGCAGAGCCCTGCGTTCTGGGAGTTCAGATAGACTTTGCCTGGATCTGAAGGCTCCATCAGGACGTAAGAATAACCAAAGGGGACCCGTTTTTAGGCGAAAGTGTTTCGGGAAACTGGCGTGCAGGATTCAAACACAGGAGTGACGCTCTCCGTTTTCCGGTGACTAGGATCCGGAAGCGTTTACTGCCTCCGACGGAGGAGGAGGAGAACACACAGCCATCCTGGCTATAATAGTCATCCCTAGCCTTTCCCTCCTCCGTGAATTGGCCTGGTCCTCTTTCAAAGCCATTGGCGGCCCCTTGTGGCAGGGAGTTCCGCAGGTGAACAGCAAAGTCAAAACAGGCAAGTTTGCCTATATGCAGAGGTGGTGCCACCTCCAGGGCTTAGGAACAGCAGCGCCAGGGTGTGTTGTTTTAGGGGGCAAGATTATTTTTTTTTTGCAAATTCCTTCAGCGAGGCGTCTTAGAAATATGCTTTTAGGGGTGTGAGGGATTCAAATCTGCTTTTATTTTGGGGGCTTGGTATGTCTCTTGCCTGGCGAAGAAGCACAGAAACCGCCGTAGGGGAAAAACCCCAAGATTTTGATTTCTGCAAAGGCTGAATAATAAGAATGGCAAATATTAACATCACCACAATGTTGGTTTTTTTCCTGATTTCGGAGCGATTTCGCTCACATCTTACCAGTGCCTTTTTTCCTGGTGGGTCCGCATAACCCCTAAACATTTTGCGGATCTTTGCATTTTTGTCCATGTGCTGTATTTATTTTCCCCTAATTTGAACTATAAAATGGTGATTTTTCAAAATGAGAGGACCCCTTAACCTTATTGTTTTCTTAGCAAAAAAGCACTACAGATTACCAAGCAAAGCCAGATTTCATGCACCGAACTAAAATACTATTTTTTGAAATCGCGGCCCAGATTTCAAGCACCCCTGATCTGGGGAGATTTCGAAACTAGAAAAAAATACATGCAGCGCCTATCTTTGCCGGCAAAGCCCCCCATGTATTTTTCTAGCTATTCCTACACCCCCACCTCTTTTTGCAAATGTGGACAGCGCTGGTGGCAACCAGGACCCCTCCGACGAGACCCAGAAGGAGGAGGCTGAGCGTCAGAGTCGTCTTCTTGGAATCTGGCAGAGAAAGAATTATTTAAAAACACAAAATCCTAGGAAGGGACCCCATGCGGTCATCTAGCCCAACCCTCTGTTGCTTGAACCCTTGGCCTTGAGATTAGGGTTAGGGGAGGAAGATCAGGAAGGAGAAGGAGGAGGAAGAAGAAGAAGAAGACCTTCTACCGCCAGCACCCAAAGAGGAGACATTTCACAGGGGGGTTGCAGAGATGCGCCGCACCTGCGGGGCGGGTTCGAAAGGCGACGAGGTTTTGGCAGTGGCCGTCGCTCCCGGCGGTCAAAACCTCGACTCCGACCCGGTAAGTGGTGTTGGGCTGCAGCTCTGAGATGGTGAAGCGAGTCTCGGAGGCGCTGACCTCGTAAGCTACGGGGCGGAAAAATGAAAATAATGATTTATATAGAAAGTGGGAATAGGAAGTCAACAGTACAATAAACTGAAAAGGGATTCAACCAAAAACGAAGGTTATAATATACAAAAAATACTAATATTGGTTGAAAAAAGGACCTGCAAAAACAAAATCGCAAAATAAATAGCAAAAACAGACCTCAGTGTAACACTCAAAACGGAGGACGTTCGGCTTCCGAAAATAGGTCTCAAACTGGAACATTTACTTCCGGGTTTGCAGTTGTTTGGGTTCCAAGTTGTTTGAGTCCCAAGGCATTTGAGAACCAAGGAACCACTGTATTTGATAAAGAATTAAAGGAGCAATTGACGGAAATCAAAGCCTCACCCAGGGAGATGATAGGAGAACTTCACTTGCGAATTGAATGTCTCAATGCGAATTGAAGTTAATTATTGTAGCTGCGGTATAAGGGATTCTATCGAGAATGTATTTGGTTTTTTTGCAACAGTCTGGAGGCTGAATTAAAAGGAAGCACAGCACAAAATTTAGAATTGGCTATGTATTTGAATTGGCTAATATAATATGGCACATATTGGATATTTGTAATTGGGAAGTAATAAAAATTACTTAACAACAACAACAAAAACAACCCCAATTAAAACGATTCAGTGTAATTGGTGTGACCAAATAGGTGAACTTGAGCCAAAGTCTGGTTTACATGCTGGAGAGTCAGAAGGGACCCCGTGGGGTCATCCAGCCCAACCCGCTGCAATGGAGGAATTGAAGCACCCATGACAGATGGCACCCTTCGCCTTTTAACCTGCCCCCTTTGCCACCCCCTTTGGGCACCCCCATCTCGTGGCTCGGCGGCTCAGCAGTGCTCCAGACGCATTTCGCACCCGGGTCTTCCTCGGCGACCAAACTCACTGGCTATCTCCTCGCCTCGCTCGTCATGCCAGCAGAGGACGTATTTCTGGAACGCGCTGGGGCAGCCGGCGAGGAGGGCAGGGGGGTGCCAGCGGATTTCGGCGGAGGTGGGCGTTGGCATGGCCACATCCGGGCGCACGGGGTCTTCGGAAGGCACTAAAAGATAGGGAAAGAGGGAAGAGGAAGGGTGGGATAAAGAGGGCAGGATCCCAGCACATGGAACCTCTTACAAAAGGATAATAATAATAATAATAATAATAATAATAATAATAATAATTTATTATTTATACCCCATTTCCCCAGCCACTCTAGGTGGTTTCCAACAAAATATTAAAATACAATAATTCCCTGTGGGCTCTCTGCGCCCTGACCACGGCCAAAAGATCAATTCTGATGAATAGGGGGAAATATCGATGGGGCTCCCCTTCTACGATTGCGTCGAAGACTTATACGAACTCACCAACGCAGGAACAAATTGTTGGAGTTCGCAGAGCTGGCGGAAAGGCAAGTTGGGAGGTAATAGTGAGCGAACGTTTCTTTGAAAATGGGATATGTATAAGAAAATGTTGAAAAGGTTATTGTACCGACATAAAGTCAGCGGGCAGGACTTGCAGGACTGCTGTGATACGACGGGGAATTATAAGAGGGGATATTAATGGGGATTGCAAAGAGAACGTGCCAAATAAAACAAATACAGGCTGGCATGGCGGGAAGTCCCTGGGAATTTAAGAAGAACGGATCACGTGGTTTTCTTTTTTGTATTTCTGTTTTGATTGTATATACATTGGTCTGTCATCATCATCATCAATCTTTATTACGGTCCAGAGACCCAACAAATCGTTACAAAGCAATACACAATTCATACAGCCTACCTCCAGGTTAAACAAGCATTTTGTTCAGAATATAGGGATCATTGGTTCTTGCAACCACCGATAAAAACCTCGCCACTGCTAATGTTCTAGCATTTGTCCGGTCTTCCAGTAGGAACCTGACATAGTGAGCCTCTGATTTTCCCGGGAAAGGTACCAGCAAGGGTAGTATCAGTTGAGCCCTGGCTTGCTCATATTTTGCACAGTGCAACAAATATGTTTTATGGAGTCGATGTCTTGAGCACACGAGCAAAGTCTGTCCTGGCAGGGAACTCCTCTCAACACTGCAGAAGGAAAGACGTTGAGTCTGGCTTTGGTGAAAAGCCTTCAATAATTTGGTACTGTCAGGTTTTTAATGTAAGATGTTAACTTAAAGACATGCCCATATTGTACTCCTACTGCCAGCGGACTACAGACGGCGTGTGATTGAGATTTTTTAACATCAGTAAAGCATTTTGGTAAATGTAATTGGTAAATGTATGATGTATTTGGCCATACATCAGTAAAGTGATGTATGGAAGTGAGAGCTGGACCATCAAGAAGGCTGATCGCCGGAGAATGGATGCTTTTGAATTCTGGTGCTGGAGGAGACTCTTGAGAGTCCCATGGACTGCAAGAAGATCAAACTGATTCATTCTTAAGGAAATCAGCCCTGAGAGCTCACTGGAAGGACAGATCCTGAAGCTGAGGCTCCAATACTTTGGCCACCTCATGAGAAGAGAAGACTCCCTGGAAAAGACCCTGATGTTGGGAAAGATGGAGGGCACAAGGAGAAGGGGACGATGGAGGACGAGATGGTGGGACAGTGTTCTCGAAGCTACCAGCATGAGTTTGACCAAACTGCGGGAGGCAGTGGAAGACAGGAGTGCCTGGCGTGCTCTAGTCCAGGGGGTCACGAAGAGGCGGACACCACTAAACGACGAAACAACAAGAAAGCATTTTGGAGGGTGAGGGGAAGGAACAAATTGCCTATAAACGCAGACTTTGATCGCCCCGAGACTGGACCGTGAGAGCTTGAGGAAAAGCAGATGGACGCACCGCTCCTGTGGAAGAGGCGCACGAGGCCCAGTGTTGACCAGGCGTTTTCGTCCGGCTCCCATCCATGGACCGCCAGGCGGGTGCAGATGTCAGACTCCAGGACCCCTGAAAAAGGAGGACACAGTCAGGGATTCGGAGAATATCTGAAGGGCCTAAAACCTTGTGTGACTGCAGAAATGGATCAAAGCCCCCCATCCAAACAATGACCATCATAAGAAAAAAAACGTTCATTTTAATTTTCATCATCTACAATACTGCCTTATATATTTTATACTACAGTGCATTGGTGGTTGCTTTCGTTCTGTGGATCGATGGTCTCGCTGGATAGTAAAATTCACGTTCGATGGCTGTTTTTAAAAGTCTGGAAGGGATTAATCCATTTTGCATGACTTGCTATGGGAAAGCAGTGCGCCTTGCTTTTGGAACGCTTTGGTTTTGGAACGGATTAAGGTTGAGAACCAAGGCACTATGGTAATAATAATAATAATAATAATAATAATAATAATAATAATATCCCTAAATGCTCCCATTTTAGGGGAGCCAGTCCTGCAAAATCAGAGCCCAAGGATGGCACTCTGTTAATCCCCACAGCTGCCCGGTCTAGCTATGAGCAGCATCCCATAATACTCCATTTAGCAGACTCAGCAGGGTCGCTGCACTCCCTTTGCAGAGTTTCCCGGGAATCAGTTCCCCTCAATTTCTCCGTGACGCTGACATCTTCTGACGGAGTCGGGCTCATCTTATGAAACACATTTACTCCGGCTCTTTGCAAAACAGCCTTGCAAAAGAAAAACCGGGGCTGGCTGGACTTTTATACTGTCCTATTTTAGGCTTGAACCCCTTTTTTAAAATTTTCATTTAGACACACCTGTCCAGACATGTAAAAACGGACATGCGTTTTAATCTGAGCATGGCTATGAATGGCTGCTCTTTGCTCAGAAGTTCAGCTTTCCGTTTCAAAATTAACTGGGAAGCTCAGAAATCAAGAAGACAAGAACTTTAAGAGGGAACAGGAAAAGTTTATTAATTTAACAGGTTGAAATGTTAGAAGGATTTTAACCACGCTTGTAAAGTAACGGATAATTTAGAAGGGTAAAAATTTGGATAAAGTATTGATATGCAGTTGTAAATTATCATTTAGGACCCTTGGAAATAATGGGATGAAGTTCAGAGTAATCTCGATATTTGCATTTTGAATTGTTTTTTGTTGCATGTATATATTCTTTAAAAAAATAAGAAGAAGAAGTAGTTCCGATTTCTGCTTGTTCTGAACTCCTTTTCAGCGATCATTTTAACATTTGCTTTTATATTTTATATAAACAGCTGAGAGGGTTTTGAAAAAGGATGTTGATTCTGCTAAACAGCCAACCTGCTAAGCATGGAGCAGGAACTCCATTAAAGAAAAAGGAAGGCGTACCTAGCCTCTCTTCCCTTAAACATTAGCAAGAACTTCCTGACAGTGAGAGCTGTTTGACAGTGGAATTTGCTGCCCAGGAGTGTGGTGGAGTCTCCTTCTTTGGAGGTCTTTAAGCAGAGGCTTGACAACCATCTGTCAGGAGTGCTCTGATGGGGTTTCCTGCTTGGCAGGGGGTTGGACTCGGTGGCCCTTGGGGTCTCTTCCAACTCTAGGATTCTGTGATTCTAGGATTCCCTTCTTTTCTCACCCATCCAACTCCCCCTGAAACGTCATTCAGATCAATTTTTACATCGGATGAAACCCATTTGTGGTTTTGAGAGTTTTGATCTGTTCTTATTTTTCTTATTTGATCTGTTCTTATTTTTCAAAAGAAACACAAATAAGAGGCCAGTGGAAGAGAACCTGCCTGACCAGCTGGTCTCGTTGACCTCTTGGGTGTCGTCGTCCTCGCAGGACTTTCCCGGGTCCTTTTCGAAGCAGATGACCTCATGGTTCGTACCCCAAGTCACTGAGAAGTTCCTGCCAGACTGGATGACCTCCTGGAAGGTGGGACCTACTGGGGTCATAATAATAATAATATTAATAATAAAAATTATACCCCACCCATCTGGCTGGGTTTCCCCAGCCACTCTGGGCGGCTCCTAACAGAACCTTAAAAACACGATAAAACATCAAACATTAAAAGCTTCTCTAAACAGGGCTGCCTTCAGATGTCTTCTAAAAGTCAGGTGTTTATTTCCTTGGCATCTGATGGGAGCGCATTCCACAGGGCGGGCGCCACCACCAAGAAGGCCCTCTGCCTGGTTCCCTGTAACTTTGCTTCTCACAGGGAGGGGACCGCCAGAAGGCCCTCGGGAGAGGGACCCCGGTGTCCGGGGTGGAGACGCTCCTTCAGGTCTACTGGACTGAGGCCAGAGCATGCACCACTCTGGCCAGACAGTCTGCGGGCAGCGAGGGTCTCGTCCTGTGCACCAGATGGAGCTGCCCTGGACACAGAACTGACCTGCGCCTCCATGGACAGTGGTGAGTCCAAAATGACTCCCAGGCTGCGCACCTGGTCCTTCGGGGGCACACTTGCCCCATTCAGGACCAGGGAGTCCCCCACACCAAACTGCCCCCTGTTCCCCATAAGCGGTCCTTCTGTCTTGTCAGGATTCAATCTCAATCCATTAAATTGCCATCCATCCTTCAATCGCCTCCAGACATTCACACTGGACCTTCACTGGTTCTGATTTAAAAGAGATGGGGGAGAGGATGGAGCCTTGAGACGGGGTCAGAAACGGGCAGAGGAACCAGACGATGGGAGGCGATTCTCCCTTCTGGGTCTGGTTCCCAGAATAGCAAAGCAAAACAGTAAAGATGTAAGAAATTAAGAAGAGGCTGGCAGGCAGCTGGGTCAGACCAGCAACCTGCTCTCTCACAGGGGCCAAATAACCATACAAACCTAGGAATCGCAGTAGACTGCTCCTGCAGCTGGAGGCTCTGTAAGAACCTGCTCTCGCTGCGGCTGCCCAATGGTCAGGGATGACGGCGGTGGGTGGCCATGGGTCAGATCCTGACCTCCCGCAACCCTGGCATTTGGGACGTTTGGGAACATGGGCGGAGTCGGCTGCCAATCACCCGCAATCTCCGTTTTGCCGAGCGAAGCCTTTGCCCCTGCGATTCCGTCCGCTGTGAAGCGAAGAGTGACAGCTGTCTGATTCAATCGCTGCGCAAGTTCTAGCAGCGATCCCTTAATTTTAGCAGGCGTTGCCTTAAGGGGGGAACGCAAAGGTTCCCTGGGGGAAATGGTTTTATTCCGGATAAGAATTATATTACGAATCGTTAAGCGACAACAACAACCCGCACAAAACAGGAGACTGAATCAAAAGTTCCTAATTTTTCTGGGGTCACTGCCCGCTCAGTAAACCCACCTCCAGCCCCCCTACCCTATTAAAATAAAAAAAATTCAGAATTGTTGTTTGCAATGAAGATAATGACGAGCTGAGATACGAGCAGTGGAGGAAAAACGGAAATGATGTTAAGATGGAACATACAAAGGAAAAGGACAAAAAAAATCAACGTGAGAGAGGTGGGAAATCCAAAAACATGTAAGTGAATGATATATTGCATGTAAAGTAAACTTGTTAAAAACCTACTAGAAACTTTTAGAAGACACCTGAAGGCAGCCCTGTTTAGGGAAGCTTTTAATGTTTGATGTATTATTGTATTTTAATATTTGGTTGGAAGCTGCCCAGAGTGGCTGGGGAAGCCCAGCCAGATGGGCGGGGTATAAATAATAAACTATTATTATTCTTATTAATAAAAATCGATAATAATAAAAGCAAGACAATGGTGTCGATAAGGGGCGATTAATTAATTGCACATTTTTTCAAAACTGATGGACTTGAACTGGTGGCACCAGCTTTCCAAAGAGTGATTGGCACCTCAATTTCCCCTCTAGGGATACCCCATGCCCTGCCTTGGGGTTTAAGAACGGGCAGCTGGGTTTGCTTTCTTCCTCATCCCTCCCTGTTCCTTTCTCCTCGCGTGCTGCAGACAGTAGCCCTCTGGTTTTCAAGGGACCAACCTGCGGCTTGCTCCGCAGGGAGCCTGCAAAAGGAGACCGGGGACTGGCTGGCCGTGTTGGCGGCTTGCAGGGAGATGTTGTACTCAGCCCCCGACAGAAAGGTTTGGAAGGAAGTCCCGTTTATCTTCTCAGATACGTTCACCGATTCGTACAGGCAGAGGCAGGGAAGCAGGGCAAACATCAAGTTGTAGCTCACCTCCCCTTGTTCCCGGCTGGGCTTCTGCAACAGAGGAAAGTCAGGGTTATGGGCAAGATATTTTTGCAGCTCACGGCATTCCCTTTGCCACAACGTCCCTGCGGGGTGGGCCAGAAACGCAGGATGAAAAACAGGCAGGTTTCCATCCTTGCTGAGGCTGTTTATGTTGTTGTTGTTTAGTCATTTAGTGGTGTCCGCCTCTTTGTGACCCCCTGGACCAGAGGACGCCAGGCACGCCTGTCTTCCACTGCCTCCCTCATGAGAACACTGTCCCACCATCTCGTCCTCCGTCGTCCCCTTCTCTTTGTGCCCTCCATCTTTCCCAACATCAGGGTCTTTTCCAGGGAGTCTTCTCTTCTCCAAAGTCTTGGAGCCTCAGCTTCAGGATCTGTCCTTCCAGTGAGCACTCAGGGCTGATTTCCTTCCGAATGGAGAGGTTGGATCTTCTTGCAGTCCATGGGACTCTCAAGAGTCTCCTCCAGCACCAGAATTCAAAAGCATCCATTCTTCGGCGATCGGCCTTCTTGATGGTCCAGCTCTCACTTCCCTACATCACTACTGGGAAAACCAGAGCTTGAACTATAACGGACCTGTTTATGTTAGCCGGATTTAATATGTTTCCCTCGCTGATACTGAGAGGAAGATATTTCGCTCTCCCAGAACCAGAGCGTCTCTGCAAATGTAGTAAACAGGATCCTGATACTTTGGAGCGTATTTTCTTTTCCTGTGATTTTGGCATTTATGCCAGAAGACAATTATGAGAGGCTTTACCACTCAGTAGGCTGAAATCTACGCTACCAACGGTTCAGGACCGGCTTTCGGACAGGAACGATCAAATGAATTTAACAGTGGCTGGATTTCTGAGTGCTGTCCATGTAGAATGACTGGGCCATTATAAAGAGATTGAGTGGTTCTTAATTGATTGGTGATGCGGTAGTGTTGTGTTGTATTATTTATGCAAATTGATTTCCTCTGGAGTTAAGGATCTGATTGGGACAAACCTTGTTAGGCTGAGCTCGTATTTTGCACCACTTGTATACGGTGTCTGTCTGATCATGTGTGGTTTGCTATGCCTAATAAAGGATATTTGATGTTTTTCATCCTGCTGTCATGAGATTGAGGAACGGCTAAGGGAGCTGGGCATGTTTAGCCTGGAGAAGAAGGAGGTTAAGGGGTGATATGATAGCCATGTTCAAATATATAAAAGGATGTCACATAGAGGAGGGAGAAAGGTTGTTTTCTGCTGCTCCAGAGAAGCGGACACGGAGCAATGGATCCAAACTCCAAGAAAGAAGATTCCACCTAAACATTAGGAAGAACTTCCTGACAGTAAGAGCTGTTCGACAGTGGAATTTGCTGCCAAGGAGTGTGGTGGAGTCTCCTTCTTTGGAGGTCTTTAAGCAGAGGCTTGACAACCATATGTCAGGAGTGCTCTGATGGTGTTTCCTGCTTGGCAGGGGGTTGGACTCGGTGGCCCTTGTGGTCTCTTCCAACTCTATGATTCTAGGATTGGCTCTTGCTCCTAGTCCATATAGACAATGTGCCATTTCTCTCTTTTTTGATGGAGTTACAAGCTTGGCAGATCAGGGGAACGCCATGGGTGTAGATTATCTTGAAATCCCCCCATTAAATTCTTGCAGAGAAGCTGGCAAAATGTGCGTCGAACGGCAGATTTGTAGCCAGTTGACTGACTGAACCCAAAGAGTACAGTTGCCCCCATTTAGGACCAGGGAGTCCCCCCCTGTCCCCCCAAAAAACAGGACTTCTGTCTTGTCAGGATTCAACCTCCATCTGTTAGCCGCCATCCATCCTCTGACCTCCAGACCCCACCTGGAATCCTGTGTCCATTTCTGGGTACCACAATTTAAGAAGGATGCTGAGAAGCTGGAAGGTGGGCAGAGGAGGGAGACTGAGATGGTCAAGGGTCTGGAAACCAAGCCAGATGAGGAACGGTCGAGGGACCTGGGGATGTTTAGCCCAGAAAATAAGAAGAGGTCAGGGAACCAGGGGTCAGAAGTGGCCAGCCCCCTCTACCTACCTCCCATTCCAGGGTCACCCTCCTTTGGCCATTTTCCCCAAGAGGCTCTGCACGGCAACTGAGTTCTGGGCTCTTGAGGAGTTCTGGAAGGGGCAAAACACATTTCATTGCATCGCCACGTGCTTCTGGGCTCCCTGCTACCCAGGGCTGGATTTTGGTTTGATGTGGCCCTCAGCTCCTGAAGCTAATGGGGCCCTTTCTATGTCCAGCTGTCCTTTGTCTGCAACAAATGGCCACTGTTTTTTGGGGTTGAATAGATGCTAGATGGTCATTGATGGACCTAACAGATATCTTGAGCCATTTGCACATCACGAAATATGTATTTATCAAAGTCATTGTTGAAGAGAAGTCTCTTAACAGTGAAATATAATTAAGAAATATATTAACAGCGAAATAATTACGAAGCTGTAACTTAAAATGGTTTTTGATTCAAGGACTCTATAGGGCATGGGTAGGCAAACTAAGGTCCGGGGGCCGGATCCGGCCCAATCGCCTTCTCAATCCAGCTTGCAGATGGTCCGGGAATCAGCATGCTTTTACATGAGTAGAATGTGTCCTTTTATTGAAAATGCATCTCTGGGTTATTTGTGGGGCATAGGAATTCGTTCATTATTATTATTTTTTCAAAATATAGTCTGCCCCCCCAACAAGGTCTCAGGGACAGTGGATCGGTACCCTGCTCAAAACGTTTGCTGACCCTGCTTATAGGGGCTCTTGGATACCCTATAAGGGAAAAGGAGCAGTTTTTTTCCTTATAACAAGAACATGCAAATATGTCCTCTATTTCCTAAATAGCTCATCGCAAAGATCTGCCTAGTCCAGCCTCACGTTTCTCACATTGCATATTACATCTGGAGATTGCAGAAACTACAAGTTGAAAAGTTTTGGAGCCTGAGCTCGCTTTGTTTCCTCTTCCCTCCTCATCCCTCTTTCCTTTTGTGTTGTCTTTGGTTTCCTCCTACCGATAGGGAACCCACTTAAGGACTCTATAGGGGCTCTGGGATACCCCATAAGGGAAAAGGAGCAGTTTTTTTTCCTTATAACAGCTGGGTGAAACAGCAAACTCACCGGCCGGAACGAAGACAGACCGGCTCCAGTCGCTCCAGTCGCTGTAGGGACCAGAGGTCCGATATCGGACTTGGACTTCGTACGGAGCGTTCCCTTCCACGGGGCACCTGACTGGGGAAAGCAGCGGAGATAGGAGTCAAACCGCAAACGGAAACCACCTTGCTGTTTATTCGATCCCAGAGATCGAATGCCGAAATGGCAAAACTGACCAGAAAAATCAGAAACCGAGAGGATAAAAACTTTACAAAAGAAGGGGGGGGGGAATTATAAGTTATCTAGGAGACCAATGTAAGCAGATGGAAACATTGGCAGGATTTTGACTCACTTGTAGTGTAAAAATTGTTCAGTTTCTGTTAATTGATTCTCATGAAAACTTACAGATTCTGGCTTCACACAATTAACTCAAGGCAGTGTCAATTTACTCTTGGAAGAAAGCCAAGGTCTGCTTGACCTAGAAGCTACTTACTCTGATTGGTTAACGACCAACACTCAACTCTGTTATCTAGGAATGCTAGCACAGTTTGTGTTAGGTGGGTGTGTTAGGAGAAGAAGTGCTGTGTATGGTTAAGAGAGAGAGAGAAAGAAAGGATTTATTTTGCTTTGTTTTGTATGCAGAAACTCTGCTGGTTTTATTTTTCCTTTTAATAAATCCTGTAAATAGTTATTCTGAGTCTAGCTGACAAGTCATTTCCACCTCAACTAGCTTCTTCGCTGTGCAGGAAAACTCTGCTACGTTTGGGCTAAAGCCATTAGAGCTATGCCTGACACTTCAAAGTTCCAAGAAAAATTATTATGGACAATATGGTTTGATACAGATGAAGATGCTATTGTAGATATTTAAAATGGGACCACACAGAGGGGAAGGGGGGAAATCTCAAGATTCACAGTATCTCTTTAGACAGATATGTTTTTACTAGTTTGTGTTTAATTGTAAAACCAATTAAAAAAAACCCTTAGACGCCTTGAGAGCAGAGTGTGGCGAACCAGTTTTGGTAAAAATTACGTTAAATCTGAGTGAATCTGCGGCTGATTTGGTAAAATTTGTTTGTGTTGGTGTTTATTCGTAGCTTTGCATTTGCAAAACCAATGAAAATGATTTCGTAGAAAAACAAAGAAACATAAAACGAAGAAACATAAAATCGAGTCCAAATTGTCCGCCAGCGACATCTTACCTGCGATGGTTTCCCTGTTTTTGTGCTCCTCCTGAGTTTTGCAGTTCCCCTAAAATCGAGACAAGACGAGGCTCAGGAAAAGTGGGGTCTCTGCTGCCCCCCCAGTCCACCCCCTCCAATATTTCTCCAAAGAAAATACGGACATCCTATTCTCCCCGTCCGTAAGTTTCTCCTGAATTTCAAGTTGACGCATTTTCCACCGAAACCAGAATTCCTTTTCTGCTTTGGGACTTACGGACAGTTAGAAAAGGACGGTGGAAGTTTGCTTCGATATACGATCATGGCTGCAAATTAAAACATTTGCAGGAGTAGAATAAATTGAGTACAGTTTGGATCCCAAATGCCCCAAACCCGGAAGTGAGTGTTCCGGTTTTCGAACGTTTTTTAGAAGCCAAACGTCCGCTGCGGCTGTCAGCTATTATTTCTGGGGCGCTTGCACCAATCAGAAGCCGTGCTTCGGTTTCCGAACATTTCAGAAGTCAAACGGACTTCCAGATCGGATAAATTTGGTGCTTTTGTTATTGCTGTTTATTTTGCGTTTTGGAGGCTTTTTCGGTTAACTTGTTTTGGGGACTGTGCGGAACCCAGTTCAGCTACTGATGGACTGATTGTGCGACTGCGGAAACAGATAAAAGCCCCCCATCTAAACGCTGACTTCTGAGTAGACAGTGCCAGGCTCCTTTCACAACCAAGGAATGGACATTCCTTGCTGTTTCCTAAGAAATGGCTGGCAAGGAAAGAATTTAAACCGGATTGGTGACCTTTTCCTTCGAAATTATAGGAAGGGCTAAGGCCCATGAATAATAATAATAGTTTAAAGGTCCCAGGTCCTAAAGAAGCCAGATTATCCTCCGCCAGGGCTTTTTCAGTGGTGGCTCCGACCTGGTGGGCCTGTAAGACAGAGCTATTCCGCCTGGCCTCCAGTTTGACTTAGCCTAATCCTCTATTCCTTTTTCCCTTTCCTTTTCTATGAAGAAACCCTTCTGGGACCCCACATTTAACTCTTCCCTGGTCTCCTTGCTGGCCCTAGCAGGACCAACTGGGCCAGTGATTATTTGATGTCTACTGACTGGGATCCCTCCCCCAAATGACCCCTGAATTTTAGAATTTTATTGACATTGGTGCTGCATTGATGCTGTATTATATGCTGTTTTATGCCGCATTTTAATCAATGTTGTATATTTGCTGTTAGTTTTTAAACTGGGAAGGGTGGGGTATAAATAAAATATTATTATTATTATTATTATTATTATTATTATTATTATTATTATGCCAGCATCACCAATTCCTTATTTTTCAGGGCTCTGCAGGTTCTACCCCTGAGCTGTGGCCCCCGAGTCGCAGGACAGGATGAGCGCCACCCTAAATACGCACCAAGACTGGGGCAGCCCCACATCTGAATTTCCTGCATGGCAGCGGGTTGGGCTGGATGACCCCCCGGTGTTCCCGACTCTACGATTCTATTATCCGCATCATATGCAGGAAGCTTACGTAAGACTTATGTGGGCGTCTGCGTTTAAATTCCCGCTAGGAACCCCCTGATCCCGTTAGGTTTGACGCCGTAATCCTGGCTCTGCAGAAGCCCCGGCTGCCATCGGACGCTTGCAAGTCCGGGTTATTTATTTCTCTCTCACACACACACTCCCTGTTTATTTTGCAACAGCTGCAGAACAGCTGGCCGGGGGGGTTGCGTCACCCTTTGTGCCCTGTGCCCTTTACATAACAGGGAGATTTCAAGCAGCTGTTTGGGGGCGGCATAAGCGAGGCTGCCAATTCTGGATTCCTCAGAGTTCCGCCGTGGAATTGCAGAATTGTTGGGCGAGGAGGGGCAACCCTAGGTCATCCATCCCAACCCGCTGCAGGGCAGGAATCTTTCACCCAACAAGGGGCACAAACCCACGACCAGAGAGCAGGGCCAGATTTAAGTTTGATGCAGCCCTCGACTCCTGAAGGTAACGGGGCCCTTTCTATGTCCAGCTGTCCTTTGTCCACAACAAATTTTCGCTGTTTTTCATGTTGAATATATGCTATATCAGGCCTACACAAACTCAGCCCTCCAGATGTTTTGGGACTACAGTTCCCATCATCCCTGACCACTAGCTAGGGATGATGGGAGTTGTAGTCCCAAAACATCTGGAGGGACGAATTTGGGGATGCCTGTACTAGATGGTCATTGATGGACCGAATAGGTATCTCAAGCCATTTGCACATGTTGCCCTGCAACCAGTCCATCCAGAATGTTGGCACCCTCTATATAGAAAGGAGCAAAGCAGGGATATTTTAGGGAGCAGGCGGGGCCCATGACTTACACCAGAGGAGCCTCCACAACACAAAACACTGTTGCTGCATGTAGGTTTTATTTTATTTGCTTTTTATCTTATATTTTATATGTACATCCAGGTTTTTTTCCATTTAATTTTTGGGGGCCCCCAAGAGAGTGGGGCCCTAAACTAGAGCTTGTTTAGCTTATACGTAAATCTGGCACTGGATCTGAGAGCCTCCTGCTCTGCTGACTGAGAGAGGCGCTTCCATCCTTACTTTGGGCAATATTGTTTTGGGGGACAGGAGGTGGGCAGATGTGGGGGACTCCCTGGTCCTGAATGGGGTAACTGTGCCCCTGAAGGACCAGGTGCGCAGCCTGGGAGTCATTTTGGACTCACCGCTGTCCATGGAGGCGCAGGTCAGTTCTGTGTCCAGGGCGGCTCCATCTGGGACGCAGGATGAGACCCTCCCTGCGCTCAGACTGTCTGGCCAGAGTGGTGCATGCTCTGGTTATCTCCCGCTTGGACTACTGCCATGCGCTCTCCATGGGGCTGCCTTGGAAGGTGACCCGGAAACTGCAACTAATCCAGAATGCGGCAGCTAGACTGGTGACTGGAGGCGGCCGCCGAGACCATATAACACTGGTCTTGAAAGACCTCCATTGGCTCCCAGGACGTTTCCAGGCACAATTCAAAGTGTTGGTGCTGACCTTGAAAGCCCTAAACGGCCCAGTATCCCTTAAGGAGTGTCTCCACCCCGGACACCGGGGTCCCTCTCCCGAGGGCCTTCTGGCAGTTCCCTCCCTGAGAGAAGTGAAGTTACAGGGAACCAGGCAGAGGGCCTTCTCGGTGGTGGCGCCCGCCCTGTGGAACGCCCTCCCACCAGATGAAATAAACAAGTACCTGACTTTTAGGAGACATCTGAAGGCAGCCCTGTTTAGGGAGGTTTTTAATTTTTGATGTTTTATTGTGTTTTTAAGGTTCTGTTGGGAGCCACCCAGAGTGGCTGGGGAAACCCAGCCAGATGGGCGGGGTATAAATAATTATCATATTATTATTCTTCTATCCCGGAACCCAAATTTAAAGACACCCTCTCCTTGGCTTCTGGTCTCGATGGCCAACTTACCGCGGTCCAGTTGGCGTGCGCTGCTGTCCGCATCCTGACCTGCTTCTCCCGGGAGGAAGGGCAGCAATTGTGGGGTTCGTGCCACGTTAGGGTCATGTGGCCTCTTGACCTTGAAAAGTTGATTTCTGTGGGTGCTTCGAGCCTGACTGCAATGAGAGGGTGGAGGCTGGGAGGAAAAGCTCCTAGAATCACAGAATTGCTGGAAGGGACCCTTAAAGTCATCTAGCCCAACCCTTTGCCATGCCAAAATGGTCAACCCGTGGTCGCCCATCCAAATTCCAGCGGTCGAAGTCGCGGGTTCGAGTCCTGCAGAAAACAAGCTCGCTCCCTTTCCTGTGAGATATTTGGCTCTCATATCCCTAGCTGTCAAGTTACAGATTTGAAAATAAGGGACCAGCAGCCTCGGAAATAAGGGACCAGCAGCCAAAATAAGGGATTTTCCGAGCACAGGTATGTTCAACTTCTGAGCCCCTCCGAGGCAAAGGCAGAAAGCCCAGCCAGCAGCCAAACGAAGCCTCAAGCGGTGGTTCCCACAGCGCAGCAACCCGGCAAAGGGGATGCAGCAAGGAAAACCACCGTCCCCTCTCCGCTGGGAAGCGCTGAGCAAAGGTGAGTCCCCAGGCAACGCTGCCAATTGGATCGGCACAAGGCATGCAAGCTCCACCCCCCAGTCGTTCCTAGACTCCTTATTGGGTGAGCAACGCAGCCAAGCAACACAGTTGGAGCCTCCCTGGCCAGCAGGGAGGGAGGGAGGGAGAGGAGCTGCTTCCTTTGAAACCCAGGAAATTGAAGGGACATCATCAATAAGGGACAGCAGCGGGACACGGTGCTGGGATAAGGGACTTTCTCGCCAAATAAGGGACGGTTGACAGCTATGCTCATATCTCCTCTTTTGCATGCTGTATATCCCCAGCTCATAGAAACATAGGGATGTCGATTGGGAAGGGACCCCCAAAGTCATCTATCCCACCCCGCTTGCTGTTGCCAGCCTACCGGCTTGGTTGATGACCAAGGTGAGGTTGTTCGACCGCAGAGGAGGAAGGACTTCACCAACCCGGCTCTCCACCCAGACGGTGACCTTCACCCGCATGTAGACGTGGTCCCAATCCAAAAGCAGGGACGTGGCGTTCCCAGTCTCGAAAGTGGTGTGCCTTTCGCCAGGCGGGTGGTCAGGGTACCTGCGGGGAAAGAGGGCGGATCTTTGACCAGCCAGAAAACAAGAAAGGGAAAAGAGTGCGTGGCGGCAGCCTGAGAAAGGCAGAAATCCAACCGGTGAAGCTATAATTCCTAATCAGGGTGGATAAAAATTATTTTTTAAAAATATTTTTTGTTAAATTTAAATTGGATTTTTAAAATTTAAATTGGATTTTTTAAAATTTAAATCGGATTTTTTAAAATTTAAATCGGATTTTTAAAATAAAATGCTTTCGGAGGGAAAATCTTCCTGTTTAAGTTACATTATAGTCCAAAGGCTATTCATCAGAAAATAAGGATGTGTTTTAAGTTTTTCATGTGTGCTAAAAAAATTGTTTAACCACATCAGTCAACAAACATGGATACATATGTTATAACCTTGTTGTTTTAGTTAAATAAATTGTTGCAATTGTTATTAAGGAAATAATGATTTCCCCCCTTCCAATCAAGTGCTCCGATGCTCCGCTCTCCAAATTCCCCCTAGATTACTTTCCCTTTGAGCCCCCTTTGCTCACCAAAGATGGAGGGTGTAGCTGGCCCCCATCCGGTCCTCGGCCTCCCAGCTGCACTTGGGGCGACACTCTTCTTTCCTGCAGCAGCAGGCCTTGAAGCAGTTCAGATTTCGGGGGGCTCCCTCGTCACCTGGGCAGCGCAAAAGAGATCCACGTTTCTCCCCTGAAAATAGGGCCGTCCTATTCCATCCCCTCCAACGTTTCTCCCCTGAAAATAGGGACGTCCTATTCCATCCCCTCCAACGTTTCTCCCCTGAAAATAGGGGCGTCCTATTCCATCCCCTCCAACGTTTCTCCCCTGAAAATAGGGCCGTCCTATTCCATCCCCTCCAACGTTTCTCCCCTGAAAATAGGGACGTCCTATTCCATCCCCTCCAACGTTTCTCCCCTGAAAATAGGGACGTCATATTCCATCCCCTCCAACGTTTCTCCCCTGAAAAGAGGGACGTCCTATTCCATCCCCTCCAACGTTTCTCCCCTGAAAATAGGGACGTCCTATTCCATCCCCTCCAACGTTTCTCCCCTGAAAAGAGGGACGTCCTATTCCATCCCCTCCAACGTTTCTCCCCTGAAAATAGGGCTGTCCTATTCCATCCCCTCCAACGTTTCTCCCCTGAAAATAGGGACGTCCTATTCCATCCCCTCCAACGTTTCTCCCCTGAAAATAGGGGCGTCCTATTCCATCCCCTCCAACATTTCTCCCCTGAAAATAGGGACGTCCTATTCCATCCCCTCCAATGTTTCTCCCCTGAAAAGAGGGCCGTCCTATTCCATCCCCTCCAACGTTTCTCCCCTGAAAAGAGGGACGTCCTATTCCATTCCCTCCAACGTTTCTCCCCTGAAAATAGGGCCATCCTATTCCATCCCCTCCAACGTTTCTCCCCTGAAAATAGGGACGTCCTATTCCATCCCCTCCAACGTTTCTCCCCTGAAAATAGGGACGTCCTATTCCATCCCCCCCAACGTTTCTCCCCTGAAAATAGGGCCGTCCTATTCCATCCCCTCCAACGTTTCTCCCCTGAAAATAGGGACGTCCTAAGGAAAAGTGGGAAATTGCAGGATCACATCAGAAACTGGGACGGCTTCTGTAAATCCAGAACTGGGAAATTGGGATATTGGGAGGGTTTGCGATTCAGCAAGTCGAATATTCTTCCTCTTCTTCCTCGAATTTATATACCGCCCCCTATACCTGGGGGGTCTCAGGGCGGTTCACAGAATAAAATCAAGATATAGAAACGACAAAATACCTAATGAAAATAAAGACAACAGCCCAATAGGCCCTGCCGCACAAAAACCACTTTTTAAAAAGGCAGGGGATATAAACCTTGCCCCCTTCTGAGATAATCCTGCGTGGTTCACGAGAGAGTTTGTGCGGCGCAGAACCTGCTGCCTCCCTGTTTCTGTGTGCAATTTCCTTTGCGCTGACTTCAGGGGGGAAAGCACCACTTCCTCGACTCTCTGTTGTTCTCCTGACCTATTTACTTGCAAAAATGCGCGCAGCCAAGGTGCAAAATGGAATTTATTGCGTAGGAATTTTTTTCTTTTTGTGACATGCATTATTGTTTTGTTATACTGTTATAAGTTTCCGAGCACAATTCAAAGTGTTGGTGCTGACCTTTAAAGCCCTAAACGGCCTCGGCCCAGTAGACCTGAAGGAGCGTCTCCACCCCCATCGTTCTGCCCGGACACTGAGGTCCAGCGCCGAGGGCCTTCTGGCGGTTCCCTCCCTGCGAGAAGTGAGGCTACAGGGAAGCAGGCAGAGGGCCTTCTCGGTGGTGGCGCCCGCCCTGTGAAATGCCCTCCCATCAGATGTCAAGGCAATAAACAACTATCTGACATTCAGAAGACATCTTAAGGCAGCCCTGTTCAGGGAAGTTTTTAATGTGTGATATTTTACTGTATTTTTGGTTTCTATGGAAGCCGCCCAGAGTGGCTGGGGAAACCCAGCCAGATGGGTGGGGTAAAAATAATAAATTATTATTATTATTATTATTATTATTATTATTATTATTATTATTCTGTTGATTGGCCATATTCTAATCAATAAAGCATTAAAAGTGAGGGGGGGGAAGAAAGAATATTTTTCCAAACCGTCTCCCAGGGCAGCCCCACAAATAATGTGTTGCAGTAGTCTAGTAGTCTAGGTTTCCAGAGCATAAATTCCAGAACTTAGGCTCTCCCTGTCCAGATAATGGCCACCGGAAGAAGCAGGTGGAAAGCAATTTATATTTGGGGTTTTTTTATGGTTTATCTGCCCAGTTCAAGATTTTTGCAAACGGCTTGGCGGTTGCATTGCCTTTTCTTAAACAAGCATTTAAATTCTTGCTCGGTAAATAAAAAGCAGAATGGGTTGCAAGAATGGGATTGGTGTTAGCAGTTTTTTACGAGCGGAATCGTGGGCGTGTCTATGGGCAAAATGAGTAATTTGAGATGTTTTTATGGGAAGTGATTCATAAATATAATTATGGTAACGAAATTAATGACTAAGGGTAGCCTTTTCCTTCAAAGGCCATATTTCCCTTCGATTCCCGACCATGCAGCCTGCTTGTAGGTTGTTGAGTTTGCATGACCCCTACACACACACACACACACACACACACACACACACACATTTATCTCAATAATGCCATTTCCCCCAAGTTTCCAGCTTCCTAATGAATAACCAAATTAACCCAAGTTTCAGACACAGGTGTGAGGATTAGGGTTATAACTTCTTGACTCCCCCCCCCCAAAAAAAGAAACACAATTTCCTGTATCCTAACTATTTCTTATCTGCAGCAACAACAACAAAAAGTCACCCCAAAAGGAAAAGTTGGATTCACTTTACTGCTCATAAGTATTCACACTTTTAAAAACTTTATGGAACTTTTCCAGCTGTCCAACGCTTCCTAAAATGGCCGAGAACGTTCTAGATTAGAAGAACCCAAATACAGAGGATGTGGGAACTTTCTGGTGCAAGTCAAACTGCAACTTTGATTTTATTCTAAGCGATAAGAAGTGATGGACAATGTACGAATCGTGGCCCAAGTATTAGAAAATTCGCAAGCGCCGTTTCTCCTGTACATATGACAATAATACATTATACAGTTCCCTAGAGGGAAATCGATTTGTTGATTTCGGGCTGACCTTTTCTCCGAAAACTTGAACGCGACAGATCGTTTGTTTGTTTTTAGGTAAAAGTTCATCTAACTAAGCTCCAGGAACAGAAGTGAAAAAAGTTATAACCCTAGTAAGGAATTCCCCTCTGCCAGAGCAATTGGTAGAGCCTCCATATGCCAGGCAAGCAGACGAGGCGATAACGAGGCTTTCAAGTTTCACCATTGCTTGTGAAATACCAACACGGAGGAAGTCATTTTATTCAGGTTTTTTTTAAAAACACACACACTAAAACCCCACAAATTTCTCAAAAACCGTAGCCGTAAGAACACAGGAAGAGGCCCGTACCTGAATCAGGCCAGCCAGACACCTCAATGGGAAACCGGCAAGAAGGATTCGAACACAGAGCCCTCCTGTGGTTTCCAGCAAGCAGAATTCAGAAGCATCGCTAAGGCAAAGCCAGAGCTGTCCTGGCTAGGAGCGATCAATAGCCCTCGGCAAATTTGCCTAATCTTCTTTTAAGGCCATCCAACCTGGTGGCCATCGCTGCTTACTGTGGCAGGGAGTTCCACAGTTTAACAGTGTGCTGAAACGGACAGAGGGCATTCCCAGGAATTTGCCTTTTGCCCTGGAGCGCACCCGGTCTTCCAACCTGGTCTAGCTTCCCTTATTATCCCCTCCAACGTTTCTCCCCTGAAAAGAGGGACGTCCTATTCCATCCCCTCCAACTTTTTTCCCCCGTGAAAACAGGGACGTCCTATTCCACCCCCTCCAACGTTTCTCCAACGTTCCCTCCAACGTTTAAGCTGTTGGATTATATGGAATTGGACAGACTTACAGGCAAAGTAAGATACATAAGAGACCAAAAGTTCACTGAGGATTGGGGAAAATATGTAGATTACTGGGAACTTATTAGTCAAGGGAAAATAACGCTAAAGGGATTTAGAGACGCACTGTGAAAGATTGTGAGTTATTGTTTAAAGAGAATAGGAGACTAAATAATATGTAAGGTTAATATACACTAAGAAACGTATATAAAAAGGTACAATGACAATATATACTAAGAAATGTGTAATTTAAAGTGTTACTTCGAATGATTTTCGGGAAAGCTAAAGGAAGTTTTGAAAATGAAGATTAAGAAATGTGACCAAAGTGAAAATTAAGTTTTTATATATTTCTCTTACTTTTATCTCTTTCTTTATCTTTATTTGTCTGTGTAATACTTTTACTTTTGTATGTTTATATGTGTGTGTGTGTACATATTCTTTACTTCCATGAAATAAAAATTTAATGAGGAAAGAAAAGAGGGACGTCCTATTCCATCCCCTCCAACGTTTCTCCCCTGAAAATAGGGACGTCCTATTCCGTCCCCTCCAACGTTTCTCCTCTGAAAATAGGGACGTCCTATTCCATCCCCTCCAACGCTTCTCCCCTGAAAATAGGGACGTCCTATTCCATCCCCCCCAACGTTTCTCCCCTGAAAAGAGGGACGTCCTATTCCATCCCCTCCAACATTTCTCCCCTGAAAATAGGGACGTCCTATTCCATCCCCTCCAACGTTTCTCCCCTGAAAATAGGGACGTCCTATTCCATCACCTCCAACGTTTCTCCCCTGAAAATAGGGACGTCCTATTCCATCCCCTCCAATGTTTCTCCCCTGAAAATAGGGACGTCCTATTCCATCCCCTCCAACGTTTCTCCCCTGGAAATAGGCACGCCCTATTCCATCCCCTCTAACGCTTCTCCCCTGAAAATAGGGACATCCTATTCCATCCCCTCCAACTTTTCCAGAGGTCCTGAGAGAAGAAATCTCACAGTCGCCTTCGCTGCAACCCTGATTTCCGTCTCTCCGGCAAATCAGCCACAGATTTACCGGTCGATCCCAATCTCCTCTCTGGCCGTCGCTGATTTAGAAACTGCGGCAGGAAACACCTTATCATTTCTTCCTGGGCAGGGATGATAACTTACCCCCTGACCCCCACGCCAGAGCAAACCACAGGGCCACGGCCACCAGCCACAGGTGTCTGGGGGGGCCCCTTCCTCTCCAAAGGGCCCTTGGGTGTGGCATCTCTCCAGGGGGCCCGACACGGATGCTGGGCTCTGATCGGCAGCCGCTCCTGCAAGAGCAACCCAAAGTCACTTTAGGGATGGAGACGCCTTGCTTTTTTGAGTCCCCCTCTTGTCTTTCGCTTTCCTTTCCAGATCTCACCTCTCTCTCTCCCCCCCCCCCAGCACCCAGATTGCACCGACGCTGCAAAAGTGGCGCCTGAGGCAGCGCAGAAATGAGTTCTTCCCACAAGGGCCGGCCCAGGTGCTTCTGGGAAACCCGCAAGCGGGGCAAGGGAAAAGAAAAGCGAAAAATGAAAGAAAGCTCTGCGGTGTGGTTTTCGTTCAAGGTGGCGGCACAGATAATCTTAGAGCTTGAGGGGAGAGGGGGAACCTGGCTTTAAAAATATATATATACCGACAACAGCAGCAAGAATACTTATTGCAAAGTACTGGAAGACACAAGACCTACCCACCTTGGAAGAATGGCAGATGAATGTGATGGACTACATGGGACTGGCAGAAATGACTGGCAGAATCCGAGACCAGGGAGAAGAGTCGGTGGAAGAAGATTGGAAGAAATGTAAAGCTTATTTACAGAAACATTGTAAAATTAAGGAATGTTAGAAGGAGGCTGGAATGAAGTTATGTGGTTTTAGCAGAAATGTTATAAAGGACTAAGTAAAAATGGACTGTTAATTGGTGAAAGAAGAGAATGTAAAATTACAGTATATTAAGATAAATTATTAGGATAAAAACAAAGATGGAAAGGATTTGCTGAAATATCTAACTGAACTAGAATACGAAAAAGGGAGGTGTGAGGAGGTCAAGGAAACAAGCAAATGAAAGATAAGTTATGGGAAGGTTTGATTTGTTTTTTAATTGTTTGTACTTTTCTGTTTTTTGTTTGTTTGTTTTTACTTATTGTGATGCATTGTCTTGTGTGTTTTTTTGCTTAATTTGGTGTTTTTTCTTTTTTCCTTTTGTAACCTTTAAAACTTGAATAAATATTATATATATATATATATATATATGCAGGTTTTGGTGTCCTCGGGTGTCTTCCCGTGTAAAAGTTGGGGTGTCTAGGCGACGTTTCGACGAGGTCTCACTCGTCATCTTCAGGCTGGTGCTTTCGGCTTCTTGTTACTGGAACAGAGCGGGATCTCAATGTTTGAGTTCCTATAAATACTGTAGAGGGGGTGTGGTGTCTAGCCTCCAATGTTCTGGGCAGAGAGGAAGTTCCCAGGCTAGTGTGCCTTTTCTTCTTTTGTTCCTTAATTACTTGAGAGATACAACTAAGTGCAATACAGCCATCTTCTCAGGAAAACTCTTCACAAAGTTCAAGAGGTCAAGACACAAAGACTTTAGCAACTAATCCACTAATCCACACCTAATGACCCACCTAAGTGGTACTCAGGATATCACTCAAGAAATCACTCAAGGTATCTCTCAAGTAATTAAGGAACAAAAGAAGAAAAGGCACACTAGCCTGGGAACTTCCTCTCTGCCCAGAACATTGGAGGCTAGACACCACACCCCCTCTACAGTATTTATAGGAACTCAAACATTGAGATCCCGCTCTGTTCCAGTAACAAGAAGCCGAAAGCACCAGCCTGAAGATGACGAGTGAGACCTCGTCGAAACGTCGCCTAGACACCCCAACTTTTACACGGGAAGACACCCGAGGACACCAAAACCTGCATTCCTGTACCCGTGAAAATCTACGAAAGCATATATATATGCTTAGTATAGTATATATATATGCTTAGTTGCTAAACTATCAAAGCTACTCCAAGATCCTGCCTACAAACCTATAAAAACAGATCCCACCACCTATCTGGAAAAAACCACCAAATCCAAAATAAAAGCCTCTCCTATCAGTGAAGAAATCCAGCTAAGAATCATCCCCAGAGAAAAATCATCCAGATGCCCCAAACTCTACGGCCTCCCCAAGATACACAAAGAAGGAACACCACTCAGACCAATAGTCAGCTCCATAGGCTCACCTCTACAAAATCTCGCTAAATTTCTCGCCAAGCAACTTCAGCCCTATGCAGAATCCATCTCTTCACACGTACCAAACTCCTTCCAGTTCATAGAAACAATAAAGAAGCAAAACCTACATCCTAATGACCTACTTGTGAGCTTCGATGTTGTATCTCTCTTCACACAAGTGCCCATTAATGAAGCCTTGACAGCTATTCAAAACAAATACAATCCCCCCGAATACATCTTGGACCTGACCAACCACTGCCTAACCAACACGTACTTCATCCACAATGGACAAAGATACAAACAGATAGAAGGAGCACCTATGGGATCACCCCTCTCACCGGTCATCGCAAACCTGTACATGGAACACTTTGAAACCAATGCTTTAGACAAGTCAGAACACAAACCCAAACTTTGGCTCAGATATGTTGACGACACCTTTGTAATTTGGCCACACGGGAAGGAAAAACTAGATAGCTTCCTCACACATCTCAACAACTTACACCCCAAAATACAATTCACTATGGAAATAGAAGCCAACAACCAACTTCCCTTCCTTGACGTCCTAATCTACAAAAAACCTGATGGCTCCTTAGGACACACTATCTACCAGAAAAAAACACACACCAACCGCTACTTACATGCACAATCACACCACCACCCTGCACAAATAAACTCCGTAGCCAAGACTCTCATCTCCAGAACCAAACGCCTGGCTGACAAAGACCACTTGACAACTGAGTTACAGAATCTCTCAAATGTGTTAATTGCCAATGGATACCAGCAAAACAGGATTACGAAGCTAATCCAAAAGGAAACACCCCCCAAAAACCAAGACACAGAAGAAAACAATGGCATGGCCCTCCTTCCTTATATCAAGGGCACTACAGATAAAATTAGCAAAATCCTCCATAAACACAATATCAAAACAGCCTTTTGCACCAACCAAAAAATAGCCAATATCCTCAGAAACCCCAAGGATAAAATCCAGTTGGAAAACCAAGGGATCTATGAAATACCCTGCAAAGTCTGCCCAGCCACGTACATTGGACAAACAAACAGACGAATAAATGCACGTATCGCAGAACACAAGAATGCCGTCAAAAAAGAAGAAAAAACTTCCTCTCTTTTCCAACACATGAAAGAAACAGGACACGAAATTAATTTTGCAGATTCCAAATTGCTCTTTAACACGGAACATCACCACAAGAGAATAATCATGGAAGCCATCGAGATAGAGAAACACCCTCACAACATGAACAAGCGTGACGACACATCCCGCTTGCCAGACATCTGGAAATTAGCCCTCCCCACAAAAACTGACACCAGATCCAGAGGCACACAGAACGCCAACACCAATCAACCACACCAGACCCAAACCCAGACCCTCTCCACAGATGAATTACTGACACCATCCAGTAGCCAATCCATGGTGGCACCTCCGGATGCTGCACCCCCCTGCAATCCCTACACAGATCTGGCTGACACAAGCCACAAAACCACAGCTCGCCCCTATACACGAAGCCAAGCCAAAGCACAACTAAGTGCAATACAGCCATCTTCTCAGGAAAACTCTTCACAAAGTTCAAGAGGTCAAGACACAAAGACTTTAGCAACTAATCCACACCTAATGACCCACCTAAGTGGTACTCAGGATATCACTCAAGAAATCACTCAAGGTATCTCTCAAGTAATTAAGGAACAAAAGAAGAAAAGGCACACTAGCCTGGGAACTTCCTCTCTGCCCAGAACATTGGAGGCTAGACACCACACCCCCTCTACAGTATTTATAGGAACTCAAACATTGAGATCCCGCTCTGTTCCAGTAACAAGAAGCCGAAAGCACCAGCCTGAAGATGACGAGTGAGACCTCGTCGAAACGTCGCCTAGACACCCCAACTTTTACACGGGAAGACACCCGAGGACACCAAAACCTGCATATATATATATATATATATATATACACACACACACACACATATATATACATACCGTACTTTTCTGTGTATAAGACTAGGTGTTTTTATGCAACTACCATGTCAAAAGTTGGGGGTGAGGATAGCAGGCTTTTGCGACACGTGCGAGTGGCGTTGTCGGTGTGGCGGGTGAGCAATTTCAGGGGGCAATCCTGCCCAAGAAAAGCTCAACAACTTTGGGGGATTTCCTCCCCGTTTCCTTAATTTTGAGTCCCCTGGTGGTCTTATACACCAGGTGTGTGTGTGCTATACACGGGAAAATACGGTATATATCAATTTATTCATTTGGTTTTCCAGATTAAAATTTTACAGTATTTAGCACCAGCTAAATTGGTCAAAATTGTACAAGACAAGAAGCAGGGAGTATTGGGATTGTAAAGTAAGGGAAGGCAAAGGCTTTCTGGGAAATGGTATACATAATGAGCTAAAGAAAATGTTTAAAAATACTTTTGTGGAAAAACCAGAAGCCTTTTTATAGTGGGTGGAGAGATACAAGTTTGTGTGTCAGATACCTGGCTGCATTCCCCCTGGTCTTGATTTAAAAAATAAAATTATACTAATAACAGAAGATCGGCTCTGGCTGATTCCTCCAGCCCAGGTGTGGATAGACTGCGCTTGAAGCTTGAGGCTTGAATGAGCCACTAGGGCTTACAGCCACTTATGCCAAGCATTTATTTTTAAAAGGAAAAAAGGCAGCGTATTTCCAAAATAGCAAAGAGATCGTGTTCCTTTTTCGGGGGGGGGGAAGAAGGGTACCTGGGTGGCTGTTCTCCCCCGGCGCTCCTCTCCTCTCGACAAAGTCGAAAACAGAACGCAGGAAAGGAATCGACTCAACTCCTACCTTCTCGTACGAAGCAAGAGAGAGACTTCCTCCGAGCCAGACGCCCCAACTCTCGCCGAGCGAAAACCACATCCCTCTTCGAAATGTTATCTGCGTCGCATCCAGGCCTCAGCTTCTTCTGGGCGGCTCCTCCTGCCTCCCTGAGACAGTGCCGTGCAATGGTTAGAGCACCGGATGAGGATGTGGGAGAGCAGGGTTCGAATCGCCCACCACCACCATCATCATTATTTATTGAATTTATTCTTCTCTGGCAATCCTTCGTAGCCGAGTAAGATTGTCTTCCATAAACACTGTTTTAACAATGAGTCCATA
>NC_139696.1:790160-850160 GCF_964106915.1 Podarcis gaigeae | reverse complement strand
AAATTTTGCACTCGGTTCTTCTGAATCTCGAGACTTCCCTCCTCCCCTCCGTGGAGTCATTTAGAAAGTTTTCCAACTCCATATGATAAGTCCATCTAGTCTACAGTCCTCCGTTAAATTCAAAGTCTTATGTATTGTGGCAGGAGCTGTTTGAAGCCTGTCAAAGAGTTCAAGTGTTCTTTCAAATAAAATCTCTATTCGTCCCAATGCTGGATTTACGTTTAAGCTAAACAAGCTCTAGTTTAGGGCCCCACTCTCTTGGGGGGCCCCAAAAAAATTAAAGGAAAAAAACAACTGAATGTACCCATTTCCAAAATATTATCTATCATCTATCTGTCTGTCTCTCTATCTGTCTATCTATCTGTCTATCTATCTATCTATCTATCTATCTATCTATCTATCATCTATCTATCTATCTGTCTATCTATCTATCTATCTATCTATCTATCTATCTATTCATCTATCTCTATCTATCATCTATCCAGCCATCTATCTATCTATCTATCTATCTATCTATCTATCTATCTATCTATGCCAGTACTGGATATACGTATAAGCTCAACAATCTCTAGCTTAGTACCACATTCTCTTGGGGGCTCCCAAAAAATTAAAGGGAAAAAACAACTGGATGTACCCATTTCCAAAATATTATCTATCATCTATCTGTCTGTCTCTCTGTCTATCTGTCTATATCTATCTATCTATCATCTATCTATTCATCTATCTCTATCTCTAATCTATCCAGCCAGCTATCTATCTATCTATCTATCTATCTATCTATCTATCTATCTATCTATCATCTATCTATCTATCTATCTATCTATCTATCTATGCCAGTGCTGGATATACATATAAGCTCAACAATCTCTAGCTTAGTGCCACATTCTCTTGGGGGCTCCCAAAAAATTAAAGGGAAAAAACAACTGGATGTACATTTCCAAAATATAAGATAAAAATCAAATGAAATAAAAGCTACACACAGCAACCGTGTTTTGTGTTGTGTAGGCTCCTCGGATATAAGTCATGCCCCCTGCCTGCTCCCTCAAATATCCCTGCTTTGCTCCTTTCTAGATATAGGGTGCCAACATTCTGCTATTTATCATTATTAGTAGTTTGCATCACATATTGACACCTCTGATTATTTCTTGTTCTAGCAAGCTTCTACAGACTAGATTAGGAATCTTTGTCTATTGTGCTTCTAAAGGAACTTTTGTTCTTGCCAAACGCCAGTGTGTTTGCATTATTCAGTTTGTTGCGAATAAAAAAATCATATTACCATTAAATCACCATTATTTCACTATTAACATACCTCTTCTTAATTGTATTTCAGTTCAACCATTACATATTTTGTGGTGTGCAAATGGCGTGAGATACCTATTTGGTCCATCAATGACCATCTAGCATATATTCAACACAAAAAAACAGCGACAATTTGTTGTTGACGAAGGACAGCTGGACATATAAAAGGCCCCATTACCTTCGGGAGCCGAGGGCCGCATTGAACCTCAATCCGGCCCTGATTTGTCCCATTCTCTGTTGAGGTTTTGATGCTCCTGTTTTTCCCTTGCCATCTCTTGCACAGTCCAATAATTTCGTCTCCCCTCGTAGGTTATCTTATCATCTTTCCAGCATCTTTGCAGCTGCTGTAGTGAAAACAGTCTTTTCGGTTCCTTCGGTATCTCTGCACCTCCAATTCCTAAAAAAACCCTGGCTTTGTAACAAATGTGATTTTTGAAACATTTTTCCCATGCCATTTTATATCATCTCAAGTCCGGAAAGGTGGGAGAATTGGCGTTAGGGAGAAGCCTGCTGGGCCTTTACTTCAAACCGGCCACCAGAGGCCACTGGTGAGCTACGGCGGAGGAAACAGGCTGTGCCAATTGCCCTCCCCATCTTGTGTGTCCACCCCCCCTTGGCTGTGTTTGTGTGTGTGTGTGTGTGTCTGCTACACAGACAACCTTGCAAGCAACTGAACTGCCTTGGGCAAAAGTCCTCTCCATATTGCCCTGGCCCTGATTTGAAAAATAAAATTATACTAATCACGGAACCCGTGGCTTCAAGCGACAATAAAGGAGATTCTGATGAGGACTAGCTAATGAGGGCACAGTATGGTTTCCGACTGGGTGGCGTTGAGATTCCTGCACGACGGAGGGTTGGGATGGATGACCTTCGGGGGGCCCTTTCCAACTCTACGAAGTCCTAGAATTGTCAGGCTTGGAAGGGAAGCCAGAGTCATCTAGCCCATGGGGAGGCAAACGTAAGGCCCGGGGGCCGGATGCGGCCCAATCGCCTTCTCAATCTGGCCCACGGACGGTCCGGGAATCAGCGTCTTTTGACATGAGTAGAATGTGTCCTTTTCTTTAAAATGCATCTCTGGGTTATTTGTGGGGCACAGGCATCCATTCATTCATTTATTTATTTCAAAATATAGCCCGGCCCCCCACAAGGTCTGAGGGACAGTGACCCCTGGAGCCTAAGCTATAGCCTGTTTAGCTTATATGTAAATCCGGCACCGGCATAAATACTGTAGATAGATAGATGATAAATACTGTAGAGATATAGATAGATAGATAGATAGATAGATAGATAGATAGATAGATAGATAATATTTTGGAAATTTACTTCCAGTTATTTTTCCCCTTTAATTTTTTTTTGGGGGGGGCCGCAAGAGAGTGGGGCCCTAAACTATAGCCTGTCTAGCTTATACGCAAATCTGGCACTGGCATAAATAGATAGGTAGGTAGATAGATAGATAGATAGATAGATAGATAGATAGATAGATAGACAGACAGACATATAATATTTTGGAAATGTACATTCAGTGTGTTTTTTCCTTTAATGTTTTTTGAGGCCCCCCAAGAGACTGGAGCCCTAAGCTATCGCTTTTTTAGCTTATACGTAAATCCGGCACTGGCATAAAAAGAAAGAAAGAAAGAAAGAAAGAAAGAAAGAAAGAAAGAAAGAAAGAAAGAAAATATTTTGGAAATGTTCTTCTAGCTATTTTTCCCCTTTCAATTTTTTGGGGACCCCCAAGAGAGTGGGGCCCTAAGCTACAGCTTGTTTGGCTTATACGTAAATCCGGCGCTGCTTCTACGGTTCGGTGAGCTGTCTGGGTATTTGGGGAGGGGGTGGCCACAAAGTTGCCCCCTTGTCCCCGATTCCTTGAGAGCCCCCCACTGCCAGCACCCAAGGGTGCCTTGTGTGTCTGTGTGTACCAGGAATCGGGGGTGATGCTGAGGACATCCTTTGACCCTGATCGTCCCTGGCAGCCCCCCAGGCTGCCTTCTTTGCGCCCGCTCAGCTGTCCGAACCCCAACATGGCAAAGCGAGGAAATCGCTCCTGACATTACAGACAATTTCGCTCCTTCCTTTGGGGAGGGAGGAAGAGGACAGGGTTTTGTCTGTCGCACTTCAAGCAATAACACGGGGCTAACAAAATATATATAACCTGTATCGTTTCACCGTTCTTCAACAGAGAATCTATGATGGAGATGCAAGTGATAAAATAAATCAGTTTTGTAGGAGCAAAATTAGAGAGTCCATCAATATCACAGAGGCAACACAAGCCTTTCAATGGTCCCGATCCTGTAATCTTGCGATAAGAGAAGCTCCGAGCGTCGCAATTCTTAAACAGAGAATACGTAATAGAATCAGGGTGGATAAAAATTGTTTTTTAAAAAAGGATTTTTAAAATTTAAATCAGATTTTTTAAAATTTAAATCGGATTTTTAAATTAAATTCTTTTGGAGGAAAAACCTTTCTAAAGATTTTTTTGTTTAAGTTACGTTATAGTCCAAAAGGCTATTCATTAGGAAATAAGGATTTGCTTTAAGTTTTTCATGCGTGCTCAAACTCAGTCTAAGCTTTTTTTTTTTAGAAAATCGTTTAACCACATCAGTTAGCAAACATGGATACATATGCTATAACGTTATTGTTTTAGTTAAATGAATTGTTTAACTTGTTATTAAGGAAATGGTTATTTTTCTCCTTCCAATCAAGTACAGCAGAAAAGTTGCCCCAACAGAAACAGTCAACTTATTAAACCTCACCATAATTTCACAAATATCTTTCCATGTATTTCTAACGGTATGACCAAATCAGTCATTTTTTTAATGTAACTGTAAAAACTGCTCTGAAAATTTATTGTTCCAAACACAAAACCTTCGTCTGCTTGTAAGAATGAAGATTTTACCAGCAAGAAAAATCCGATTTAAGTAAATAAAAATACTCTGCATTTTGGGATGGAGATATATATATTATATATATTATATATATATATAATCATTGATTTTTACCCACCCTGCTTTGGGAGTGACAACACACCTCCTGCTCTTATCATCGATTCAACGACCTTCGCCCCACACCTGGTGGCAGCGTTGCAGGGAAAGTGCACCGTGTTCTCTGTGCCCTGGGGCAGTCGCTCTGCACGTGCTCAGGAGGCAGTGGCTGGGGGGGGGCAGAAGGCAAGGCCTTTGGTCCCAGGTGGGGCAAGACAGAGAGATGCTCAGCTCAGCAGTGTCTGCACTGGTCGGCAGCAAGGCTCTCTCCCACTGCCTTGCCGGTTTGCAAGCAGGCAGACTTCCCCATAAATTCGCATTCTGCATGAAACAATTGTCCAGTAGCACCTTAAAGGTAAAGGGACCCCTGACCGTTAGGTCCAGTCGCGGACGACTCTGGAGTTGCGGCGCTCATCTCGCTTTATTGGCCGAGGGAACCAGCGTACAGCTTCCGGGTCATGTGGCCAGCAGGACTAAGCCGCTTTTGGTGAACCAGAGCAGCGCATGGAAACGCCGTTTACGTTCCCGCTGGAGTGGTACCTATTGATCTACTTGCACTTTGACGTGCTTTCGAACTGCTAGGTGGGCAGGAGCAGGGACCGAGCAACGGGAGCTCACCCTGTCATTGCGGGGATTCGAACCACCGACCTTCTGATCGGCAAGTCCTAGGCTCTGTGGTTTAACCCACAGCGCCACCCACGTCCCCCAGTAGCACCTTAGAGACCAACTAAGTTTGTTCTGGGTATAAGCTTTCATGTGCATGCACACTTCTTCAGATACTAATTTGTGTTTATTTGTGCTTCATATTTGTAAAACCAATAATAATAAAAAAAACCTTAGAGGCATTGAGAGCAGAATGCGGGAAACCAGTTTTTTGGGGGAAATTGTATTAAATCTGTCTGAATCTGTGGCTGATTCGGTAAAATTTGGGAAACCGATTTGGAGAAAGAGAAAGAAACTCAAGGCGCTGGTCCTCATGCTTCGGACAAAAGGCTAATTCAAACAAGGAGCTGCCTCCAAGCCAGTGTCGCCTGCACGGGCTGGCAGTGACGGTTCCAAAGATGAATTCTCTAACCACTGAGCCACAACCCCCCATAAGACGGCATGCCTCTCCCATCCTGCAATGAGCTGGGGTTTGAGGGGTCTAAGCGAGACCGAAGGGGTGGCTGCAAAGTCCCGGTGGCCTCATCCTGACCGTCTTTTCCCTTTCCTTTTCCGCAGAAGGAGCTGAGCCTGCCTCGCCGTGGGAAAACGTGAGTGGGGGGCTCTGCCCCGCGTTTCGGGTTCTGCGTTGCGGCGCTCAGGCTTCTGTCTCCAACGGTGGGCACCCAGATAGATGCCTCTGGAGGGCCCACAAGCTGGCCAGGCTGGCTCGCTTTAGGGGTTTCCTGGTGCCAGAGTATTCCAATAACAATAATAATAATAATAATAATAATAATAATAATAATAATAATAATTTATTATACCCCACGATATGGTTTGAAGTTCATATCATGATATCGGTGATATATGATACCTGGTGATATATTGCAAATCACGATATGTGAGTCTGTGTTTTCTGGGATAAATCTCAATGTGGGGGAAACTGTGAAGCCCCAATAGCTCCATCCTTATACCAGACATCGGGATATTTAGCTGGTGATATAGTGCGATGTTGAAAACCTACACCATCCTTATTCAGACATCATGATATATCAATATATTGTGATGTAGAGCCGGCGATTTAGTGCTATATTAGAAACAAGCTCCATCCTTATCCAGAATTTGTGCTATATCAATATATCGTGATATTTAGCTGGCGATACAGCACAATGTCGAAAACAGCGCCATCCTTATTCAGACATCATGATATATTGATATATCACAGTTTGGCTGGTGATACATCACAAACCAGATACTGTGCAGCCCTACAAACGATCAATCAATCAATCAATCAATCAATGGGATATACCACCAGAAACAGTATCTAGGCCTCTTTTCAAGAGCTTTGCAGGGGGCTGGACTAGATGGCTCTGGTGGGCCCTTTGGGCTCTGCAGTTCTATCATTGTTATACATTTTCCGGACGCCCCCCCCCCCCCGTCATATTATAAAGCAGCTGCGTTCTGTGTTCCAAACCAAGCCGTGATGGCAGTTGTTTTCATTTTGTTTTCCTATGCAATAAAAAAAAAAAAAATCGGCGCAAGCAAATTCCTGTTCCGAAAGTGTGGCCCGCAGAGAAAAGTTCGGGGACCCTCGAAAATGTCGGAAGAGCTTTTGGATCGGGCCCACTTCGTCCCACTTCCTTTCCTCCCAGGAGCCAGCTGGAGCGGCAACTCCTCCCCACTTGCCATTCCCAGCCAATAGGGACTCGAGAGGCATGACGGTGCCTCGCCCTCGAGAGCCTGCGAATCGGTGCCCCTTTGCCCTCTCATGTGGCAGGGAGTTCCAGAGTTCAGCTCCCTGCGGCTGCGCCTTTTTAAGCGATAGTTTCTCCCAACCTGTTTCCGTGTCGGAATCGCTTTAGAGATCGGTTCTGGTGGTGATTTTCTCGCTCGTGCATTCCCCGCGCTGGGGAACCCAAGAGAGCCTCCGCTGCTGCCAACCCGTGTGCGCACTACAGAGCCAGACGAACCTCCGTACTGTACACGTCTCTTGTCTACGGCCACGCACGGCACTGGCACTGAAATTTGTGGGTGCCCGGCCCCTTGGTGGGGAATTTGGTAGGTGCTCGGGCACCCATTGCCCCCGGGCTTTGGCACCCATGCGCCCGCCCCTCTTGAGAGCGTCGTCGCGCAGAGCCTTTTCCATTAGAAAGGTCAGGTCCCCGGCGGGGACGCGCGCCTTTCTCCAGAAACCTGGCGACCTGGCGCCTCGTTGCTTGCGCTTTTTTAATTCCTAAGGGGCTGCGGCGCGCGCTCCAACCACCCCCACCCCAGGGCTTTTCTGTCCCTCCCAGTCCCTCTTCTCCCTCCCTCCCTCCCTCCGAGGTGGGGGGGGGAGGAGGAGGGCCGGGTGGGCGGGCGAGCGAGCGAGCGCCGGGGGAAGCCGCGCCAGGCAGAGCGCGGCGGACGCGCCGTCGGGGCAGCGCGTTGCCACCGCCGTCGCCATGCAGGCGCGCCGTGCCAAGCTGAAGATCCCTTCGCTGACCTTGGTGGAGTGAGTTTGGGGGGGCTCCTGTGCACCCCCGCTTGGGGAGAGGGTGGGGAAACGGGGGAGAGGTTCCAGCGCCGGCAGGCAGCGCCCCGGGGGCGCTTGGAGAGGCGCGCACGGCGGAGCGCTCGCTTGGCACCGAAAGCTGGGGCGGGGCTGGGGCTGGGGGTCTTTTTCTCTCTCGCGGCCCCTCTTTCTGCCTTCGGGGGATCCCTGTCCTCCCTCCCCTCTCCCCTCCTTCCAACCCGGGGTCTCCAATGACGCACGGCTCGGTTGCCAGGGAACCGGCTGCGGAGGGAGGGGGCGGCGGTGATTCCCCAAAGAGAGAGAATTTAAAAAAAGGGCTCTCCGTGGCTTCTCCCACTCCAAAGCGCGCCTCCGCCTCCGGGGAGGGTCCCGCAGAGCTCATGGAGCCCACCCCGGGGCTGTGGCGCCCTCCGCAAACCTGCCAGGCGGGTCCCCGTCCGTCCCACCCCCCACCCCGACTCGAGAGAGGGTTGCCCGGGCGGTGCCACTAGCTACCTGGGAGGAGCTCCGCTGCTCCGCTTTCCCCTGATGCAATTTTATTCCGATTGAAAAACACGCAGGCAGCAGATGCGTGGCTGGCGGGGCTGGAAGAACACCACCTGCTGAACCTCCGCCTGCCACGGGGAAAGAAAAGGCGTTTGGGGTAGGGGTGAGAGCGCCCGGGGCCTGGCAGTCTGGGGTTCAAGTCCGCTCCCCCCCTGAAAATCACTCTCTGAGCCTGACCTACCTCTCAGGGTTGTTGTGCAAGAAGAACCAGCCTCTCCACTTTTGAGCTCCAAAAAGCAGGGTATAAATGTAACAGTGCCGCAGCCCCCAAGCTTGGGGTATTAAGAGGACCTCTGGGCATGGGCAGAGTGCTCCCCGCCCCTGTCGGCCCAGATCTTACAAACCTGGGGGCTTTCCAAGATCTTGTCACCTGCGCAGAGCTTTCTCTCTCCCCCTCTCCCCCAATACCCCACTGCCCCCCAATTGGGGGTCGCTTGGGGCTTCAACGGCACGGTGCCAAGGCAGCGCTACAGTTCCCTGTTTTGGGAATCGTAGCTCTGCGATGGGATATCCCTGGACGTGTAAGGAGCTGTTGTCTCTAGATGGGGGGTGGGTGGCAATGGACTGGGACCCTATCACTGCCCCCTAACTCATATCCTGTGGGGTGGGGTTGCGCCTCTGACCCCTATTCACACCGCGGCCTCCTTCTCCTTCGCTCTCTTCCTTCTGCAGCCTCTCCCCCGGGAGCCAGAGTCCGACCCTCCTCAGCCCCCTCAGCCCTCTCAGCCCCCTGGCGTTGCACCCCTGGAGGTAAGAGACCCTAACTATGGGGAGATGTGTCTTTTCCGTGCAGTGGGAGGGGGGAAGGAATATTATGTGCTATTATGGGGTGCGCCGCCACCCACACCCGTGTTGCGAGGCCGGGTGCCGAGGAAACACTTTCCTGATTGCTCCGCCGCTCTTGACAAAAAACAAAAAAGGCAGTGTGGTGTAGTGGTTAGAACCGCAGTCCAATCCCCTGCACCCTCTCTCACACCACAAATGCAGCCTGGTCTACCTCACAGGGTTGTTTGTACGGAGGAAAGGGGGCAGGCGATTCTGATTCCTAAAAACAGAGCCTCCATGGACAGGACCGGTCTACCTGGTGGCAAAAAATAGGCAGTTCCTCCCCTGGCCTTGTTGGCCTTAGCTGCTTAGCCTCTGCAAGGACTGGGAGGGTGGGCTAAGATGTCCCCCCCCCTTTGGGCCTGATCCAGCAGTCCCAGCTAGCGCCGCTGGGGCTTCTTGCTGTGGCCAGTGGGAGTCAGGGCCGGATTTCGGTTTGATGTGGCCCTCAGCTCCTGAAGGTAATGGCGCCCTTTCTATGTCCAGCTGTCCTTTGTCCACAATAAATTGTTGCTGTTTTTGTGTTGAATAGATGCTATATCAGGCATAGGCAAACTTGGCCCTCCAGATGTTTTGGGAGTACAGTTCCCATAATCCCTGACCACCGGTCCTGTTAGCTGGGGATGATGGGAGTTGTAGTCCAAAAAACATCAGGAGAGCCGAGTTTGGGGATGCCTGTGATATATGGTCATTTATGGACCAAATAGGTATCTCAAGAGGGACGCAGGTGGCGCTGTGGGTTAAACCCCAGAGCCTAGGACTTGCCGATCAGAAGGTCGCGGGTTTGAATCCCCGCGATGACGGGGTGAGCTCCCGTTGCTCGGTCCCTGCTCCTGCCAACCTAGCAGTTCGAAAGCATGTCAAAGTGCAAGTAGATAAATAGGTACCGCTCCGGCGGGAAGGTAAACGGCGTTTCCGTGCGCTGCTCTGGTTCGCCAGAAGTGGCTTCGTCCTGCTGGCCACATGACCCGGAAGCTGTACGCCGGTTCCCTCGGCCAGTAAAGCGAGATGAGCGCCGCAACCTCAGAGTCGGCCACGACTGGACCTTACGGTCTGGGGTCCCATTACCTTTTAGGTATCTCAAGCTATTTGCACATGTTGCCGTGCAACCAGTCCATGCAGAATGTCGGCACCCTATATATAAAGGAGCAAAGCAGGGATATTTGAGGGAGCAGGCGGGGCCCATGACTTACACCAGAGGAGCCTACACAACGCAAAACACAGTTGCTGGGTGTAGGTTTTATTGTATTTGTTTCGTATCTTATATTTATGTACATCCAGGTTTTTTCCCCATTAATTTTTTTGGGGGCCCCCAAGAGAGTGGGGCCCTAAGCTAGAGCTTGTTGAGCTTATACGTAAATCCGGCCCTGGCGGGAGTTGTAGCTCAGCAGCACCCGGCGGTCCAAAGGTTCCCAGGGCCGAGGGAGGAGTGGTCGCCGTGGGGCAGGCAATCTCCCCGTCCCTCTCCGACTCCTTGGCCAAGGCCGCTACCTCCTCCGATGGCCTCGCAGGGCGGATTAATGAATAACGCGAGCGCCTGGCAATTTCTCCCTGTCTGAGAAAGAGAGAGGGAACGTAAGTGCATGTGTTTTGATGGGCGCAGCGAAGAGGGAAGAGGCGCTGTAACAGCTGGCAGCCCTGGGCGGGCAAAAGGAAACGTACTTGACTTGCTTGCTGTTTTTATTTGAATATTTGCGTGTTCTAGAATCTCCATGGCTGGGGTGGTTAGGGCAGATGCTTGGCATGTAGAAGGGCCTCAGGTTCAGGCCACCTGAAACCTAGAGAAACCTAGACAGCCGCTGCCAGCCAGTGTAGGAAGAATACTCCGCTCCGTGGCCTGGCTCCGCTTCTGTTCAGTTCAGACAAAATATTAAAATACAGTAATGCATCAGACATTAAAAGCTTCCCTAAACAGGGTTGCCTTTAGATGTCTTCTAAAAGTCAGTTGCTTATCTCCTTGACATTTGAAGGGAGGGCATTCCACAGGGCGGGCGCCACCACCGAGAAGGCCCTCTGCCTGGTTCCCTGTAACTTCTCTTCTCGCAGTCAGCGAACCGCCAGAAGGCCCTTGGGAGATGGACCCAGGTGTCCGGGGTGGAGACGCTCCTTCAGGTCTACTGGGCCGTTTAGGGCTTTCAAGGTCAGCACCAACCCTTTGAATTGTGCTCGGAAACTGTACTGGTAGCTCTGGAGAGCTTTGAGACTTCCCCCTCCGCTCAGCGGGCGGCCTGGATTCGCACCCAGCTCCAGAACTGGCTCTGCCTTTGCAAAATCAAAGCGGACAGCTGGCCAGAGGTGTCCTTTCCCCCCTCCCAGAACTCAGTCAATGCTGCTCTTATGAAACGATTTCAGGAATCGACCCTTTCCCCTGCCTAACCCTCATGGCCGGCCGAATTGCGGGAGTCCTTTTTCCTCTTCTCTGGGCCTCATGAGGGACAGAAACTTGAGCTTGGGGCAAAGGAGGCGTGAGGCAGACACACACACATCCCCCTAGTTTTTGCATCAACTCGACATTAGGAAGAACTTTCTGTAAGAGCTGTTTGTCTGAAAAATGTTGGCCTCTCCTTCCTTGGAGGTTTTTAAGCAGAGCTTGGATAGCCATCTCTCTCGGATGCTTTAGCTGAGATTCCTGCGTTGCAAAGGGGGTTGAGATGGATGACCACTGGGGTTCCCTCCCCAACCTGCCAATGTCTCCAAAGTCCCAACTTCCTGCTACAAAGAGCACCAGCTCTTGGAACAAACAGCGATGGCGGTTTTGGAAAGAGAGTTTCACATCTGCAACCTTTATGCGCTGCGCGACAGGGGCAGGGAGGGGGGCTGGCATGCGCCGCAGGACTTCCTGTGCACGAGGGAGGAGGGATATATATGTGCCTGCATGCGCAGCCCGGCTCTCTGCCATCCCCCCCCCCCCCGCGCAGGTCAGCTGGACAACCGTTGCCATGGAGAGGCAGCCTTCAACCGCTGCTGGCTTGGCGGCAGAGTCGGCAGTCGCCTTGGCCCTCCGCCACCCGGCTTGCCTGGCGGCTGCTTCCCCCCACAGTTGTCATGTGTTGCACAGAGAGAGAAGGAGAGAAGACAGGGAGAGAGAGAAGGCATTGTGGCATGGATGTGTGTCAGGGAGACCTGGGTTCAAACTCACAGGAGTCTTTTCCCCTGCAACTCCAAGGGTTTAAGACTCCTTCCTTCCTTCCTTCCTTCCCTTTCCTTCCTTCTCTTCCTTCCTTCCATTTCTTTCTTTCTTTCTTTCTTTCTTTCTTTCTTTCTTTCTTTCTTTCC
Organism: Podarcis gaigeae; assembly: GCF_964106915.1. Taxonomy (NCBI): domain Eukaryota; kingdom Metazoa; phylum Chordata; class Lepidosauria; order Squamata; family Lacertidae; genus Podarcis; species Podarcis gaigeae. Next base: position 838,079 of record NC_139696.1, on the reverse strand, counting down.
TCCCTCCCTCCCTCCCTCCCTCCCTTCCTTCCTTCCTTCCTTCCTTCCTTTCCTTCCTTCCTTCCTTCCTTCCTCCCTTCCTCCCTCCCTCCCTCCCTCCCTCCCTCCCTCCCTTTTCTTTCTTTCTCTCTCTCTCCCATGTTTTTCTCATCACAGTAGCACTGGCTCATGGGTTGTGTAGTAACCCGCTTTGCTTTTTAAGGCCACAGCTCTCCCATCGCTGCAAAACTGCACCGTGGGCTTTGTAGTGATTTTACTTGGCTTTGGGTTTTCCTATCACAACGATGCCGGCTTCTTGGGTTCTATAGTCTTGGGCCTGCAGAGCGTTCCAAACTTTTCATGTCGCCAACTCGCTTTTTTAGACACGCATCCTTTCACGACACAGTAATTCAGTTTTGCTTTGGCAAACCCAGAGGTTAAACTAACCCCCTTATAAAAGTTACAGATAGGTAGCCGTGTTGGTCTGCCATAGTCAAAACAAAAAAAATTCCTTCCAGTAGCACCTTAAAGACCAACTAAGTTAGTTCTTGGTATGAGCTTTCGTGTGCATGCAGAGTGTATCTGAAGAAGTGTGCATGCACACGAAAGCTCATACCAAGAACTAACTTAGTTGGTCTTTAAGGTGCTACTGGGAGGAATTTTTTTGTTCCCCTTATAAAAGATACGGCTGCAGCTGTACCTATGTATCTGCTTGCGCTGGTGTGCTTTTGAACTGCTAGGTTGGCAGGAGATGGGACCGAGCAACGGGAGCTCACCCCGTCATTGCGGGGATTCGAACCGCCGACCTTCCAATCTGACTGGGTTTCCCCAGCCACTCTGGGCAGCTTCCAACAAATTAAAACACAGCAAGACTTCAAACATTAAAACCTTCCCTCCACAGGGTGCCTTCAAATGTTTTATAAAAGCCAGATACAGCGGTACCTCGGTTTAAGAACAGCCCTGTTTACAAACTATTCGGTTTACAAACTCCGCAAGTAGTGTCCCGGTTTGCAAACTTTACCTCGGTCTATTGGACAATGGAGGACGAGATGGTGGGACAGTGTTCTCGAAGCTACCAGCATGAGTTTGACCAAACTGCGGGAGGCAGTGGAAGACAGGAGTGCCTGGCATGCTCTGGTCCAGGGGGTCACGAAGAGGCGGACACGACTAAATGACTCAACAACAACAACACCTCAGTCTACGAACAGAATTCGAACGGTGGAAGGGCACCAGCGGCGGGAGGCCTCATTAGGGAAAGCACGCCTCGGTTTAAGAATGGTTTCGGTCTAAGAAAGGACTTCCGGAACAGATTAAATTTGTACACCAAGGTGCCACTGTAGTTGTTTATTTCCTTGGCATCTTGTGGGAGGGTGTTCCACATGGCAGGCGCCACCACCGAGAAGGCCCTCTGCCTGGTTCCTCGTAACTTCGCTTCTCGCAGGGAGGGAACCGCCAGAAGGCCCTCGGAGCTGGACCTCAGTGTCTGGGCTGAAAGATGGGGGTGGAACCGCCTGAAAGCCCCCTATCCCCCTGTAGCTTCCGGCCACTGCTGCCTGCAAACATAGAGGGCAAGGAAGAGCCATCATAGTTGGCAGCCATTGGTAGCCAGGCCTTCTCCATGAGTTTGCGAAATCTTTGAAAGCCATGCAGGTTGGCCGAAGCGCGTTGCATGCTTTCACTATGTGCATACACGAAAGAGCCTTTTCTCTGATCTCTGTCCTGATTTTCCCAACCTTGCGCTTCAGGGAGCGCTAGCAGAGAGGAAGGAAGAAACCCTTTTTCTCTGTGCATCGTGCTTTGTTGTCGTTGAGTCGTTTAGTCGTGTCTGCCTTTTGTGACCCCCTGGACCAGAGCACGCCAGGCCCTCCTGTCTTCCACTGCCTCCCACAGTTTAGTCAAACTCATGCTGGTAGCTTCGAGAACACTGTCCCACCATCTCGTCCTCCATCGTCCCCTTCTCCTTGCGCCCTCCATCTTTCCCAGCATCAGGGTCTTTTCCAGGGAGTCTTCTCTTCTCATGAGGTGGCCAAAGTCTTGGAGCCTCAGCTTCAGGATCTGTCCTTCCCGTGAGCACTCAGGGCTGATTTCCTTAAGAATGGATAGGTTTGATCTTCTTGCAGTCCATGGGACTCTCAAGAGTCTCTTCCAGGACCATAATTCAAAAGCATTAGTTCTTTGGCAATCAGCCTTCTTTATGGTCCAGCTCTCACTTCCATACATCACGACTGGGAAAACCAGAGCTTGAACTATACGGACCTTTGTTGGCAAGGTGATGTCTCTGCTTTTGAAGATGCTGTCCAGGTTTGTCATTGCTTTTCTCCCAAGAAGCAGGCGTCTTTTAATTTCGTGACTGCTGTCACCATCTGCAGTGATCATGGAGCCCAAGAAAGTAAAATCGCTCACTGCCTCCATTTCTTCCCCTTCTATTTGCCAGGAGGTGATGGGACCAGTGGCCATGATCTTCGTTTTTTTGATGTTGCGCTTCAGACCATATTTTGCGCTCTCCTCTTTCACCCTCATTCAAAGGTTCTTTAATTCCTCCGCACTTTCTGCCATCAAGGCTGTGTCATCTGCATATCTGAGGCTGTTGAGATTTCTTCCGTCGTGCTATCCTTTTGCAAACCTCTCTCACGTCGCCTCTTCCTCGCCGCCTCTCTAAACTGGAAAAAAACAACAACCCCAAACGTTGCGCGTTTTCCCGGACCCGCCGCATCCCCGGGATCGTTTCGGCGGCCCATTTCTGAACCGTTTCCAACCGATTCCCCGGCGCACGTGGGAAAGGAATTCGGGGGCGGGCGGGGGTTGGTGTGTTTGTGTGTCTCTCTGCGCGCAAAACTCGGGAGGTGGCGCTGCGGAGCGCCCTGGGCTGGGAGGCCGGCGGCCCTCGGAAGGCGGTGACGGCGCCCCGCGGGAGGAGGAGGAGGAGAAGGACCCGGTCGGTGGCCGGCGATGTCGGACCCCGGCACTTGGGGGGCCCCGCTGGGCGCCCTCAGCCAGCGCTCCAAGAGGTAACCAAGGCGGAGGCGCGCAGCCGAGGAGCCAACGGAACGCTTCCGGGCGCAATTACGCACCGAGCGGAGCTGCTTTTTGGAGAGGGAGGGAGGGGAAGACGCGCCTCGCCGGAGGGATGGGGGGGGGAGGTGTTGCTTGCGGAGAGTTTGTTCTCATCATCCCCCGGGGGGTGCATTGCACAAACAACCGCCCCCCCCCGCACGGGTGCTTTTTTGGGGACGTTCCCCGGCGCGCCAAGCTTGCAAAAAGGTTTAACAATCACATACCCAGAGGCGCCTCTCCTCTCTCGCCTGTGTGTGTGTGTGGCGGGGGCTTTTGTGCAGGAAGCCCCCCCCCCCGAAATATCATCTTGTACTCTAATTTCTGGGCTGTGACTTTTATTATTATTAATATATTATCCACCCGAAGTTCTTCATCTCCTTTCTTTGTGTTTTATCTCTCTCTGAGAAACAGGTTGGCTGTTTCTCCTTCTTCCTCTCCCGCCTCCCCCCCCCCCCCCGTTAATCTGTGTGCGCTTGTACAGATTAGGACATAATCCCCTCGGCCAGATTGCGAGGGAGGGGGGCTGGTTTGGACCCGGAGCATCCGAGGTCACCGATCTCCTTTGGTGCTCCAACTTCCTTCCCCCTTCCCACAAAAAAAGGCAATGTGAGGTTTAAGGGGAAAATTCTTTCCCCAAACTCCCAATTTGTGCCCTAAAATGAACCCTGGACCATTGGTGGGGGGGGGGGCGATTTTTCTCGTGTGAGGGGCAAGGCTGGTTCCTGACTCAAGCTCCAAGGATGTGGAGGGGGGGCAGAATTCCAGGAATGGGGAGGGGGAGGAGATGACTTTCAAGGATGGCCCCTCTGCTGCTGGAGGCAGGAATGAGGTCCAGTCGCTGCTTTTCGCTGGTTGAACTGGTTGGCCACTCTGAGGACAGGAAGACAGACTGGATGGGACCCCCCCCCTCTGCCCCCTTGGGTCCTGATCCATCAGCCAAGCTCTTCTCGGTTGCTTAGAATTCCTCAGTCGAGCCTCTCTGAGCAAGGGCAGTCTACCTTAGGACAGTAGAGACGCGAGGCTTTTTTTTGCTCTCGCATTCCGCTTGCTGGTTTCCCTTTAGGTGGCCATGGTGAGGACAGGATTTTGGGCCAGGCAAACGCGCCTTTGGGCCTGATCCTGCTGCCACAGGGGGCTCCTCCTAGGTTCTGACCCGCAGCTTAAAAAAGGTATTGGATCAGTTCAGTGGTTTTCAGTGGCCGCATTGACTGCATTCTCATATACTGTGTTACTTCATGTTACAGGCGCTTCAGGTTACAGACTCTGCTAACCCAGAAATAGTGCTTCAGGTTAAGAACTTTGCTTCAGGATGAGAACAGAAATCGGGCTCCAGCGGCACAGCAGCAGCAGGAGGCCCCATTAGCTAAAGTGGTGCTTCTGGTTAAGAACAGTTTCAGGTTAAGTACAGACCTCAGGAACAAATTAAGTACTTAACCTGAAGTACCACTGTGTGTGTGTGTGTGTGTGTGTGTGTGTATGCAGTATATGTTTTTATTTGATTTTAAAACGTATAAGCATATAACAAAATCAATTAAAAACCCATAAAATGCTCAGAATCTCAAGACTTCCCCCCACAACTCTTAATAACAATGTTTAAAACTACATATCTCAGTTCATATCCAGATTTTTCCATCGGTCTGAATTGTCCATAGCTTTTGTTACTTTGCAAGGGTGGTTAAAACCCTGCTAATGTTTTCACCGGGCCACAATTGTCTTGTAAATAAATGTCTTCTCCATTCACTGTCTAGGCAGTAGATGCAGAACTGCACTTTGCTCTGACTTTTGGGCGTTTGATCGGTCACAGTGAGGCAGGGGCACGAACAGGAATATTTGGGGGGGGCAGGTAAGACCCGCCCCACATAACTGATCGCAAGATGCGGCGCACGATCACCATTGAAATGGCAATGCCCATCAACTTTGGGTATTAGTGTGGCCACCTCAAATATTCTATTGGAGGAGAGGCGAAGGGACTTCGGCCCCTAGGAGCTGGCCTCCTGTGCTGTGAGGACAGGTCTGGATGAGGCCCTTTTGCCCGGATCCAGCTGCTGCAGGGTTTTCCTTTTGCGACAGAAAAAGGAGGCAAATATACTGTCGATTATATCCGAGAGAGCGCTGTGAACTCCTTGGCCAGGCTTTGAATAACTCTTGCGATGTTGCAAAGACTTTGGATATATTGGAGAGGACTATCTCAATGAGCTATAATATGCAGTTGATTAAGATATTTAAAGGACCCACAGAGGAGAGGAGGGAAAACTGAAGATTCGGAAGAATCCTTGTTCTGTTTTGAAATTTAATTGTGTTAAATGTGTGCGGTTTGTTTTGTAAAACCAGTAAAAATCATTTCGAAAAGAAGAGGAAAAAGGAGGCTATTCGCATCACGCACAGTTCAACTACGGGGCGAGATTTAGCGATGAGCATCGACTTGGATGACTCTAAAAAGGAGATTATACAAATCCAGGGAGGATCTGTGGCTACTGGCCAATGGCTCTGTTGTCGCTTCTACGGGCAGGAAATGCCTCTGATGATGCGCTAAGGTCTGGGTTTCGGGCTTCCGTTTTGGGGCATCTTAGCGGACCCTCTGAGGACAGGAGTCGGGGCCAGATGCCCTGATCCAGCTCCTGCGGGACTCTCCTTACCTTCACTTTGTGGAGAGGTAAGATAAAGGGGTCACACTTGCCCCATGGAGCTATGATCCCTTTTGGGCGTAGATCAGTGTTCGAAATTCGCCAGGCGATTTTGCACCTTGTTGGTCTCTGCCATTTTGGGGGTCCTTGGATCTGGGCGCTTTCGCACACTAATACCTCCCCGTCCTGTAGAATTCCATCCCTTCTATTTTATCCGTGCTGCCGGAATGGATTTCGGAAACCGTATTGAAAAATAGCGACCCACAAATCCGGCCCACAAATGGCAAGGAGGCGTTCCGCTTTGGCAACCAGAACCCTGGTTTAAGGAGCCATTTATCTGAGTTTCTAATGCTTTTAAGATACTCCCACCTTCATCCAGGTGAAATAATAATAATAGTAATAATAATAATAATAATAATAAGTTTATTATTTACACTCCGCCCATCTGGCTGGGTTTCCCCAGCCACTCTGGGCGGTTCCCAACAGAATATTAAAAACGCAGTATAACACCAGTCATTAAAAAGCTTCCCTAAGCAGGGCTGCCTTCAGATGTCTCCTAAAAGTCATATAGTTCTTTATCTCCTTGACATCTGGTGGGAGGGAGTTCCACAGGGAGGGCGCCACCACCGAGAAGGCCCTCCGCCTGGTTCCCTGCAACCTCACTTCTCGCAGGGAGGGAACCGCCAGAGGGCCCTCAGGAGATGGACCCTGGTGTCCGGGGTGGAGACGCTCCTTCAGGTCTACTGGGCCGTTTAGGGCTTTCAAGGTCAGCCCCAACACTTTGACTTGTTCTCTTCCCATCTCTGCCATTGAAAACTCGCTGCATCCTAAAAATTTGCTGCTGGCCCCCTTGGGGCTTTGGGGCTGCTGCTTCCACCTCTGAGTTCAGCCTCTGCCCCAAACATCTCCCCTCCAAAGTAAACCCACCTGGGTCAAAGGTTCTAGGATCCGGATCGTATTGTTTTAAAATAAGATAAATCTAAAGGTTTTTGGGCCTGAGCCTTTGACGCATTGTCTGGCTCCGTTTTGCAGCGATTGGGAACTTCCTTTTTGGTTTTGAATCGGCGGCGGATCCTTTCGCAAGCGAAGCGTCTCTGCACCACGAGCGGAAGAGGTGGCTGCGCCTCTCTCTTTGCAGGCGGGCCTCTGCCCCTTAATTCCTTCTTTCTTTTACACACCCCTCTGTGAGAAATTTAAACTGCCAAACTCCCCTCCCCTCCTCTTTTTTTGGCTAAGTCTCCATACACAGCATACTTTTAAAGCACTCGGCTTCCCCCAAAAAGAAAGCCCTGTGAACTTTAGTTTCAGGGTGCTGGGAATTGTAGCGGCGCGAGGGATAAACTGCAATTCCCGGTATTCTTTTTCTTGAAAGGCGCAGCTTAACGTTGGCTTTGAGATGTGAGGTTGGTTTTCGTTCTATAGGGAAGTTTTTTGGAAATCACCATTCTCGTTTTGAACAAGCGGAGCCTGTTTTTTTATTCCTCTGCTGTGAAATTGAGGCGGTCCATAAATGGAACTGAAAGGGAATAAACTGGCGATCGATTAATCGGCAAATCCCGCGGTTGGGAGCGAGGAGTGGGCTGTTCTCAGTGGCTGTTAGCTCTCCAAGGTCGGAAGCAGTGATGCTTTTTTTTTTTTTAACTGGGAAAGAGCCGAGTTCGAATCCCCACATGCCCCTCGGAAACCAGCCGCCGCCTCTTCTCAGCCCGGTCTACCTGGCAGGGCCGTTGTGCGGATTAAGAACGAGGAGGCGCAGAACCAACACCCTTAATTTCCTCGGCCGATGAACGCGATTGAGGAGCAGGGTGTGGGGTGGGAGGCAGCAAAACCGCACTTTGGAAACATGGGCTCGGTAAGTTGGCAACCCTCGGGCGCAGAAGCGCCGGGGCCAGCCTGTGCATTTGGCAACGGTTGCTGCTTTTGCCCCCGAAGCAACTGGGATCCGCTTGTGTGTGAGAGAGGCCAAGATCCGCAGAGGAAGAGCCTCCGTTTCCTGTTTGCGCGGCTGACGAGAAAAGCCCTGGCAGCTGCTGTGCTCTGTGCAACAGAGCCGATTTGATCTTCCCTCTTTTCGCCTTCCTCCAAATGTCGGGAATGGGCTGCGTGGCTCAGTGGTTAGAGCACGTGTTTCTCTTTATAACAATAATACATTTTTATTTGTATCCCGCCCTCCCCGGTCAAAGCTGGGCTCAGAGCGGCTAACAACAGGTAAAAACAGCACAGCGTACATAAAATCGCACCATCAAGTAATTAAAACACATTCTAGAATCAATTCAGAATCAAATTAATGGCAGCCATTGGGTTAGAGTTTATATAAATTAAAATAACCATTATTGTACATCAATTAACTCCAGTTTACATATAACTTATAACATTTAACTTAGACAGTATGTACAACACATACGATACACACCACACACACTGGAAACTATTATTATTATTATTCAACATAGTTACACCACAAACACCAACTTCCGGTTCTCCTCATTGTGTCGTTTTACATTTTGCTGATCTGTACACAAATTCATTGTCGTCGTCTTCCTTTCCCGTTTATTACAAAGAAGATTTTATTGTATACTCTCTCTGTCTTTCAAGATTCATTCTAGGTCTGCCAGGAGATGGATACTATCGCAGTCGTTTTTAATATATTCCTTAAATACTGCCCATTCTTTATTGACTGAACGTTGCTCATCTTCTCCCTGTCGTCCCTGCGAGTTGTAAATATCCTGTCATTTTCGCCTGCCATTCCGGTTTGGTGGGGATGTTATCGCCTTTCCAATTCTTTGCTGTTAAAATTAAAAGGGGCTGGGGAGCGACCGCTTTGGGTGCAAAATGGGGCTTGGGTGCCAATTCTGTCGAGGGCCAGAACCCGCAGGGAGTCTCTGCGTCCCGTCGGTTTCCTGTGCGCCCGACTTCCCCCTTCCCTTTTCCCTGCCGGCGGTTACATAACCGGACAACAGCCGGCTCTGCTTGCCCTGGGGTGCCCTCAGCACCCTGTGATATAACCGGGCATCTCGCCAGAGACGGGCACCTTGCAGAAAGTTAGGGTGTTGGGGTTCTAGTCCGTTTGTTCTGTTCTAGTCTAGCTGTGGGTTAAACCACAGAGCCTAGGGCTTGCCGATCAGAAGGTTGGCGGTTCAAATCCCTGCAATGACGGGGTGAGCTCCCGTTGCTCAGTCCCTGCTCCTGCCAACCTAGCAGTTTGAAAGCACCTCAAACTGCAAGTAGATAAATAGGTACCACTTCGGCGGGAAGGTAAACGGCGTTTCCGTGCGCTGCTCTGGTTCGCCAGAAGCGGCTTAGTCCTGCTGGCCACATGACCCGGAAGCTGAACGCCGGCTCCCTCGGCCAATAAAGCGAGATGAGTGCCACAACCCCAGAGTCGGCCACGACTGGACCTAATGGTCAGGGGTCCCTTTACCTTTTTAGTCCATTTGACTTCCAAAATGTCCGGAAACCAAGGTGCGGCTTCTGATTGGCGCAGACGTCCCAGAAGCAATAGCCAACAGCTGCATCGGACGTCCAGCTTCGGAAAAACATTCGAAAACTGGAACACTCACTTTCGAGTTTTCAGCATTTGAGAACCAAGGTACCACTGTATATATATAAAAACCCCACAGAATTATTTACAGGCAATGTAATTCCCTGCAGGGAAACTTCGATTCTAATCTCAATCGTAGTTCCAGGCTGCCACTGTTGGACTGTTGAAAGCTGCCGTCGTGAATTGCTTTTCAACATTAGGTGTTAATTTTGATTTTTATATTTGCGGACATGGTCTTTAGTCGGGGAGTGTACTTTTCCACGAGTCTGCAGACATTAGCACTGCCCGTTGTTTGGATTATTTTCATTATCTCGGACAGAGATGTTCTCGGATGTGAAAGACCCCGGGGCTTACGGGTATAGGGCGGTTCACACATTTAATTAATCGCCAGTTGCTTTAATTATTTTATGTGGCTTGGACACAGATGTGACTGGATACCTTGACAGCTCCAAATAAAACGCCCTTTTGAATAATGATTAAAATGTATCTTGTGGTTTTATTTTGGAACTTTGCTGAGAACCACCCTGCGACTTACGGGCAGTGGAATAGGGGTTTGAAATTTACAAATTCCAGCCGAAAGCTAGGAATCTGTGTAGACTGCCTGTGCAGCTGGAGGTTCCATTATTATTATTATTATTATTATTATTATTATTATTATTATTATCATCATTATTAGATCTGTGAAGGGTGCTGACAGCTGCCTCTCTGGGGGTGGGGTCTCCCCCCTGAAATAACCCTTGCAATTAACCCTCACATGTCTTTGCTTCCAGCTGTCGACGGAGCAACCGGAAAAGTTTGGTGGTGGGAACCCCATCGCCTACCCTCTCCCGCCCCCTCTCCCCGCTCTCAGTGACGACAGGTAAGCTGGGTGCAGAAAGCGGGGGCACCCTAGGGCTCTTCCTAGCCCCCCCAAATATTCTGTTTATTTATCTAATCCATCAGCAACATTATCCCTGTCGCAGGAGCGCCGAATTTAATTGCGTTATGCTTCACATATAATTTTTTTAAAATTAATCTTTCTTGATTGAAAACCAACACACAACAAAAGTTTTAAACAAGAAAAAACAGAACAAAAGAAGCACAATGCATCTCTTACAAACAGAACTGGAGAGAGAGAAAAGGGTCTCTCTGTTTTCAGCGGAGAAATGTTTAAGGGTGTGGAATAGGACGTCCCAGTTTTGTGTATAAATCTGAAAAGTATAAATTTAAAAATGGCAGAAAAATAGATTCCTGAGAGCAGGCCTCTGTTTAAAACACCCAGGAGCCTCTATCACCTTATGAGGAGTTTTAGAGCTGGAAGGGAACCTCCCTGGTCATCTATCCCAACCCCGAGCAAGCGCAGCTAAGGACGGTTTGTTTTTCCCCCTCTCTGCAGCCAGCAGCAGCAGCCCCCTCGACAGCCCCCGCAACTTCTCCTCCGGCACGTCGGCCAGCTTCTCCTTTGCCCGCAGGTAGGAGTCCCACCCGCCAGGGGTGGCGTTGGCCGAAGCGAGTCTGCAGGGCGGCAGGCGGCGGAACAAATGGGTTTGGGGAGGCAGACCCGGCTGGCGAAACTGGGGAGGGGGGAGCCTTTCCCAGTCCCATCCAGAGCCTGAGCCTGGGGCTGCTCTAACCACTGAACCATCCTTCCCCAAGCAGCACCTTTGCTCTCTCTCTCTCCCCCCCCCCTTTCCCTTTTCTGCCACTATTTCACGCATTGGGAGATTCCAAACTTGGGGAGATTCCAAACTTTCCGGGCGTTGCCTTCATCGGTTCTTTCGCCGGGTTGGGATGGATGGACTTTGGAGGTCCCTTGCGACTCGGCTAAATCCCTTCTGCTAAATGCAAAGGCGTATCCTGAATTTGGGAAGGGAGGGTCTTGGAAAAAAGGTACCTTGCTTCTGTTTTGAAGTCTCACCTTTTGACTCTCAGCTGCCATTCTCTCTCTCCCTCCCTCTCTCTCTCTGTCTTCCTCTCCCCAAATTTCTCTTTTTCCGGATGACGCGCCACCAATTCCTGGCCCAGCCATGCTCCTCGGACCGACAGGTGATTGGCGTTTCCAAAACCACTTTATTCGCCCTTTGGTTTCGTCGCCAGCCACTCCGGAAATGGAACTTTATAGATCCCACGCCTCCAAGGTGGAAGGAGTTCCTATCATTTAATCATGGAGGAACGGCGGCTGGAGTTATTGGAGTTGATACTCTGGATTAGAGAGAAACTGAAAACGAGAGAACCCCTCTTGCGCTTTTTGCGTAGAAGGGAAAACGAATTGATCTATTTCAAGATTTCCTAACAAAGTAGATCAGTTAGGTCGGAGTGCCTGGGGAAACCCAGTCCTGTGGGTGGGGTGCAAATAATAAAATTATTATTATTGAGCGAATGTTTCGAATCCTTTCTTTTATGTAACAAGGCAGAAAATCGGAAGTCCTTTATTTTTCTTTGTTTGCTTCTTCTCCTTTTTTCTTTTTCCAGTTTTGTTTCCCCCCCCTCTTTGATTTTATTCGGATCAGTTTCTCTTCCCGTTGAATGAAAAAGCTTTTCTGAAACCCCTCGCTCGACTGCTCTCCTTCTTCCCTCTCCAGGGCTGACGGCCGAAGGTGGTCACTGGCTTCCTTGCCCTCCTCCGGCTATGGCACCAACACGCCCAGCTCCACCGTCTCGGTAAGTGGGGGGGGTTGAGTCGCAGTCTCCCCTCTTGCGACTCGAAGCCGCAGGTTCGAGTCCTCACCCTCCTCCGTAGAGCAGGAGGAAAGACGGCTCTCCTATCGCTTTTTCCTCTGCCCTCCCCGTTTTCAATCTTTCCGCTCGCTCCTCCGTCCTGAGGACGGCGATTCAGATTTTCCGTGTGGGTGCTGGGTGGCTGAGCACCCATGGGCTGAGCACCCGCCTCCTCCTCCTGACGCTTGGTCTTCTATTTCTGTCTCTCTCTCTCTAGTCCTCCTCCTCCTCCTCGCAGGAGCGCCTTCACCAACTCCCTTACCAGCCCACTCCCGACGAACTCCATTTCCTCTCCAAACATTTCCACAGCACCGAGAGCGTGGCGGCCGAGGACGGGCGGCGCTCGCCCTACTTCCGGCCCCGATCCCGGAGCCTCAGGTAGGAGATGCTTCCGAACCGCGGGCTCCGATTTTTGGGGGGCGGCTGGAATGGAGTGAGCGGAGTAAGGTTTGCAACGTTGGCTGTTAAGAACAGGCTTTCTCAACCTTTGGCCCTTTTGGCCTACAACTCCCATGATCCCTAGCTAGCAGGACCAGCGGTCAGAGAGGATGGGAATTGTAGTCTCAAAAACATCTGGAGGGCCGAGGTTGAGAATATAAGAGATTAAGGACATGCGTGAATTAAGTGTAAAATAATGGAACCAGGAAGGGGAGGGGAGGGAAGTCAATCCAGACTTATGCTTTAAATTTTTGAATGTGATTATTTGATTTTTGGGGAGGGATTATTATAAAATTAATAAATTTTGTGTGTGTGTGTGTGTGTGTGTGTGTATATATATATATATATATATATATAGGAATGGAGTGAGTGGCGAAGGGCTATAGGGGAGGAGACACAAGTTCAGAGGCCATGCAAGAGTCTGCACCCTTTGTAACTTTATCTTTTTTATCATTTATTATTATTATTATCATCATCATCATCATCATCATCATTGCTGTTCTCTTTCTGAAATTATCCAAGCTCTGTAGCTAAAAATGAGCGGCGGCTGCTTTTCCTCCTCCAGCCGCGCCCCTTTCCCTTTCGTGCTGTGTCTTCTTCCTTCCTTTGCTCCTGTTAACCAGCCGCTTACAAAAACAATGGGAAGCAATTCGATCTGTGCGTTTTCTTATTAGTTTTGAGTCATTCTGAGTTATTAATGATTTTATTACGATGGTTTTATTCATGACGTTCTGTTCTAAGCAAGGGGGTGGAAAACCAGATTGCGATAAATTGTATTGAATTCATTTGGGAAAGGGAATAAAAAAGAATTTTGCGAAAGAGAAGGCTGGAGGGTTTGCGGCCGAGATTTCTGGTGGGGTTGGGGGGGCTTTTTGTCAATTTTCAGCCCCCTTTCTCCCCCCATTCTCCGCAGTCCTGGCCGGACGAGCGGGACGTTCGACAACGAGATAGTGATGATGAACCATGTCTACAAGGAGAGGTTTCCAAAGGTCAGTAAAAGCGCCGTCCCGTAATCCCGTGATTCGAACTCGGATCTCAGCCGGGAAAGTGGGGTAGGTCTCTCTCTTCCTGGCCCCCCTCTGTTTCGGAGGGTGTCCCACCCACCTTGTCCTGTCCCCCCACCCCAGGCCACAGCACAGATGGAGGAGCGCCTGGCGGAGACGATTGCCAACTTATCGCCCAGCAACACTTTGCCGCTGGCCGACGGCGTCCTGGGCTTCATCCACCACCAGATCATCGAGTTGGCACGCGACTGCCTCTCCAAGTCGCGGGGGGCCCTCGTCACCTCCCGCTACTTCGCCGAGCTGCAGGAGAAGCTCGAGAAGATGCTCCGAGACGTGAGTGGGATCCTCAGCGGTCATCCATCCCAACCCAGGAATCGCTGGCAGAGAGGAACCCCCCAAAAAACCTCTCTAATAATAATAATAATAATAATAATAATAATAATAATAATAATAAATTTATTTATATCCCGCCCTCCCCAGCCGAAGTCGGGCTCAGGGCGGCTAACAACAATAAAATAGTACAAAATTCTAAGATCATTCATTACAAAGTTAATTCAAAATTCTAATGCTTATTTCCCCTAATTTGATTTTTGAATTTTATTGTTGTTCATGTTTTTATACTGCTTTTATAATTAAGTGTTTTAAATTTGTTGTCAGCTGCCCTGAGCCTGGTTTTTGACCCAGGAAGGGCAGGGTATAAATACAAATTTATTATTATTATTATTATTATTATTATTATTACTATTAAAACAAACCTAGAAGAGTTGGAAGGGACTCCCGAGATCTTGGGTTCCTACGCTGCAAGACGCCCCGAAATCTACTGACAAGAGGGCTGCTTGCAAATTTCATTATTATTATTATTATTAATAATAACATTCCAGTCCTTGGAAGGGAAAGGTTGGGTAGAAACAGCATAAATAAACGAAACGAATAACTCGCCAGGTAGCAGAACAAAGCGAGAGTTTGGCGAGGTTTATTGGGAAAACGACTAGGGGAAAATTAAAAACGGCGAGAAGCCAAAATAAACGCAACCGGTTTGGGGGGTTTTTTTTTGTGGTAAATGTGATTTTTAAAATGGCGGCTGCTGAGGTCCGGTTCTCCCTCTGGTCCTCCTCCTCCAGGCCCAGGAGCGCTCGGAGAGCGAAGAGCTGCGATTTGTGGAACAGCTGGTCCGGAAATTCCTGATCATCATCTCCCGTCCGGCTCGGCTGCTGGAGTGCCTGGTAAGGAGAGTCGCTCGAACCCGCAGCCGGCCGGCCGGCCGTTAATCGAAGGGCGCACTCTTTTTTTCCTCCTCCCTCCTCCTCGCTTCTCCCTTGCATGTGGTGCGCATTTTGCACAGATGGGGGCGGTCAAAGGGGAAAACGCGTCGGATTTTGTCTTGTATTATGTTGTGCACTGTGGTTTGCTGTTGGTTTCATTGATTGGAGCTTAGAAATTACTTATTGTAACTGTTGAATGGATTTCTGTTTAATTTTGAAATGCTGATATTTAATATTATTCTATGTTGTTTTAATGAATGTTGAATGTTATTTTATTTGCATATTGTATATCACATTATGCATATCACATTTGGGGGGCATTTGCCAGGAGGAGTAGGGTCTCCGGGGAGGGCTTGGGGGGGCGCCGGGACCTCCACGGACAGCTGTGAGTCCAAAATGACTCCCAGGCTGCGCACCTGGTCCTTCGGGGGCACAGTCACCCCATTCAGGACCAGGGAGTCCCCCACACCTGCCCGCCTCCTGTCCCCCCAAAACAGTCCTTCTGTCTTGTCAGGATTCAACCTCAATCTGTTAGGCGCCATCCATCCTCCAACCGCCTCCAGACACTCACACAGGACCTTCACCGCCTTCACTGGTTCTGATTTGAAAGAGAGGTAGAGCTGGGTGTCATCCGCATACTGATGAACCCCCAGCCCAAACCCCCTGATGATCTTTCTCTCCCTTCCTCCTTCCCTTCTTCCCTCTCCTCCTCTTTTGGCAGGAATTTGACCCAGAAGAGTTCTACCACCTCTTGGAAGCCGCCGAAGGACACGCCAAAGTCGGCCAGGGGATCAAGACCGATATTCCAAGATATATCATCAGCCAGCTGGGACTGGCCAAAGACCCTCTGGAGGGTGAGGATTTGGGGCGGACGGGGACCCCGATTTTCAGGTGGAAGGCGGGGGGTCAGGTGGGAACTATCCAGGGCCGGATTTCGGTTTGATACGGCCCTCAGCTTCTCAAGGGAACGGGGCTCTTTCTATGTCCAGCTGTCCTTTGTCCACAACAAATTGCCGCTGTTTATTGTGTTGAATATATGCTATATCAGGCATAGGCAAACTCGGCCCTCCAGATGTTTTGGGACTACATCTCCCATCATCCCTGACCACTAGCTAGGGATGATGGGAGTTGTAGTCCCAAAACATCTGGAGGGCCGAGTTTGGCCATGCCTGCTATATGGTCATTGATGGACCAAATAGGTATCTCAAGCCATTGGCACATGGCAAAAGATGTGCTGAATTTTCCGCACTTGACCATAAGACTCTCCAAGTTTTTAGAGGAGGGAAACAAGAAAAAATATATATTCTGAACGAAATAGTGGATGTAGGAATTTTGTGGTTCATGCTGTGGCCACAGATGTGTGAGTTAAACCCCAGAGCCTAGGGCTTGCCGATCAGAAGGTTGGCGGTTCGAATCCCCGCAATGACGGTGTGAGCTCCCGTTGCTCGGTCCCAGCTCCTGCCAACCTAGCAGTTCAAAAGCACGTCAAAGCGCAAGTAGATAAATAGGTACCACTCGGGCGGGAAGGTAAACAGCGTTTCCGTGCGCTGCTCTGGTTTGCCAGAAGCGGCTTAGTCCTGCTGGCCACATGACCCAGAAGCTGTCTGCGGACAAATGCCAGCTCCCTTGGCCTATAGAGCAAGATGAGCGCCGCAGCCCCAGAGTCGACCATGACTGGACCTAATGGGCAGGTGTCCCTTTACCTTTACCTTTAATGCAAAAATCCTGAGGATCCATGTGGATCCGTGCTTTGTAACCACATTTTTGCGCCATTGCGGCCCCACACAACAGGGGGTGTGTGATCTTTTTGGTGCGGGCTGTAGCCCTGGACATGCTATGGGATCTGATGGTGAATTTGGGGTGACCCGATTCAAAAATCCTGAGGATCCCTGGGCTTTTACCTCCTTCTCCCAGGCAGCCTCCTTTATCTCTAGCCTCCCTTATCTCCCTCCCAATCGCTTACCAATCAGCTGCTTCCTTTCCCTCTTGTTTGCCTTAGTGCCTTCTCCTTAGCTGGAGCAGTTTTTCGCTCCTCCTTTTCTTCTAATTTCTCTCCTCCTTCATAAGGGGCGCCTGGGGTCATCCTGTACAACCCCCTGCCAAGGCCCAAGGCGGAACTCGAACCCGCCACCCTGCGATCGAGGATCCCGTGCTTTACCTGCGGAACTGTCTTGAGGGAGGGGACAGAGGGTTCATTCCTGTTTCTTTCTCTCTTCCCCTCCAGAAATTGTTCAGCTCGATCAGGTAGACTGCGGCTCCCTTTCGGGATCAGAGCACCCGGGCGACTTCTCCGAGGTGAGACCAGCCCTCTCCCCCCGCTGATATCGTAGAACCGTAGGATTCTACAATATCGGAAGGGACCATGAGGGTCATCCAGTCCAAACCCCCCCCCCGCGATCTTTTGCCCAAGTTGGAACTCGAACCCAAGACCTTGAGATGAAGAGCCTGTCTTAAACGGGTTTGGAGGTGGGCGGGCAGTCTTGACCCGGTTCCAGGGTTGGGTATATCAAATAAGAGAGATATTAATGCTATGTTGTGAACCGAGACTTGTGGGTTTAGGGCTGAATGAACAAAATACCGTATTTTCGCACCATAGGACGCACCGGACAATAGGACGCACATTGTTTTAGAGGGGGGAGAACAAGGGGGGGAAATTCTTCCGCTCTCTGCCCAGCGCCCCTTCAGCGAAGCGGCAGGAAGTGCTGCGCAGAGAGGGGGAGAATTTTCCCCCTCTTGTTTTCCTGCTCTAAAACAAGGTGCCATTTAAGGTGCGTTCAGGCGGCTACCTTGGAAGCCTGGAGAGCGAGAGGGGTCAGTGCGCACCGAATCCTCTCGCTCTCCAGGCTTCAGGTTCCTTTCGACCTGCTCTTTGGGGCTGGCGGGGGGAAGCCCACCACCAGCCCCAAAGAGCAGGTCAGGGAGCAGCGGAAAGGCGCAGCGGAGAGGCTGCTGCCATAGTCACATGTCACCTCTCCAGCTGGGAGAGGGTTGCGGTGCTATGGCGTCTTCGCTCCATAGGACGCACACACATTTCCCCTTCATTTTTGAAGGGGGAAAAGTGCGTCCTATAGAGCGAAAAATACGGTAAGTATCTTTTTATCGTAGCCACGAGAATATTTGTTTAAAAGAAAAAGGGCTGTGTATTTGTCGGAAAACTCAGACAATGGCGATGCGTCACTACAATGGGGGCTGCGTGACGACAGCCTTACCTTTCCCTTTATATAGGGGAGATATATGTATCAAGCTACTATATACATGGAATGGTAAGGCTGTCGTCACTCAGCGCCCACTGTATATATGCACACACACACATTTTTAAATATATAAAGGCCGTCAAATGAATTCTAATGTCTTGCCCTCCTCTTCTCCTCCCTCTCAGAGCCGCCCTCCTTCTGCCGTTCCTCGCAGGAACCCGTGCGAGAGCGATTTCGAAACCGTCAAGCTGATCAGCAACGGAGCCTACGGGTGAGGGTTTTTTTAATTTCCCTGTAATGTTTTCCGTTTTGCAACCGGGTGTCTATAATGGGATATTGCCGGAGACATTTTTCTGGGTCATCTGGGTGGGAGAGCCGTGATCTGGGTTCGAATCTCAGCTCTGGCCACTTGCTCTGCCTCAGGCTGGGCTGCCTTGCAGGGGTGTCGTGGAACGGCTCCAATTCCCCACTCGCCTTCGGATCTAGTCCCTTTTTCTCCCCGCCTGGCCTACCTCACAGGGTTGTTTTTGCCGAAGGCCAAACGCTTCCCACCCCTGTTTTGTCTCGCCTAAACAACCCCCCTGTCCAGTTTAAATACTTTACTGAGATTCATAAATAACATACACAATATGCCAAGATGAAAACCATCGTGTGCTATTCATCTTATATAAATTAAATTTATACAATCTGCTTTTTGCTCACCTGATGTGAACCTTCCTCCTTTTGTCCACTTACTGTATTTATTTCCCCCGATTTGATCGATAAAACGGTGGTTTCCTTGCGTCAAAACGAGAGCACCACCCCTAAATATTTTTATTTTTTTAAGGAAAAAAAGCACCAATTCAGTGAATCCGCCCCATTAAACCCCCTTCCCTCGATTTCGCCGGCCGTTCCTCCTCCTTCTACCTCTCTCTCTCTCTCTCTCTCTCTCTGCTCTGCCCACTAGGGCAGTCTACCTCGTGCGCCACAAGGAGACCCGCCAGCGCTTTGCCATCAAGAAGATCAACAAGCAAAACCTGGTCCTTCGCAACCAGATCCAGCAAGTCTTCGTGGAGCGAGATATCCTGACCTTTGCCGAAAACCCCTTTGTGGTCAGCATGTTCTGCTCCTTCGAGACCCGGCGCCACCTCTGCATGGTCATGGAGTATGTCGAAGGTGAGGGAGTCGTAGCGCCAGGCGCCGACCCGGAAAAATGTGGCATTGTACGTTCAGCACCCGCTTGGCCGCCGGAAGAAGAGTCATACCGGCTGCGATCCAACCTCCTTGGGGTTAAACGCCTTTTCCTCTCCAGAAGTTATTCTGCAAGGTTTAGGCCAGATGTTTTGGGACTACAACTCCCATCATCCCTGACCACTGGTCCTGTTAGCTAGGGGTGATGGGAGTTGTAGGCCCAAAACATCTGGAGGGCCGAGTTTGCCTGTGCCTGAATTAGAGCACTGCTGGCCAGGCTTGGCCCTCCAGCTGTTTTGGGACTACAACTCCCATCATCCCTGACCGCCAGTCCTGTTAGCTAGGCATGATGGGAGTTGTAGTCCCAAAACAGCTGGAGGGCGAGTTTAGCCATGCCTGATCTAGAGCAGTGGTGGTGAAACTCGTCCCTCCAGCTGTTTGGGGACTACAATTCCTATCATCCCTGACTGCCGGTCCTCTTAGCTAGGCATGATGGGAGTTGTAGTCCCAAAACATCTGGAGGGCCGAGTTTGGGGACGCCTGGTTTAGGCTCACAGTTTTCCTTCTCCCAGAAGGAACCACCATCGCTCAGTTGCAAGACCCTTCCTTTGCACGTGCCAAGGTCCTGGGTTCCAATCCAGCCATGAACGATTTTAAAATAAGACAGGGAACAGGGCGATTTAATTTATTATTATTATTATTATTATTTCATTATTGTATTTTTTTGCCCGGGACGTGGAGAGGCTCTGCCGGTCAGAGCGGGCTGTATTTGGGGGTGAGATTACCAGGAGGGTTGTGTGTGTTGATGACTTAAAAACTGGGTATCGTTGCATTAAGTTCATCAATTTGGTTAAATTAATTCAACGGTTTGACCTGGGTTTTGAATTAAAGTGGTGCCAGATGTGCTTTGGATTTTATTTTCTTCCCTTTGTGAGTTCCCTGTTTAGGGAAGCTTTTAATGTTTGATGTATTACAGTATTTTAAAATATATTTTTTGGAAGCCGCCCAGAGTTCCTGGGGTATAAATAATAAATAAATTATTATTATTATTATTATTATTATTATTATTATTATTATTATTGGTTGTGCAACCACTATTCCGACTTTTTATAGCGCAGGGGGGTGCGCTTAAAGGAAGCAAGGGGGCAGGGCCTCCCCCCAAAAGTTTGAGATTCCTGCATCGCGGCGGGTTGGGCTGGATGACCTCGCGGGTTCCCTTCCAACTCTTGAGATCCTGGGACTGCCGGCGTAGGTTCAAGCACCCGGGATGGGACTGGCAGGATTGGGGAGGGATCTGCCCCCCGTTCCCGGACCGGGGGTCTCTCACCGCCCCTCTGTCTCCCTTAGGCGGGGACTGCGCCACCCTCTTGAAGAACATGGGTCCCCTTCCGGTGGACATGGCCAGAATGTATTTTGCCGAGACGGTCCTGGCCTTGGAGTACCTGCACAACTACGGCATCGTCCACCGCGACCTCAAGCCGGACAAGTAAGGGCCGGCTGCCAGGAGGGCTTCCGTCGCCCCTCTGAGTGTGGGTCTGTCTAAGGCTATTTGGGGACTACAAATCCCATCACCCCTAGCTAAGAGGACCAGGGGGCCTTATTCATCCCTGCGGCCCTGAAAGTGTATAGCATCAAAGTGACGGCCACAATGGCCTATGCTGCACCTTTATGGGCTGCCTTTGCAAACCTCTCACCTTTAGAGCAGCGTTTCCCAACCTTGGGCTCCAGCTGTTTTTGGACTACAACTCCCATCATCCTTGGCTAGCAAGACCAGTGGTCAAGTATGATGGGAATTGTAGTCCAAAAGCAGCTGGAAGCCCAAGGTTGGGAAACACTGCTTTAGAGTCACTCCAAAGCCAATTCTTACGCCGACTTCTAAAATTACCAACATGCGTAAGCAATGCGGCTATCCGCTTAGAAATGAAGATCCCCTCAGTGGAGTTAGTTATATGGAGGAGAGTTTTGATTTATTGGATATCCCTATGGCATACACTCCCGAACCACTATCTCATTCAATGCATGTGGCGAGATGACTTCACAAATTTGTGGTCAGGAAAAATCTATGCCAAATTGCTGTCCTAGGAGATCTCGCCCACTGATCTGCTCAAACTGGATCTAAGCGTGGCAAAAAGGTGTATAAACCAAAGGCTGGATGATGCGGAGCTATACCAAAATTTCGTAGCTGGCGGTGGAGCCTGTTCGCCGTTAAATTTCGGCATAACCCCTATCTACCGCGCTCCGTCCTACTTAACATCGCTTATGGCCGGGTCTCACCGATATGCCTTCATTAGAGCTAGGTTCAATGTCTTTCCAACAAACGTGCTGAGACATAGATTCACTAAGGGCCAAGTCCCTTCAATGTGTGCTTGTGAAATGAAAACATCTGAATCTCTACATCATGTTATGTTTATCTGCCCTTTGCGCAGTTCAGCCCGTGCTAATATACTAAACCCCATAATCCAGCCTATGGCTGACAAACCAGTAGACCTACAGCTTGCCTGGGTTCTTCAAGATGTGGATCCTTATATTACCCTACAGGTTGCTAAATTCCTAACAGCCGTCCTCTCGTACAAGTGACGGAACGGAATGTTAGCTGATTATTGATAGTTATAAGAATTTTCTATAATGACATCAGATATTGAGTTTAGTGTAGTGCCTAAAATTTTTAATCTTAATCTTAATCTTTTCTTATGAATGGCTAATATCTGCCCTTGTGAGTTGTGAACTGTGTTATACTATTTGTGGTTTGTACGAGTCCGCAGTTTTATTTGATTTGTTTTGTTGTGTTGTGTTTCATGATGGGCGTAAGGGCGAATAAAACATTTTGACATTTGAGCAGGGGTCAGGGATGATGGGAATTGTGTTTTGGGATTTTATTTCCCAGCCCTTCCGGGGTCCCAAGACCTGTAACTACCGGTCCTATTAGCTAGGCATGATGGGAGTTGTAGTCCCAAAACATCTGGAGGGCAAGTTTAGCTATGCCTGATCTAGAGCAGTGGTGGCCAGACTCGGCCCTCCAGCTGTTTAGGGACTACAATTCCTATCATCCCTGACTGCCGGTCCTATTAGCTAGGCATGATGGGAGTTGTAGTCCCAAAACATCTGGAGGGCCGAGTTTGGGGACGCCTGGTTTAGGCTCACACTTCCAGGGAGCACTCAGGGCTGATTTCCTTCCGAATGGAGAGGTTGTTGACCGGTAACCAAGACCTGTCTCCCCCCTCTGCCCCCCCACCTCACCCCATAGCCTCCTCATCACCTCCATGGGGCACATTAAGCTGACGGATTTTGGACTCTCCAAAATCGGGTTGATGAACATGGCCACCAACTTGTACGAGGGACACATTGAAAAGGACACCCGGGAATTCGTCGACAAGCAGGTGAGGGCTTGGGGGGGCGCTGGGACCCACATTTGGGGGTCGTTTGGCAGAAGGAGTAGGGTCCCTGGGGAGGGCTTGGGGGGCCGCTGGGACCCACATTTGGGGGGGCTGTTTGCCAGGAGGAGTAGGGTCTCCGGGGAGGGCTTGGGGGCACTGGGACCCACATTTTGGGGGGCATTTGCCAGGAGGAGTAGGGTCTCCCGGGAGGGCGCCGGGACCCACATTTGGGGGAGTCGTTTGCCAGGAGGAGTAGGGGCTCCGGGGAGGGCTTGTGGGGGGTGCCGGGACCCACATTTTGGGGGGGCTGTTTGCCAGGAGGAGTAGGGGCTCCAGGGAGGGCTTGGGGGCACCGGAAGCCACATTTGGGGGGTTGTTTGCCAGGAGGAGTAGGGTCTCTGGGGAGGTCTTGTGGGGGCTGCTGGGACCCACATTTTGGGGGGGTCATTTGCCAGGAGGAGTAGGGTCTCCGGGGAGGGCTTGGGGGGTGCCGGGACCCACATTTGGGGGGTCGTTTGGCAGAAGGAGTAGGGTCTCCGGGGAGGGCTTGGGGGTGCCGGGACCCACATTTGGGGGGTCGTTTGGCAGAAGGAGTAGGGTCTCCGGGGAGAGCTTGGACGGGGTGCCGGGACCCACATTTGGGGGGCTGGGTCTCTGGGAGGAGACGGAGAGTGGGGTCTGCACCACGAGGGGTGATACACCCCCTTCAATTGTTGGCAGGATAGGGGTCCCCTCCCTATGGGGGGCACCCTGACCGCCCCCGAATCTCTCACCTCCAGGTGTGTGGGACCCCCGAGTACATCGCCCCAGAGGTGATCCTGAACCAGGGCTACGGGAAGCCAGTCGACTGGTGGGCCATGGGCATCGTCCTCTACGAGTTCCTGGTGGGCTGCGTCCCCTTCTTCGGAGACACCCCGGAAGAGCTCTTCGGGCAGGTGATCAGCGGTAGGTGCTTCTCCCCCCCGAGGAATCGGGGAATTCAGGAAGGGGGACCCCAAAGGTCATCCAGCCCAACCCCATCTTTTCGGCCCAAAAGGGGAACTCGAAGCCGCGGCCCCGAGTTCAAGTCTCACGCTCCGCCTATTCAGAAGCTGGGCATATCCTTCTGTTCCTCCGCCAACCCCCAAGAGCCTCTACCAAGTGAGCCGTTTGAAATATCGTTGTTTTTTTCACATATAAATGTGCCCTGCTTGTAAAACTAGACTTTAAAACTACGTAAATCAAACGTCAAATTCTATTCTTGTCATTTTAACCTCATCTTTATAGCTTCTCTAAGTTAATTTTGTTAATTGTGAGGGTTTACTCAAAACCTACTGGCGAGTCCATTTCTTTTCTTTCTTTCTTTTTATATTGTTCTTTATCGATTAAAAACATGCATATCTATCATTGTATGCTATCTCTTTACACACGAAGAAAAAGAAAAAGATGCAGAGAATAGAAAATTTATAAAGGAGCAAAAAAGAGGGGGAAAATAAAGAAATAACAAAGATACGAAGGGGAAAAAATCAAAAGAGGAAAAGACAAGACAAGACAACATTAATTTCACAATAAAAGTGAAGTCTGTTTCTTTACAACATAAATGCAACATAAATTCTTTTTGAAAATCTCTATTTGTCTCTTAAGCCTTTCAATTAACTTTGCCATTTTGGTATCATTTTGTGCAAAGTTTTTCTCCTCCAGCATCAGTGACAGTCTATCTGGTTTCACTTAGCGGTGTATTTTTAATTTTTGGAGGGGTTCTAGGACAGGCTTTTCTGAGCTTTTCTGCATCTGAACGCAGAGCGGAGCCCCCCATCTCTGGTGGAATCGGGGTCAACTGCCGCCGCAGCTGCCGGCCAGAGCGCTGCCTCTTCTGCGCCACCCAAACAAAAGGTCCTTTCAGTGCCAGACAAAAGCTCCCCTTCTAACCCACAGCGTGTGACGCCGCCAAGGGGGGGAGAAGCTCAATTATGGGGTCTGTTTTTCTGCCCCCTTTTTATCGCCCCCCAAGCTTCGGAAAACTGCTGGGAGAGAGAGGAAGCTTTGCGTCATCTGAATTTCTGCAGGATCCTAGAAGGGAGGGACACCCAAAGTTCATCCATCTCTCTCTTTTATATATATATATATATTTATATTTATTGGGGTTTTTTACATATCATTTCCAACAGTCGTTTAACATCACTTCTTCTCTTATACAATATTTTAGAATTCCGTCAACCACCTCTGATGATTTTCTGTTCTTTATCCCTTATTCTGCAGTTCTTAATTTCTCTATGACTCTTATTGTTGTTGTTTAGTCGTTTAGTGGTGTCCGACTCTTCATGACCCCCTGGACCAGAGCACACCAGGCCCTCCTGTCTCCCACTGCCTCCCGCAGTTTGGTCAGACTCATGTTTGTGGCTTTGAGAACACTGTCCCACCATCTCGTCCTCCGTCGTCCCCTTCTCCTTGCGCCCTCCATCTTTCCCAACATCAGGGTCTTTTCCAGGGAGTCTTCTCTTCTCCTGAGGTGGCCAAAGTCTTGGAGCCTCAGCTTCAGGATCTGTCCTTCCAGTGAGCACTCAGGGCTGATTTCCTTCCGAATGGAGAGGTTTGATCTTCTTGCAGTCCATGGGACTCTCAAGAGTCTCCTCCAGCACCAGAATCCAAAAGCATCCATTCTTTGGCGATCAGCCTTCTTGATGGTCCAGCTCTCGCTTCCATACATCACTGCTGGGAAAACTATGGCTTGAACTATATGAACCTTTGTTGGCAAGGTGATGTCTCTGCTTTTTAAGATGCTGTCTAGGTTTGTCATCGTTTTCTCCCGAGAAGCAGGCGTCTTTTAATTTTGTGGCTGCTGTCACCATCTGCAGTGATCTTGAGCCCAAGAAAGTAAAATCTCTCACTGCCTCCATTTCTTCCCCTTCTATTTGCCAGGAGGTGATGGGACCAGTGGCCATGATCTTCGTTTTTTTGATGTTGAGCTTCAGACCATATTTTGTGCTCTCCTCTTTCACCCTCATTAAAAGGTTCTTTAATTCCTCCCCACTTTCTGCCATCAAGGTTGTGTCATTTGCATATCTGAGGTTGTTGAGATTTCTTCCGGCAATCTTAATTCCGGCTTGGGATTCATCCAGCCCAGCCTTTCGCATGATGAATTCTGCATATACGTTAAATAAGCAGGGAGACAATATACAGCCTTGCCGTACTCCTTTCCCAATTTTGAACCATTTACAATCGTTTAACATAACTTCTTATCTTATACAATATTTTAGACTTCCGTCAACCACCTCTGATGATTTTCCATTCTTTATCTCTTATTCTGCAGTTCTTAATTTCTCTATGACTCTTAATTATCATTAACTAATAATTCTACTCATAGTCTTTCTTGCAATATTTCAAATAGTCCTCCTTACAGAACTTCTTGCAGTCCTACTAGCGCCATCTGTTTGTTACAATTGCTTTTCAAATAGTTCATATATTTACTCCGGTCTTCTAAGAATCTCTGGTCCCGCAGGTTTCGAATCCTTCCTGTTAATTTATCTAATTCTGCATAGTCCATTAATTTCATCCGCCATTCTTCTTTCGTCAGTAATTCTTCTTGCTTCCATTTTTGTGCCAATAATATTCTTGCAAGGGTCATCCATCTCAACCCCCCGGAATCGTGGCCCGAGAAAATCCCTGGTAAGCAGGGATCTGCCATCGAGGGAAGGAGAGTCCTGGCATATTTTTTAATGAAAAATTAACATTTTACTGATTTCCCAAAAGTAACAACAACAACAATACAGAAACAAAACAAAGCAAATGGTTTGGAAACCAAAGCGCTCTAAGCCCTTCCTATACTATCTATCTATTTTTATATTTATTAGTTTATTATATTTGTTTGTTTGTTTAATTTCTATACCGCCCTATACCCCGAAAGTCTCAGGGCGGTTCACATATAAAATATCAAATCCGTAAAAACGAAACAAAACCAAAACCCCAATAAAAATTAAAAACCCCAAAAGAGACAGAGTTTTTGAAAAGGGTATATAGGATGTAGAGATCAAGTCAGGCAATGGTCTGTCTATTGTTCAGTTTTAACCGCTTTAAATCCCTCTTATCCGTTCACAACAAAATTACAATTAAAACCCTGCTAACATAATTAACCTGGGGACGTTGCTTCTGGGGCAACCCAGTAAAAAAGAATTTGAACCCAGGTCTCGTGCTTTCAGGAGTGTATGGTTCAGAGGAGAAGAGGGTTTTAGCTGCGATGGGGTTGGGATGGATGACCCCTGGGGGTCCCGACCGACTCGCCGATTCTCTGAGCCCAACCCTGTTTTGTTTTGGGGTGGTGCAATAAATGCTCATACGCAGTTTTTCTTCCGCTTTCTTCCTTCCAGACGAAATTATTTGGCCGGAGGGGGACGAGGCTCTCCCTCCCGACGCCCAGGACCTCATCACCCAGCTCTTGAAGCACTGCCCTCTGGAACGGCTGGGCACAGGTAAAGGATTTTATTTTACTTTTAAAATATAATTTATTGCCTTTTTAAACCCCCGGGAGCTTGGGGCAGCCTGCAATTCACCCTGACACCAACCCTGCGTGTGGGGATAGAGATTACGGGAGCGCAAGGTCGCCCAGCAAGCTTCCTGTCCCTGAGTGAGGATTGGAACCCGGGTCCTGGGGCAGCGCTCTAACCATTAGGCCACGCCATCTCTCAATAGATGGGGAGAGGGGCGTAAATTTACTTACAGCGCTGGAAGAATGGAGGGGGCAGAGGTTGGGAGATTTGGGGCAGGCGAAAAAAAGGCCTCCTCCTTTGATTAGCTCCCGGTTAACCTGTGGAACTGCCTTCCACTGGAGGCAGGGAATGCCTCTGAATAATTCCAACTGCTGTCCTGCTTGCGGGCGCCTGGTTGGGGACCTGGTTGGGGACCAGAAGGAGAGGAGGCGGGACTAGATTTATCCGATCCAATCACTGCAGGGCTTTCCCGCTTCTCAAAAAGAGAACCTCCATGGCCAGGCGAAATCTACCTTAGCCCAGTGGCAGGAGAAGCGCTGGAAGAGGGGGCTTTTAAAATAATTTTTATTGATTTTAACATATAAATTATAAAATGTGCCGCACAACTTTTATCACTTGTACAATCTTTTTGGACTTCCATCAGCACCTCTGATGATCCACCGTTTTAACCACTTCTTATGCATTTCTTAAATTTATATTACTTTTAAATCTCTTAACTAATCCTCCTCCCCTTTATCCATTTTTGCAATAATTCCAATACTACTCCTCACAAAACCTCTTGCAAACCTACAAACGTCGTCTGATCTTCACAAATATTTTTCAAATAGTCCGTAAATTTACTCCAGTCTTCCGTGAATTTCTGGTCCCGCCAGTTTCGAATCCTTCCTGTTAGTTTATCCAGTTCTGCATAGTCCATTAATTTCATCCTTCATTCTTCAATTCTTCTTGCTTCCATTTTTGGGCCAGTAATATTCTTGCTGCCGTTATTGCATATAAAAAGAGCTTACATTCCTTTCTATTTATATCACTCCCAACAATGCCCAGTAAAAATGCTTTGGGTTTTTTTATAAATGTATATTTCTTTCCTTTTTTTAATAATAGTTTTTATTACGTTTTCCATTTTAACAATCCAATCCCATCACATTCATTATTCCAAATTATACCAATACAGATCATAAAGTCCAAATATTTTGCCAAATTATAAATTTTCGGTTGGGGCTTCCCATGCTTCGGGTTCAGTACTGAACTACAAATGTATATTTTTTTCATCTCATTTTTTTATGTACATTTTTTTCATCTCATTTTTTTCATGTACATTTTTTTTCATCTCATGATATATCATCTCTCAGAAGCTTTTCGCCTTTTTACATTGCCACCACATGTGATCAAAAGTTCCCTCTCTCTCGGGTGCTTCTCATTGGGCGCCCCCAGGACTTAAGAGGGGGCCACTTGGGGCCCCGATCCTGACACCCCCCTTCTGCCCTGTCCCCCCCGCCAGGAGGGGCCCACGAAGTGAAGCAGAACCCCTTTTTCCGCAACCTGGACTGGAACGGGCTCCTGCGTCAGAAGGCCGAGTTCATCCCCCAGCTGGAAGCCGAGGACGACACCAGCTACTTCGACAGTAAGGCCTAGCGGGCGGAGCAGGACGCCCCCCAGGAGGGCAGGGAAGCCAGGCGGCTGCTAAGCTGCGTCGCAATGGGAGCGGGAAACCCGGTTTTCAGAAATGGCCTTCAATTTGGAAAATTAATAAAAATTATCGGGGGGGGGGGAGAGAGAGATTCCGGGTTGGTTTGGATGACCCGCGGGTCCCTTTCCAATCCACAATTTGACGCTTCTCCATATGCCTCTGGCTGGGTGTTGGTTTTGCAGGGTTTTCCCCGGAGGGGGGGACGGGACCCCCGGCCTCTTCTCCCCGCCCCCCCAACCCTGATGTCATTTCCTGCTCCCCCCCCCAGCTCGATCGGAGCGCTATCGCCACCTGGGGTCTGAAGACGAGGAGACGAACGACGAGGAGTCGTCACTGGAGATCCGACAGTTCTCCTCCTGCTCGCACCGGTTCAGCAAGGTCTGGAATTTCGCCTTGGTTATGGTTTCTTTTCCCCCAAAAAAAAATTTTTATTGGTTTTCACAATATTATAAACAAATAAACAAACACATAAGACAAACAAACATAAATAAATCATAGCCTTATTGAAAATTACACTTGTTCACTTTGTTCAGTGTCTTCCTCGCTTCCCCTCGGTTGAATTTCACTGCATGCCCTTCTCCAAATCCCAATTCTTATGAAAACAAAAAATTCCTTCCAGTAGCACCTTAAAGACCAACTAAGTTAGTTCTAGGTATGAGCTTTCGTGTGCATGCACACTTCTTCAGATACACTGAAACAGAAGTCACCAGACCCTTCTATATAGAGAGAAGGTGGGGAGGGGTATTACTCAGAAGGGTGGTGGGAATGGGTGATTGGCAGATAGCTGTGATGAGCCTGTTGACGACTCTTAACGACTGCAATAGGTCTTACAGGAAAAAGCAAGGGGTGAGAAGGTGAAAAATGGCTTTGTCATGTATAATGAGATAAGAATCCAAGGTCTTTGTTCAGACCAGGTCTCTCCATGGTTATAAGTTTGGTGATAAGTTGCAATTCAGCAGCTTCTCTTTCCAGTCTATTTCTGAAATTCCTTTGTAATAGAACAGCTACTTTGAGATCTTGTCTAGAATGTCCTGGGAGATTGAAGTGTTCTCCTACTGGTTTCTCTGTCTTGTGATTCCTGATGTCCGATTTATGTCCGTTTATTCTTTGGCATAAGGTCTGGCCTGTTTGTCCAATATAGAGAGCTGAAGGACACTGTTGGCATTTGATGGCATACACAATGTTAGACGAATTCTTATGAAATTTAACTTCCACATGGACATCCTTAAATCTTCACCTTATGGAATGAAACCTATTAATTCATCACTTAACATCAATAAAATCCTAAGCCCATTAAGTATCTGCAAGCTGTTTTCAGTTAATTTAACTGGACAAATTTAACTAGGTAATCATTAAATTTATTCCACTCTTCCGGATACTCCTCCTCCTTCCGGTTAGGTCAGCTAGCTCCGAAAAATCCATCACCTTGGTTATGGTTTCTTGGTCGAGCCTCCAGTGGCAAAGCAAGTCTACCTTGGAAGGGGTTGCAAACAAGAGTGGGAGGATTTACGTACGTGGCCCGGGTTTCTTTGCCCCCAAATGCAAAAAAGGAGCGAAAAATGGCAATTTAACTGGGGAGAATACGTGCAGTTTGCAGACTTAAAATATAGAATATTTTGAGAAAATTGGAATATATTGAATATATGGGAAATAATTGTGTATCCTTGAGAACGCTGGCAGCATTAAGATCAATTCAGCAGTGCAAATGATCTTCGGCGGATGTAGGAAGGGAATAGTACGCAGGGATTTTTGAGCCGCGAAACGAACCACGGAAAGAGACGAACGGAAGCCCTTGATAGTTTAAGGGGGTTTAAATGCATATTCTAAAATGTAAAGCAGAAAATCTAATAAGAAATATAGAAAAGGAAAAGCACCGTCTCCTGAAACCATGCGCGATTCGAATCGGGGTCTCGACGAAAAGTCGGGGGTCTCTCTCTCTTTCTGACACTAGCTTAAGTATGGAAAATGTAATAAAATAAATGTAATAAAATAAAATAAATGTAATAAAAATTATATATATTTTTAAAAACCCAGAGCAGGAGACGACTTTGGCTCAGCACCCCAATTGGGGGGCTTCCCTCTCGAGCCCCCATGGACCAAGGCAGTCTACCTGAGAGCGACCGGAGGGTGCTGGTTTTTTTTTTATTTCCCGGACGGTGCCCATGCAGATGCCCATTTCCATCTCTGCCCCTCGCAGGTCTACAGCAGCTCCGAACACCTGGCCAACGCCTCTGCCTCCCTGGGCACCTCGCCGTCTCCGGAGCAAAGCCGCGCCGAGAAGGAGGACCGCGGGGAGCGCTGGGACGAGGAGAAGGGCCGGATGCCAGGCCCCGAGACCAGGTGGGCACCGGGGGGGGCACGGCCGGGCACAGGGCTGGGGGCGCCCCAGAGAGAGGGCACTTTGGCGCAGCTAAAATCGGGTTGCCATTCGTTCCTTAAAAGCAGCTCCGAAACTTATTTGCAACTTTGGTGCCCGGGTTTTTGTGTTATTTGCAACTATGGTGCCCGGGTTTTTGTGTTATTTGCAACTTCCATGCCCAGGTTTTTGTGTCATTTGCAACTTCCCTGCCCAGGTTTTTGTGTCATTTGCAACTTTGGTGCCCAGGTGTTTGTGTCATTTGCAACTTTGGTGCCCGTGTTTTTTGTCATTTGCAACTTCCATGCCAGGGTTTTTGTAT
Organism: Podarcis gaigeae; assembly: GCF_964106915.1. Classification (NCBI taxonomy): domain Eukaryota; kingdom Metazoa; phylum Chordata; class Lepidosauria; order Squamata; family Lacertidae; genus Podarcis; species Podarcis gaigeae. The sequence continues at coordinate 806,914 of NC_139696.1, read as the reverse complement.
TATTTGCAACATCCATGCCCAGATTTTCAAAATATGGTCACCCTAAGGCGGCACCCTTGGGAGAATACTCCATTGTCCCTCAAGACGGACGGGTGCCACCTAAAGGCAACGCCCAGGGCTCCGAGGTTGGCATCTGGGGGGGGGCTTCTCCCTCCCCTGCAGGGTTGGCACCTCGTCCGCCCCGAATTGACCCCCTTCTCCCTCCTCTCCCCCCAGACTCCGCGCCTGGACCTCCTGCGGCTCGACGGCCCTCTCCTTCCGCCAGGAGTGTGGTGCCCGCGGGGCGCCCCCTGCCCTGAGCGCCACCTGCAGCCTGGAGGCCATGCCCAGGTTTGCCTTCTCCTCCGAGGACGAGAGCCCCTGCCGGCCGCCCCCCAAGAGGGAGCGCCCCGTCTTCGTGGTGGGGGGCGACCCCGAGGGGCCGGCCGGCGCCAAGACCCCCGCGAAAGCCTCTGGGCTGGCAGGTAGGTGGGTTCAAACAACCTGGCGCTGGGCTGGTTAAAAAGCAGCCAAGGTTCTAGTCTTCATGGCTTGGAAATAAAATAAAAGGGGGGGGGGGCTGAATTAATCCTTGATCAGTCGAGCTCCTTGCTGCCAACTCAGACCGGCAGCCGCAGCTCTCCAGGCACATTTAATTTAATTTAATTTCACATTGAATTTAAATTGAATTTAATTTAATTTTACATTGAATTTAAATTTAATTTTACATTGAATTTAATGTAATTTCATTTTACATTGAATTTAATTTAATTTTACATTGAATTTAAATTTAATTTCACATTTAATTTAAATTTAGTTTAATTTAATTTTACATTGAATTTAATTTAATTTTACATTGAATTTAAATTTAATTTAATTTAATTTTACATTGAATTTAAATTTAACTTAATTTAATTTTACATTGAATTTAAATTTAATTAAATTAAATTTTTAATTTGCATCCTGCCTTTTCCATATTGCCGTTCGCCACGCAGTTGACAGAATATGCAGCAAAAGGCACTGAGCTGTTAAAAAGCAGCTAAGGTTGTAGTCTTCATGGTTTTAAAAAATTAAAAGCTAAATTCAACAGGGACACAGGGAAGCGACTTGTTTCCTTGACCAGTTGAGTTCCTTGCTGCCAACACGAACCGGCAGCAGCGGGTCTCCAGGCACAATTCATTCAATTTAATTTCATTTTTAATTTGTATTCCGCTTTCCTATATTAATATACACAAGGTGGTTTGCATTGCAAAACGTAACCTAGGGCGTTCTGCAGTCATTGCCAAATCTCCAGCAAAGCAATTGCAGCCTATAAAATGTGATTAATTGTTAATTGTTAATTAATTGTTAATTGTTAATTAATTGTTAATTATTACTTCGTCCATCTGGCTTTGGGGAAACAGCCACTTTGCGGAAGCCAAACCAAACCGCTGAAAAACAATTCAGCTCGGAAATGCGTTTGCCACCAATGTCATATTATGGGTTGCGCAAAATGATTACGGTCTCCGTAATTAATAATAATAATAATAATAATAATAATAATAATAATAATAATAATAATTTATTATTTATCGATAAGGTGATATTATCAATATTCACGAAACAGCAACCCAAAAAATCACACAGTTCCTTAAAAGACGCGTTTCTCTGTTGTACGGAAAATACATTCCAGATTTTCAGAAATATTTTCTAGGATTAAAAAAACCGGGTCTCTGCCCCAAGCAGCTTCCAGTCCCGCCGTCGCCACAGCAGAGGAAAGGTTGGTGGGAGGGCAGAGGAAAAAGGCGGCCGCCGTGGGTTTCTGCAATGGGGTGGGCTTTTTTTCTTGGGGGGTCAAAATGAATTCCTTCCATCACCCCCCCCCCCAAATAAATTCTCTCCTTGCAGCTGACCTGTCCAGCCTGAGCCGGATCCGCCTGCGGAGCAACAGCACGGGCACCAAGAACTCCCTGCCACTGGATGGCGAGGCTGGGGGGCGCCGGGTGGGCAGCCACAAGGAAACGCCTGGGAAGCAGAGGACCCACTCGGGGGGCAGCAGAGTGCCCAAGTCGGCCTCCGTCTCCGCCCTCTCGCTCATCATCGGGGCAGGTCGGTGGGGAGCCGGACCCTGACCCTATTATTATTATTATTATTATTAATTTCGCAATGGCCAGGCAGAGCCTCCCGCGGCGGAGCCAGTCTATCTGAGAGCTGGGTTTTGCATGGGGGGCTTCTGGCCTATGGGGCAGACGGGGAGGAAGATAGATGGGGGCCCCTTTTTGGCCCTCCTTCGTTTCTTAGGGCTCCTCGGTGAAACCTCCAGGGACAGGAGCAGTCTACCTGGGAGCGAGATCGGGTGACGGCTGCTTCTCTCGGGTCCTGCTTGGGGGTTTTTTCTTGCCTATGGGGCACCCCATAGCCTGCTTTGGGGCCAGGCGCTTCTTAGCTTCTTAGGGATCCTAGACTGAGCCTCCACAGACAGGCCCAGTCTACCTGGGAGCGAGTTTGGGTGGCAGCTATTTATTATTACAATTATTTCCTGAATTTCTATACTGCTCTTGGGTCCTGCTTGGGGTTTTTCTTGCCTATGGGGCACCCCATAGCCTGCTTTGGGGCCAGTCCCTTCTTAGTTTCTTAGGACTCCTAGGTGGAGCCTCCATGGACAGGCCCAGTCTACCTGGGAGTGAGTTCGGGTGATGGCTGCTGCTCCTGGGTCCTGGTTGGGGTTTTTTTCTTGCCTATGGGGCACCCCATAGCCTGCTTTGGGTCCAGGCCCTTCTTAGCTTCTTAGGAGTCCTAGACTGAGCCTCCACAGACAGGCCCAGTCTACCTTGGAGCGAGATCGAGCGACGGCTGCTGCTCTCGGGTCCTGCTTGGGGTTTTTTCTTGCCTCTGGGGCACCCCATAGCCCGCTTTGGGGACCTAGATGGACCCCAATAATCAGGCCCTTCTTAGCTTCTTAGGGGTCCTAGACTGAGCCTCCACAGACAGGCCCAGTCTACCTGGGAGCGAGTTCGAGCGACGGCTATTCATTCTTACGATTATTTCCTGAATTTCTATACTGCTCTCTGGTCCTGCTTATGGGGCTCCTTACTTATGGGGCTCTTAATTCCCCCAAGCCATTTCCCAGCCCTTAACCCCCCCCCCAAAAAAGCGGGGCGCCCCCTAAGTAACTCTCCTCTTTTCCTTCCAGATGACTTTGGGGGCGCCGCCCTGGTGAGCCCCATCTCTCCCCGCTCCCTCTCCTCCAACCCCTCCTCCCGGGACTCGTCCCCCAGCCGCGACCCACTGCTGGGGGGCTCGGGCCTGCGCCCCCCCATCGTCATCCACAGCTCAGGCAAGAAGTTTGGCTTCACCCTGCGCGCCATCCGGGTCTACATGGGCGACAGCGACGTCTACGCCGTGCATCACATGGTCTGGGTGAGAAAAAAGGGCTTTGAAATCAATTCAAGGCGCTAGTCCTCAAGATGCTGAGTTTATAGGCTTTCCATTAAAGATAAAGGCATCCAGATTTAGGATTTCTTTTAAGGCTTGTTTTAAATAGGAATCTGTTTCCTACAGAGTCAGGCCATTGGCCCTACTGGTTGTGCCTGCACTGGCTGGCAGCATCCATGCAAGAAACTCTGCTTCCTCCACCAGCCCCTGAGTTTTGGTCCTCCTCCCTCCAAGCAGATTGAAACAGGAGCAAAGCAACACAAGTTGCCCGGCTGGTCTGTTTGGCCCCCTACTGCCTACACGGGCCGGCAGCAGCAACTCTCCAAGATTTCAGCCTTTGGGTCTTTCTTTCCCATCCCCATCTGGGGGGATGATGGAGGGGGGAGAGCATCCTTTAACTGCCTTTAAAACAAACCAAGCTCCCAGTCCTCAAGGTTTGCCTTTGATTCGCTCCATCTGACCCAATCCTGCCGACACGGGCTGGCAGCACTGGCTCCCTGAAATTCAGAAAAAGGAATGAGGAGATGCAGGCTCCTTTCCCAGGAGGAAAATGTGGTTTGATCCCATCTTTCCAATGCCCAAATACAACTTTAAGAGTTGGAAACTTTTGATGGGAAAGTGATTCCCCAGATGTTGTACGGAGTAGAACTCTGGGGATGGAATCAGAAGCTGTTAGAGCGGCTTGAAACCTTCCAAAATTTTTATCTCCCTCCGGCAGCTCTCCTAAGAGTGGAAGTAGGATTGCCTTCTGTGTCTGCCAGGGCACACTTAAGATTCCTGCGTTTTTTCACCAACCTCATAGATGCCCCGAACACCTTATTGGCCAAACAAGCCTTTGTATCATTACAATATAATACCACTTGGCATAAAAACCCACTAGACATTCTATCCAGATACAACCTACCTGAGTTTAATACTCTGTGGAGCCCTGATAAAGTTCGGGAATTGGATCTTTGAAAAAGACGCCTTTTTGGACTCCACCAAGATAAAAAACTCTGGGTTTTCCTACTGGTTCCCCCGAGTAAAAGCAGTCAAAATCTGTGCCAACGATCCCACCCTTCGGAGAGCTTTCACTAGGGCACGGTTTCAAACATTGCCAACTGCTTATCTGACCGGTAGATACAGAAAAACCCCAGTAGAACATCGTCTATGTCCTTGCCTTATGAAAATCAAAGAGGATATTACACATTGCCCCTTTTACTCGGGCTTTTGCTGCAAATCATACCCAACTCTATAACCAGTCCTGAAGATAGAGTAAAATTTTTGTTAGTTGATGCAAACCCACGCATTACCCATGTGGTAGCGGTCTTTGTGATGAAGGCCATGAAAGCCAGGGAAAGATTTATGGACGACAATGTAAAGACCCCTTCACCGTCCGTTTAACTCGCTGCTCGTTTTCCCTCCTTTTCTATCTTGTGGGAAGAAGGTTTTGTTGGCATAGCATGTAATGAATTTTAATATTTTTAACTATTGATTTTAGTGTTGTTTTTTGTGCACAGGCATGGTCCTCACAATAAACGGATTTGTATTGTATTGTACAACTTTAAGAACTGAGATTTAAAAGAAACAGAGGTTTAGTTTAGGACACGGAAGCGGGTTCCGGACGAAGGAAGCGAGGAGGAGAGCGGGGTTGGGATGGATGACCACTGGGGGTCCCACCCGGCTCTAAACATTACCTGCTTTGGGTTGCAGAGCGTTGAGGACAGCAGCCCCGCTCAGGAGGCGGGTTTACGGGCCGGAGACCTCATCACGCACGTCAACGGAGAGTCGGTCCTGGGTCTGGTCCACATGGACGTAGTCGAGCTTCTGTTGAAGGTAGGTGGGCCGCATACTGCCTACACGGGCCGGCAGCAGCTCTCCGGCGGGTCGCGAGGAAGGTGGGTCCTGGGGGGGAAAGGGCGCAGGTGGAGCCCTGAGGGCGTCGGAAGAGTCGGAGGCAGAGAAAGGAGACGGAGGAAGGAGGATTGGCAGAATCTTACGAATTGGGTGGGACCCCCAAAGGTCATCCAGCTCAACCCGCTGCAGTGCAGGAATTTTGGATTAAGCGTCCCAAAGATCCTGCTTAGGGGGCATCTGGAGGTGGTCCTGATCCGGATGCTGCAGCGGGACGCGTCTCTTTTTTTAATATTTTTATTTGTTTTCACAGTACCGAATCAAAAATTTTAAATAAAAATAAATCAAAAGAAATTCAAATTTTAAAAATGTAAAAGTTTTAAAAGTTTTTTTAAAAAAAATTTAAATTGAAATTTCAATTTCAATTTAAAATGTAAAAAAATGAATAGACAAAAATTCACCCGAATCTCTGGACATCCTTTCACTCCCTAGTCCTTTTCCGCTGCATATTTTAAGTCGCCGCAATTTTTTAATATATCCCTAGTTCTTCTTATTCAGATCCTGCTAGATTTTTAAGTTTCCCCCGTTCTTTATTTAAAAATTCTGGTTTTCCCCGTCAATTTCGCTAACAGTTCCTCTCTGGGCTCATGGGAATCGTACTTATGGCTCCTTAGCGGAGCCTCCATGGACGGGCGCAGTCTACCTTCGAACGCGGCTGGAAAGGCTGCGGAATTGGGGGAAAGGATCCTGGCAGAGGGTCTCCTTGGCACCCGCTGGCACCCGCCAGAACCCACCTACCCACCCACCCCTCTCTCTCCCTCCATCCCTGCAGAGCGGGAACAAGGTGGCGCTGCGCACCACGGCCCTGGAAAACACGAGCATCAAGGTGGGCCCGGCGCGGAAAAACAGCTGCCGGACCCGGATGGCCAGGAGGAGCAAGAAGAGCCGCCGGAGGGAGAGCCAGGACAGGTGGGCGAGACTCGAACCCGGCTCCCACGCTTGCCTGTGGGGCACCCCATAGCCTGCTTTGGGGCCAGGCCCTTCCTAGCGTCTTAGGAGTCCTAGACTGAGCCTCCACAGACGGACCAAGACTACCTGGGAGCGAGTTCGAGCGACGGCTATTTATTATTACAATTATTTCCCGAATTTCTATACTGCTCTTGGGTCCTGCTTGGGGTTTTTCTTGCCTATGGGGCACCCCATAGCCTGCTTTGGGGCCAGTCCCTTCTTAGTTTCTTAGGACTCCTAGGTGGAGCCTCCATGGACAGACCAAGTCTACCTTGGAAGGATTTCAGGCAATGGCTGCTGCTCTCGGGTCCTGCTTGGGGTTTTTTCTTGCCTATGGGGCACCCTATAGCCTGCTTTGGGGCCAGGGGCTTCTTAGCTTCTTAGGGATCCTAGACTGAGCCTCCCCAGACAGGCCCAGTCTACCTTCCAACTCTAGGATTCTAGGATTCTAGGATTTCAGGCAATGGCTGCTGCTCTCGGGTCCTGCTTGGGGTTTTTCTTGCCTATGGGGCACCCCATAGCCTGCTTTGGGTCCAGGCGCTTCTTAGCTTCTTCGGGATCCTAGACTGAGCCTCCACAGACAGGCCCAGTCTACCTGGGAGCGAGATCGAGCGACGGCTGCTGCTCTCGGGTCCTGCTTGGGGTTTTTTCTTGCCTATGGGGCACCCTATAGCCTGCTTTGGGGCCAGGGGCTTCTTAGCTTCTTAGGGATCCTAGACTGAGCCTCCCCAGACAGGCCCAGTCTACCTTCCAACTCTAGGATTCTAGGATTCTAGGATTTCAGGCAATGGCTGCTGCTCTCGGGTCCTGCTTGGGGTTTTTCTTGCCTATGGGGCACCCCATAGCCTGCTTTGGGTCCAGGCGCTTCTTAGCTTCTTCGGGATCCTAGACTGAGCCTCCACAGACAGGCCCAGTCTACCTGGGAGCGAGATCGAGCGACGGCTGCTGCTCTCGGGTCCTGCTTGGGGTTTTTTCTTGCCTCTGGGGCACCCCATAGCCCGCTTTGGGGCCAGGCCCTTCTTAGCTTCTTAGGAGTCCTAGACTGAGCCTCCACAGACAGGCCCAGTCTACCTGGGAGCGAGATCGAGTGACGGCTGTCTCTTTCCCCGCAGGCGGAAATCGCTCTTCAAGAAGATCTCCAAGCAGACCTCCGCCCTGCACACCAGCCGCAGCTTCTCGTCCGGGCTGCACCACTCCCTCTCATCCGGAGACAGCCTGCCCGGGTCGCCCACCCACAGCCTCTCCCCGGGACCCCCCACCCCCTGCCGCAGCCCCGCCCCGGACGCCCCAACAGGTGAGGGGTCCCTCTGTATCCCGGCTGGGAGGTTCAGGGGCAGACTGAGGAGGGAATCTGGCAGCTTGTTAGCCGTTGGAACTCACCGCCACAGGGGAGCTGCAACAAGAGGATTCCCGAAAGCTGTCGGGGGCCACAATGGCTGTATTCTGTTTCCCCGGTCGGAAGCAGTAAATTTGAGCTCTTTCCCTATTTTACGGGCTCATACCATTGATATATCATTTCCATATATCATTTTCATATGTGGTTTTTATTTTGATTAGATAGATAGATAGATAGATAGATAGATAGATAGACAGACAGACAAGACTACCTGGAAGTGAGTTCGAGCAATGGCTATTTATTATTACAATTATTTCCTGGATTTCTATACATACAAATGTATGTATGTACGTATGTACGTATGTATAGATAGATAGATAGATAGATAGATAGATAGATAGATAGATAGACAGACAGATAGACAGATAGACAGATAGACAGATAGAGTGGTTTTGAATATTGCACAAACTCTAATGATGATGATGATGATGATGATAATGGAGCCTCCAGCTGCAGTGGCAGTCTACCTGGGTTCCTAGCTTTTGGCTAGGAAAGAGAGAGAGATGATAGATAGATAGATAGATAGATAGATAGATAGATAGATAGATAGATAGAAAAATAGATACAGTAGATAGAGAGAGAGAGAGAGAGAGAGAGAGATATGATAGATAGATAGATAGATAGAAAAATAGATACAGTAGAGATAGATAGATAGATAGATAGATAGAGAGAGAGAGAGAGAGAGAGAGATGATGAGAGAGAGAGAGAGAGAGAGAGAGAGAGATGATGAGAGAGAGAGAGAGAGAGAGAGAGAGAGAGAGAGAGAGAGAGAGAGATATACAGTGGATAGATAGATAGATAGATAGATAGATAGATAGATAGATAGATATAGATAGATTAGATATAGATAGATAGATAGATAGATAGATAGATAGATAGATAGATAGATATAGTGGTTTTGAACAGTGTATAAATTCACATGATGATAATAATAATAATAATAATAATAATAATAATAATAATAATAATGATGGAACCTCCAGCTGCAGTGGAAGTCTACCTGGGTTCCTAGCTTCCAGCCAGAATTTCCTCTGTAAATTTCATATCCCTATTCCTATCTATATTATGACCCATATTATATTATATTATATTATATTATATTATATTATATTATATTATATTATATTACATTACATTACATTACATTACATTACATTACATTACATTACATTACATTACATTACATTACATTACATTACATTACATTACATACTCTGGCCCCCTGGATTAAATCCTGCTGACCATTTTTTTCTCTCTCTCCCTCGCCAGATCCGGCCTCCCCGCAGACCACCTCCCCCTCGCCCAGCACGCCCCCCTCCCCGGCCGGCCACATCCGCCCCAGCTCCCTCCACGGCCTGGCGCCCAAACTGGGCACCGCCGGGCGCTACAAAGTCGGGCGCCGCAAGTCCACCAGCAGCATCCCCCCCTCGCCCTTGGCCTGCGCCGCCCCGCCCTCCCCGCAGAGGTCCCCCTCGCCGCTGCCGCCCTCCAAGGCGGGCAAGGCGCTCTCGCCGCCCGCTGGCAGCCGTGCCCACGACGGCGCCCGCTCGCCCCTGCTCCAGAGGGTCCAGTCGGCCGAGAAAATCCCCGAGAAGAAGCCGCCGGGCAGGCAGAAGGCGGCGGGCGAGGCGGGCGCTGGAGATCCCGGTGCCCGGCGCTCCCTTGCCCGCCCTGGCGCCGACTCCGAAGTGGTAGTGATGCGCCACCTGAACCTCTCAGAGCGCCGGGACTCGTTTAAGAAGCAGCAGGCAGTGCAGGAAGTCAGCTTTGACGAGCCCGACGTGGAGGGTGCCCCCTGGCGCCTGCCGGTGCCCCACATCGCGGTGCAGGGGGACCCCGAGTGGGAGTGCCAGGGGTCGTACCCGGCCCGGCTGGAAGCCCGCGTCTACATCGAGCAGGAAGACGGCACCACGGCGGTGGAGTTCGCCAGCGTCTCGCCCCCTGGGCGCAGGACAAGCGGCGGGGCGCCCAGCCCCCCAAGGATGCGGTTGTGGGGGGCGCTGGGCACCCCTGAGAGGCCCACCGGAGCCTGGCTGCCCGCCGTGGACCAGGAAGAGGACTCAGTGCCCGGGCAGAGGGGCATCGCGGAAGACCAGTGAACTTCCGGGGGGCAGGGAAAGAGGTGCCCCTTTCACTGCCCTGAAGGGTGCCCGCTGCTTGCCCCACACGATGGCACCCAGGAATCCTGCTTGGGGGGGTCTTTTGGGGGTCCCTCAAACCAGACTGCGAAGGGGGGTTCCTCAAACTCTGGAATCTCCCCTGGGGTGTTTTGGGGGGCAGTTGGGCACGGGGGCAGCGGCGAGCCAGTTGTGGTGGGCATCTGGGTAACAGGGCATGCCTAGTTTAACGGGGGGGTTGGGGGGGCAATATTTTTTGGGGGGATAATTCTCTTTGGGATTGGGGAAAGACCTCTTCCTAAAGGCTGGGCCCAACATCTGGGGCCAGAGGGAGGGGTTGGCGCCCGAAACATCTGGGGGGCACAGCCCCGAATGAAGAAGGGGCACCAAAAATGGGCAAATATCTGGGGCTCTCCAGATGTTGAGGGGTGTCCTTGAGATTGCCAGCCCTTCAGTTACAGAATCCCAGCTTTGGGACACCCGGGGGTCATCCAGCCCAACCCGCGCCAACACAGGAGTCGGGACCCCAAGACGCCCGCGTCCCCCTGCGCCGCCACCTCGGACCCCGCCCCGATGCCAGGGGACCCCCACCCTCGTTGCGTGGCCCAGGGCGCCAGAACGCTGCTGCGATTCCTCCATTGTGACCCTGGGGGTCCCGTCGGGGTCTAGGATTCGCACCCGGCCCCCACACCTAGAGCCGACGGAGAAGGCGAGGTTTTCAGCCCCGCCGGGCATGGGAGCGGGTGGCAGACTTGGGGGGAGAAAGGGAGGAGTCCGCAAGGAACCCCCCGAATCGGGAATATGGGGAGGAGATGTGTGGGTCAGTTCCCAGCCCTGGGGGTTCAGTCTGTGGTTAGAAGGAGGGACCCTGGGAGCGTTGCCCAAGGAAGAGGGGGTCCGCTGTGCCCGTCGCAAGGAAAAAGGGTCATTTCCTGATGTTGGACCCATTTTCCTGATTGTTAAGCCATGCTGGCATTACCCTAATATTCCCAACCCTGACTGGCAGCAGCTGTGCAGGATTCGCTCAGCCAATCTCCCAGCTGGAGATGCCAGTAGTAAGAATTGAACCCAGGACCTTCTGGAGGAAGAACTGATATTCCCCCCCTGCGCCGCAGCCCCTCTGTTACTAATAAAGTTTCTAGACCTCATGGAGGAGAGGGAACCCATTGCGTTCTACCCTGGCAGGCAGGCAGGGGTCTTTTGGGGGACCTTCTCTGCCACTTTTAATCCCAAAATGTCAAGTTTCTATTCCTCGTCGGCCGTATTTGCTTCCTGCGAAAAAGCAATTTAATTTGGGGCCTGAAAGCAAGAAAATCGTGCAAGGATTCGCACATGCAGGGAGATCTCTGGAAGCAAGGCCAATTCCGGACAGAGCCTCATTAATAGACGCAGCTTGACTCGCTTTCCCGATCTGGGGCAACGCTGCGTTTGAGGGGTGCTGCCCCCTTTTCCGCTGAGCGGGGACCCCAGACTCCTTCCCCACAAGCCCCCACAAGGTATAGATATATATCCGGTTCCCCAAACTGATTCCCCATTAAACTTTGCCCTGATTACTTATGGTGTCCTCAACTTTCCCATCTGCGAAATGGGCTCCCCTGAATTTAACCCTTGAGGAACTTAGCAAATTTTTTTTATGGTGGGAGCAGAAAGTTTGGGGGCTGCTCAGCTCTTGCACACGGTTTTTCGGATTTGGAAATTTGGGGGGTGGGGTTGGGGAACCCCCTCCTCGGTTTGCTGTACGGAAAACGGTCTCCGGAAGCCCGTTTTTGGGAAGGAAAATAAAGTAAGTTATGACTGGAGTAAAAAGAAATGGGTGTCTTTTTTTTATTCTGAGATGGATTGGGGGGAAGGATGGGAAATGGGGGTCTGGGTTGTGAACCCCCCCCCCCAAATATGCATTTTTGTGGGGTGGGAGAAAGGGGAGGGGGTGATTCGCACCCGAGGCCGAGATTTTGGAGAAATGATGCAAAATGATATTTTGGACAACTGGGAGAAGTGGCTTCGGAGTTTGGAAAAAATGCAATTTAGAGGCAATTCGCTTAATTTTCGTTTTATTTCGATGCCCCTTTATATTTTAAGGGGCTTATATTCCCAAAGTTTGCAAGCCTTCATAACAGCATCGAATGCAACCTTGCAGAAAATGGCAAATATAAAATAGGCGTTCAAATAAATAGAATTAACAAAACAACCCCCCCAAAAAAAATATCAGCAATTTCACAATAGGAAGTACAGAATATTAGTATTAATAATAATAATTGTTTTTTAAAAAAATATTTTTATTAAGTACAAATTAGAAAACATACATATTTGCAACAAAAGAAAAAGAAAAGGATACATATAATCAAGGGGGGGAAATAGAGAATATTATGTCTCTTTTCATATTTACAGTTATTTATACCTCTATAAAATGCTATTCACAATAAAGGAATGAAATGAAAGAGAAGATATCAGAAAAAAGGAACAAAGAAAAACAAAAGAAAAAGAAAAAGATCATACGTGAAAATTTTCACCTAATAATAATTGATCGAGTTCCAAATGCATTCACGCCCCTGTTTATTTGTTAATTCATATCGGCATACAGGAATTAATTTATTTTTACACCTATTATTTCTTATAGAGAGGAATCCCTTTTTTTTATTTATTATACATATATATAAAAAGCAAAACAAATTGCATAGAAACATTGTGCATATAAAACATATACATAACATTTCATTCACATATACAGTATATTCATTAGTTTTTACATATAAAGTATCAATCATATTTAGAATCATAGAGTTGGAAGAGACCCCAAGGGCCACCGAGTCCAACCCCCTGCCAAGCAGGAAACCCCATCAGAGCACTCCTGACATATGGTTGTCAAGCCTCTGCTTAAAGACCTCCAAAGAAGGAGACTCCACCACACTCCTGGGCAGCAAATTCCACTGTCAAACAGCTCTTACTGTCAGGAAGTTCTTCCTAATGTTTAGGTGGAATCTTCTTTCTTGTAGTTTGGATCCATTGCTCCGTGTCCGCTTCTCTGGAGCAGCAGAAAACCACCTTTCTCCCTCCTCTATGGGACATCCTTTTATATCTTTGAACATGGCTATCATATCACCCCTTAACCTCCTCTTCTCCAGGCTAAACATGCCCAGCTCCCTTAGCCGTTCCTCATAAGGCATCGTTTCCAGGCCTTTGACCATTTTGGTTGCCCTCCTCTGGACACATTCCAGTTTGTCAGTGTCCTTCTTGAACTGTGGTGCCCAGAACTGGACACAGTACTCCAGGTGAGGTCTGACCAGAGCAGAATACAGTGGCACTATTACTTCCCTTGATCTAGATGCTATACTCCTATTGGTGCAGCCCAGAATTGCATTGGCTTTTTTAGCTGCTGCGTCACACTGTTGGCTCATGTCAAGCTTGTGGTCAACCAAGGCACCTAGATCCTTTTCACATGTTTTGCTCTCAAGCCAGGTGTCACCCATCTTGTATTTGTGCCTCTCATGTTTTTTGCCCAAGTGCAATACTTTACATTTCTCCCTGTTAAAATTCATCTTGTTTGTTTTGGCCCAGTTCTCTAATCTGTCAAGGTCGTTTTGAAGTGTGATCCTGTCCTCTGGGGTGTTAGCCACCCCTCCCAGTTTGGTGTCATCTGCAAATTTGATCAGGATGCCCTTGAGTCCATCATCCAAGTCGTTGATAAAGATGTTGAATAAGACCGGGCCCAAGACAGAACCCTGTGGCACCCCACTAGTCACTCTTCTCCAGGATGAAGAGGAACCATTGATGAGCACCCTTTGGGTTCGGTCAGTCAGCCAGTTACAAATCCACTGAGTGGTAGCATAGTCAAGACCGCATTTTACCAGCTTCTTTACAAGAATATCATGGGGCACCTTGTCAAATGCCTTGCTGAAATCAAAGTAGGCTACATCCACTGCGTTCCCTTCATCTACCAGGCTTGTATTTCTGTCCAAAAACGAGATCAGATTCGTCTGACATGACTTCTTTTTCCGAAATCCATGCTGACTATTGGTGATCCCAGGAATCCTTTCTAGGTGCTCACAGACTGTTTGCTGAATGATCTGCTCCAGAATCTTCCCTGGTATTGATGTCAGACCGACTGGGCGGTAATTATTTGGGTCCTCTCTTTCCCCCTTTTTGAAAAGAGATAATTTTATATTAGATAAAAATTAAATAAGGATACAAATACGTTTCATTGTTTCATATCTATCAGCAAATGGCTTCAAAGAAACCCAAAAACCTTTCCTGGAGGCGTGAACATTCCATGACGTCACGGCAAGCGCTCGGCCTTTCCCGGACGGGCTCGCTTTGAGGCCTCGGCAAGTTCCGTAGTTTGCCGGCAGCGCTCGGCTCTTTCCGGAACCCCTGCGCGCGCGTCACTTCCGCCCGGCGTTCGGGCTTCTTCGTACCGAGAGAAGCCCGTAGAGGAAAAGAGCTAAAGCAAAGCAGCATGAATTCCGGTTGTATGTCAACACTGTGAAAGAGGAGAGCGCAAAAGATGGTCTGAAGCGCAACATCACAAAAACGAAGATCCTGGCCACTGGTCCCATCACCTCCTGGCAAATAGAAGGGGAAGAAATGGAGGCAGGGAGAGATTTCACTTTCTTGGGCTCCATGATCACGGCAGATGGTGAAAGCAGCCATGAAATTAAAAGACACCTGCTTCTTGGGAGAAAAGCAATGACAAACCTGGACAGCATCTTAAAAAGCAGAGACATCACCTTGCCAACAAAGGTCTGTATAGTTCAAGCTCTGGTTTTCCCAGTAGTGATGTATGGAAGTGAGAGCTGGACCATCAAGAAGGCTGATCGCCGAAGAATGGATGCTTTTGAATTCTGGTGCTGGAGGAGACTCTGGAGAGTCCCATGGACTGCAAGAAGATCCAACCTCTCCATTCTGAAGGAAAGCCTTAGGAGTGGATCATCATTCGCACTGGGCAATAGATATAGGTCATAATATAGACAGGGAAGCATGGGAACGATTGTGGAATACAGATATAAAATTTACAGCATGTTATGGTTTAAGATGGTGACAGCAGTCGCAAAATTAAAAGACGCCTGCTTCTTGGGAGAAAAGCAATGACAAACCTAGACAGCATCTTAAAAAGCAGAGACATCACCTTGCCAACAAAGGTCCGTATAGTTCAAGCTCTGGTTTTCCCAGTAGTGATGTATGGAAGTGAGAGCTGGACCATAAAGAAGGCTGATCGCCGAAGAATGGATACTTTTGAATTCTGGTGCTGGAGGAGACTCTGGAGAGTCCCATGGACGGCAAGAAGATCCAACCTCTCCATTCTGAAGGAAATCAGCCCTGAGTGCTCACGGGAAGGACAGATCCTGAAGCTGAGGCTCCAAGACTTTGGCCACCTCAGGAGAAGAGAAGACTCCCTGGAAAAGACCCTGATGTTGGGAAAGATGGAGGGCGCAAGGAGAAGGGGACGATGGAGGACGAGATGGTGGGACAGTGTTCTCGAAGCTACCAGCATGAGTTTGACCAAACTGCGGGAGGCAGCGGAAGACAGGAGGGCCTGGCGTGATCTGATCCAGGGGGTCACGAAGAGTCGGACACGACAAAATGAGAACAACAAATGTCAACACTCTCTCCACGTCCCATTTCAATATTGACTTTTGCTGATTGATTTAAGTGCTGCTTATTAAATTTGCATTGCCATTTGCTTCCTCAATTTGCATATTTTTATCGCTTTTTTCAGATTGATTTGGCCCACATTGCAAAGGCTGCCACTCTCTCCGAGAACTGAGTTCCCTCAATGTGTTTGTCCTGCTTTGATCTTGGAGGAAAAGGAGGAGATAGAAGAAAGAACGAAGGAAATGAATCAATAAACGAATGTTTCCTGCATTGCAGTAATAATAATTATAAAGGGTATAAATAAAATGAATCCTAATCAATAATAACTATTATCAGTCCCTCCAAAAAAACACTTTTGACTGGAGAAAATCACCATTTTATAGATCTAATCGGAGGAAATAAACACACTAAAAGGGCAAAAGGCACAGAAAAAAGCAATTAATTCATTTTTTAAAAAATAATAGTAGTAGAAAGAGATAACCAATGTTTTATATTTGCTGTTAGCCGCCCTGAGCCCGGTTTTTAAAGGGCGGGGTATAAATAAAAAAATTATATTCTTATTCTTATTTTTCCTATTCTTATTCTTATTCTTAGATTCTTATTCTTATTCTTAGATTCTTATTCTTATTCTTATTCTTAGATTCTTATTCTTATTCTTAGATTCTTATTCTTATTCTCTTTCTTAGATTCTTATTCTTAGATTCTTATTCTTATTTTTATTCTTAGATTCTTATTCTTATTCTTAGATTCTTATTCTTAGACTCTTATTCTACTCCAGGCTGAAAAGAACCCTGCCGTGTCGTCTCGCCCACACAACCGGCCGCCCTCTTTGGCCTCCGAGCCCCTTCGGCTCCGCTCGGCTCCGCTCGGCCCTTTCCGCCTCTCCCGGGGCTTTCCGCTGGCTGCAGCGGCGCTGGGCAGGAACGGATCGCTCCGCGGGCGAGAGGTGGGTGCAGGCCGGGCCCCCCCAGTGGGTGCTTTATTTTGGGGGTGGGGGTGGGGGGGACATATTGCATTGCATTGCACCCCTCCCCACAGCTCACCCCAATTGCACACCCCCTCCCAACCCAGAATAGCCTTGCAATTTTATTTTCAATTTTTTTTGGGGGGTGGGGGTGGGATTTGCAACATGCAAAATAATTAGGGGTGGGGAGACTTAAAAAAAATCAATTGCAATCGCTGCAAACCGCCCCTTGCATTTTGCACAACTATTGCTTCTTTTGCGGGGGGGGGGTAGTTTAAAAATGAAACATTTAAAGGTTTTTTGGGGGGGCGAGACATAAGCATTTATTTTGGGGGGGTTAATAAAAGGCTGCTGCATATATAGAATTTGGAGGAAGTGCAGAATTTGCATTTGGGGGGGTTGTGTGTGTTAAAAATGAAGGCCCTTTTTTTGGGGGGGGGCTGTTTGCAGCCAG